>NW_016803136.1:673688-678190 GCF_001698545.2 Rhinopithecus bieti
CCAGCCTGGGCGACAGAGCGAGACTCCGTCTCAAAAAAAAAAAGTCTCTTTCTGTACTTATATTTTGCTAGTCACAGACAGACTATTACCTTTGAGAATATACAACATGAATATCAGCCTCTTACTGGAAGCTTCTTTTAGCATCTGCTGACTTGAGACCTCCTTAGCTACAAAGTCTGGGGAAATGAAGTTGTAAAAGCTTTGTGCATATAAATAATGATAATATCAATGGGTTGGTAGGAAATGGCCTTCTCAGACCCATGAAAAAATACATCCTCCCACAGTTTATTAAGGAAAAATGTTTACACCTTAATTTAAACCATTTCCCTGGGGAGAAGGAGGAACAGTTCATTAACTACGTAGGACAGTGAGTGAGGGAGTGGGGGAAACACAGGGTCTACTGAGGATGTACGTGTCTCAACTTCCCCCACTTCTCCAACACCCCCCGCTCAAGACAGAGTCATGTTCTTTTCCCAGCATCTGAGCCGTCCACTCCAGATATGGTTTGGCTGTGTACCCACCCAAATCTCATCTTGAATTCTAGTCCCCATAATCCCACGTGTAGTGAGAGGGACCTGGTGGGTGGTCATGGAATCATGGGAGCAGGAACCCTCGTGCTGTTCTCATGACAGTGAGTGAGTTCTCACAAGGCCTGATGGTTTTATAAGGGGCTTGTCCCCTTCTGCTCATCCTTCTCCTTCCTGCCACCATGCGAAGAAGGACATGTTTGCTTCCCATTCCCCATGATTGTAAGTTTCCTGAGGCCTCCCCAGCCATGTGGAACTGTGAGTCAGTTAAACCTCTTTCCTTTATCAATTACCCAGTCTCGGCCGGGTGCGGTAGCTCATGCCCGTAATCCCAGTACTTTGGGAAGCCAAAGTGGGTGGATCATGAGGTCAGGAGTTCAAGACCAGCTTGGCCAACATGGTGAAACCCCATCTCTACTAAAAATAAAAAAATTAGCCAGGTGTGGCGGCAGGGACCTGTAATCCCAGCTACTTGGGAGGCTGAGGCAGGAGAATCACTTGAATCCGGGAGGCGGAGGTTGCAGTGGGCCAAGATCACACCACTGCACTCCAGTCTGGGTGACAGAGCAAGACTCCGTCTCAAATAAATAAATACCCAGTCTCGTTATGTCCTTATAAACAGTGGGAGAACAGACTAATGCAGCTCCCAGGCACAAGCCTGGATCACAAAGGCAGCCAGTCACTACTACACGATCCTCCACGAGAGAACCAGAATCTGTTACAGGTGAGTAAATAAATTACTGGAACAAAAGACAAAAATGACTACAGAAAAGAACAACTTCAAAGAAACGTACCAACAGAGCAATTAATATAACGCCATTTATCATTGGTGGAGCCCTTTGTGTCAAGCACCATAAAAAACTGCTTTATATATACTACTTTTTTTTTTTTTTTTTTTGAGATGAGTCTTGCTCTGTCGCCCAGGCTGTAGTGCAGTGGCACGGTCTCAGCTCACAGCAACCTCTGCTTCCCGGGTTCACGTGATTCTTCTGCCTCAGCCTCTGGGGTAGGTAGGATTACAGGCGCCCGCCACCATGCCTGGCTAATTTTTGTATGTTTAGTAGAGGCAGGGTTTCTCCATGTTGGCCAGGTGGGTCTCGAACTCCTGACTTCAGGTGATCCTCTCGGCTCAGGCTCCCAACGTACTGGGATTACAGGAGTGAGCCACCATGCTGGGGCGTTATGCTACCTCTTTTAATTCTCACAACAGAATCTTCTACTATTATCAACCCCATTTAGCAGATCAGCAGACTCATAGAGATAAGTCACTCACTGAAGGTTGCCTGGTTAAACTGAGTCAATAAATGGTAGAGTGACTATTCAAACCTGGGTCTCTTATCTCAAAAGTCTTAATTTGCCTCACTACACACTTAAGAGCTGAAGAACTAATCGGACTAGTATGAAATGAAATAGGGTTTTTTGGTTGTTTTGGTTGTTTTTTTTTTGTTTGTTTTTCTTTTAAGATAAGATTTTTGCTCTGTTGCCCAGGCTGGAGTGCAGTGGTGCAATCATAGCTCACTGCAGCCTCCAATTCCCTGGGCTCACGTGATCCTCCCACCTTAGCCTCCCAAATAGCTGGGATTACAGGCACATGTGACCACACCTGGCTACTATTTAAAAAAATTTGTAGAGACCAGTCCCATTTTGTTGCTCAGGGAGTCTCAAACTCCTGGCTTCAAGCTATCCTCCTGCCTCGGCCTCCCAAAGTGCTGGGATTACAGGTGTTGGCTACTTTTAAAAACTTTTTAGGCTGGGTGAGGTGGCTCACGCTTGTGATCCCAGCACTTTGGGAGGCCGAGGTGGGTAGATCACGAGGTCAGGAGATCAAGACCATCCTAGCTATCAGGCTGAAACCCCATCTCTACTGAAAATACAAAATTAGCCACGTGTGGCGGCATGCACCTGTAATCCCACCTACCTGGGAGGCTGAGGCTGGAGAATCGTTTGAACCTGGGAGGCGGAGGTTGTAGTGAGCCAAGACTGCGCCACTGCACTCCAGCCTGGGCAACAAAGTGAGAATCCATCTCAAAAAAAAGGGAGGGAGGGAGGAAGGAAGGAAGGGAAGGAAGGAAGGAGGGGAAGGAAATACAGGTGCCCAGAAAGAAAGGCAGGCTCCCAAAGTGAATACTAAGACACTCCATATCACACGTTGTCAAAAAAGCTACTGAAATTTCAGGTGACAGAGGGACTTAAGAACAACGGTGCTCGAGGAAGTCAACACAGGCCACAACGCCCAGGACTCCCAGTTTGGCTCAGGATCACATCCCTATCAGCGTCATTTAGAACACGCCAGGCGTCCTTTGCTCTAAGCATGTTTCATGTACATCTCCCCATCAACGAAGAAAGCACCGGGAGAGTAGGAAGTAAGAGTTATGGACTCTGAAATTCTCTCTTAAGCCTAGGAATCAATCTCAGTGGGCTGGGAACTCAGTAGCACCGACTGTTAGTATCATTTGCTGATAACTACTTTCACACCACAATAGCATCTTCATTCCTCATTTATACGGAAAACTCCTTGTGGTTCCCTTTGCGGCACCAGCTCCCAGCACATTCTGTGTCATCCAAATTAATTCTTGGTCAGGTATATTATCTCACGCCTGTAATCCCAACACGTTGGGAGGCCGAGTTGGGTGGATCACCTGAGGTCAGGAGTTCCAGACCAGCCTGACCAACATGTTGAAACCCCGTCTCTATCAAAAATACAAAAAATTAGCCAGGCGTGGTGGCGGGCACCTGTAGTTCCAGCTACTTGGGAGGCGGAGGCAGGAGAACTGCTTGAACCTGGGAGAAGGAGGTTGCAGTGAGCTGAGATTGCACCACTGCCCTCCAGCCTGGGTGACACAGTGAAACTCCATCTCGAAAACAAACAAAAAAGTAATTCTTAATATATTAAACAAACATGTACTAAACAACTATGTGAACAGCCACTGTGTTTTTCAAACAGCTGCATTTACCAGCCATTACTGGATTCCTTCTGTGTGTGAAGCCCTGTGCTAAAGTCTGGGAACAGAAAGACAATTGATACATGAGCCTTTCTTTCCTTTAAGGAAGCCCCAGTCCCATACGGAAGACAGACACATACATGAACTATTAGGATGCAGGAAAATACAAGTGCGATAATACTGGCACATACAGGAAATCGGCAAAGATGCTTAGAACAACGTCTGGGGCACACACTTAGTGCTTTATAATAGAAGAAATCAGTGAAGATGTTAGAACAATGTCTGGGGCACACACTTGGTGCTTTATAATAGAGGAAATTGGTGAAGATGCTTAGAACAATGTCTGGGGCACACACTCAGTGCTTTATAACCTTGCGAGTTAGAGCGACGGAAGAGGAAGGAAGCCACAGCATCTGAGCTGCCCTGTGAAGAATGAACTAGATTTCACCAGGCAGGCCAGGAGTGGGATGGGGGGAGGCATCCAAGAAAACAGCAAGAGGCAAGTAGAGCCCAATACAAGTTTTTCCACACTGTCAACTATAAAAGCTGTGAGGGCTGCTAGGGAGAGCACGGGAGTTGTGGGAGAGGGTGAGGCTGGAGCCCTGTGGGCTAACAAATAGGGCTCTAATTCCTGACATTGTGGCAACAAACTATTAGAAATGAGGCCAAACCTGGAAGCCCTGGGGACACAGTCTGGAAGGGGAGACAGACAAGAGATAACCAGAATACAGGCAATGGCACCAAACAGAGATCTGCAGTGACCACCGCACAGTGCGGGGGAAGGCTTCTTAGAGGAGGTAACATTTTGAAAAGACAACGTGTACAGCTTACATTAGTACACAACCTCATCGGAGAGAGAAGGGAAGGGAATCCCAGGAGCAGGAGCCATCATGCTCAAAGGTTCCAAGGTTTGGCGATGGGCGATGTCTTTGGGGACCCTGGGAGTTGAGCAGTGTGGCTAAGCAGAGCCTGCAAAGGTGAGGGTGCTAGAAGGCCAGGTGGGGCTTGGGCGGGGCTCGGGGTGGGGTTTGGG
>NW_016803136.1:681619-686215 GCF_001698545.2 Rhinopithecus bieti
GTCCACCCCAGGGAGTTTGGGTCGGATCCACCCGTAATGACGGCTGGCCCACACGGCAGTGACGTGAACAACTGGTACCGTAGACAGGTTGTTCTGGGAGCCGTGGAGACAGGGCGAGCCTGGAAGTTGGTGGACTCATTAAGGGGCTAGTGAAATAACAATGCCCCGACCTGACTAAATCCAGTGAATGGGGGAATGAGAAGGCCAAGGCTGTAGCTTGAATAGATGCATCAGTGAGACCCTATTCACAACCAGAGCCTAAAACAACATGTAGAGCCAGTTAAAAGCTCTCATATGTGTTTAAAGAACAAATTAATGAAAGAATGGGTAGACAGGCGGGGTGCGGTGGCTCACGCCCGTAATCCCAGTACTTTGGGAGGCCGAGGTGGGTGGATCATGAGGTCAGGAGTTCGAGATCAGCTTGGCCCACATGATGAAACCCCATTTCAACTAAAAATAACAAAATTAGCTGGGCGTGGTGGCGGGGTGCCTGTGATCCCAGCTACTGGGGAGGCTGAGGCAGGAGAATCACTTGAACCTGGGAGGTGGAGGTTGCAGTGAGCCAAGATCGCGCCATTGCACTCCAGCCTGGGCAACAAGAGAGAAACTCTGTCTCAAAAAAAAGAAAAAGAAAAGAAAAAAGTAGACAGAAAGAGAAAGAGAAGGAGAGAATAAAGAGGAAGAAAAACTGGTGAAGAGTAGGGAAAGGAATCTGGGTTTTTTGTTTTGGTTTGGGTTTTTTTTTTTTTTTTTTTTTTTTGAGACAGAGTCTCACTCTATCACCCAGCCTGGTGTGCAGTGGTACGATCTAGGCTCACTGCAGCCTTCGTCTCCCAGGTTCAAGTGATTCTCCTGCCTCAGTCTCCCAAGTAGCTCAGATTATAGGTGTCCAGCACACCGGGCTAATTTTTGAATTTTTAGTAAAGACAGGGTCTCACCATGTTGGCCAGGCTGGTCTTGAACTCCTGACCTCAAATGATCCACTCACCTCAGCCTCCCAAAGTGCTGGGATTACAGGCGTGAGCCACTGCATCCGGCCAGAGTCTGGTTTTAAACCCGTGGAGCTACAGTTCTCTGGCAAGCAGGGAAAGGGCACAACTCGTGGACTGATGAGTAGGAGGGTCTAACACGAAGGCCTCTTGGGGACCCGCTGGGGGTTGGCGGGCGTCACCGTTCTGCATCCTGGAAGGAGAGCTGGTGGGAGGAGCTTTTTGGCAGGTGTGTCTTTCTAGCCTCCGGCAGGGGGCAGCAACAAAAGACGGTTCAGAAGAGAGACCGTGGCTAAGTATGTGCGTTTCAAGCCAAAGGATTCTAGAAACTTCTGTCACAGGTATGGAATCCAACCACAGGGCCCACAGGTACGGAATCCAACCACAATGCCCATGTGGTGAAGCCACTGTGCTGGTCCAAGCAGAAAGAGACGAACAAAATGACATTGAGCCCAGTTCATCCTAAAAGCAGAACCTCTGAGCTACGTGGTTAAGAATGGAAATTCCAATTTTAGTCCAAGCAAATCTTTTGATGTATCAAGTTCGAGGGTGAGGTTTCATTAAAGGAATTTAAAATAAAAAAGTGAGATCACAGCAAATTTTTTAAAATGATTGTTTCAGTGAAGGGAAAAAAGGTCTTTATCCTTATTCAGGGCGTAATTCCTGATCCTGGTCCCTGGAGACAACACCCACCCTTGGGCAAATCATTCCTGGGGATGGAGGAGGGAGGGAGGCGTCTCTTTATTTCCTTGTATATAAAATACAAGAACTAAATAACTTGGATTAACAACCAGGGCTGGGGTGTATGATAAGACTGTGATTAGGACCACATAAAAGGAGAAAATGTCTTAATAAGAACTGCTTTGTGGCCTGTTGGAGCCTTCCTTAGTAAACTAATAAGTTACAATTTTCCTGGAGAGAAAATCTTGGAAATGACCCATTTCCCCAACAGGACATCATTTCCTGTCATTCACATGTGGTCAAGTTAAAAAAGATCATTTGAACCTAGCTTAGCCAGACCAGGGAGAACATTAAAAATAAGTGTTTATTTTTCTGATTAAAGCCAAACAATGAGACTCAAAATAGGCCACAGAAAACCCACAGAATCTTCCAAGTTCCCCTGAGCTGACACATCGAAGGCCATCTACTCACAGGGGAAAGAAGCAGAGGTACCGGCCTTCTCCTACGGGGCAGGGCTGGAGATCTGTCAGTCAAATTCCTCGTCCATATTTAGGAGCAGAGCTTCCTTTCGACCAAAAGAGTAAGTTGACTGTGAAGGACATAGTTCCAAGGCAGACACTAAGTACAGCAGTTGGTGTGATAACAGGACAGATGAAAATGGAAGGTCTCCTCCAAGAATCCCACAGCCTGGGCCAGGGCTCCAAGGGGCTGACTGGCTCCTGTGGTTCAAATCTCTGCAAACGTCTTTTTCCTCCTACCCCATCTACGGCAGGTAGCTGAGCCCTGGCCAGGGCCCTGGGAGCGTACACTCTCAACAAGCAGATATGAACAGACACTTCCAGAAAGGAGACAGGTGGACAGCCAGTAAGAATATGCAAGGGTTGTCATCAAGGAAATGCAAATCAAAACTATTTCACAATGACTAGAATAGCAAAAGTGAAAAAAAAACCCACAATATCAAATGCTGGTGAGGACATGGAGCAAGGCTGACTCTCACACACCACTGCTGGTGACGTAAATGGTGCAAAACTTTGTTGTTCTTATTGTTTGAGACAGGATCTCAATGTTACCCAGACTGGAGTGCAGTGGTGCCATCTCAGCTTGCTGCAGCCTCGACACCCCAGGCTTGAGCGATCCTCCAGCTTCCCGGGCAGCTGGGATTACAGACGCACACCACCACACTCTAAAATTTTCTGTTGAGACAGGGTTTTGCCTTGTTGCTCAGGCTAGTCTCAAACTCCTGGGCTCAAGCAATCTGCCTGCCTTGGCCTCCCAAAGTGCTGGGATTACAGGCGTGAGCCACCGTGCCTGGTCAGTATAACCACTTTGAGGAACTGTTTGGTCCGTCTTATGAAGGTGAACGTACATTTACCTGATAATCTCATCAGTATTCTACTGCCCAGTATTCCTACTTATCAGTATTTACTCAAGATAATTTTTTTAAGTCCATAAAAATGTTTGTTTATAACAGCCTTCCCCCACCCCAAACTGACAACTCACATCCATCGTTGGAAGAATGGATACACTGTGACAAGATGCTCATCCAAGAGAACACTTCTCAGCAATAAGAAGGAACAAACTGATCTACACAGAAACAAGGATAAGCCTCACAATGATGCTGAGTAAATGAAGCCAGACACCGAATAACACTGACAGTGTGACTCCATTTCCATGACGTTCTACAGGCCACACTAAAATACAGCCACAGAAAACCAAGGCGACAGGTGGGAGGGGGAGTCCCCAGAGAGGCCCAGCAGGGAGACTGCAGGGAGACGGAAATGTTCTCGGTCTTGTTTGGATAATTGCTCATATCGGTATAACAGTTGTTCAAACACATTGAGCTGGGTACTTAAGAACCATGAATTTTATTGTATTAAATTAAACCTTTAAAAAAAAAACCTCATATCAAAAAGAGAGAGAAAAAACATAATTTGTCTTCATCTCTTCTAGAGCCAGGTAACCGAGAATTCCAGCGTGAGCACAGGGTGCTGCCTCCTGAGCACGGCCACCTTCCCACAGGTGACCACCTCCCCTCCCTCCCTCCCTCCCTGCCTTTCTCTGCCATGGTTCCCTGTCGCCATGAATGGAACCAACTGCCCTCTACCCAGTGTCCCAAAACCAGAAACCTGGCAGTCCTTCCACATGCTTCTCTCTTCCTCTCGTCTGCTCAGTTCCTAGACAGTTCCTGAATGAGGCGGAGCCCTTCCCGGTCTCCACCCCAACTGCCTCCATTGCAGGGGTTTCTTTTGTTTTGGTTTGGTTTTGAGACAGAGTCACGCTCTGTTGCCCAGGCTGGAGTGCAGTGGCGCCATCTCGGCTCACTGCAACCTCTGTCTCCCGGGTTCAAGTGATTCTCCTGCTTGAGCCATCTGAGTAGCTGGGATTACAGGCACCCGCCACCATGCCCGGCTAATTTTTGTATTTTTAGTAGACACAGGGTTTCACCATGTTGGCCAGGCTGGTCTGGAACTCCTGACCTCAGGTGATCTGTTAACCTCGGCCTCCCAAAGTGTTGGGATTACAGGCGTGAGCCCCTATCTCTACTAAAAGATAAAAATAAAACTTGGGGCCGGGCACGGTGGCTCACACCTGTAATCCCAGCACTTTGGGACGCCAAGGCAGGTGGATCACGAGGTCAGGAGTTCAAGACCAGACTGGCCAACATGGTGAACCCTTGTCTCTACTAAAAATACAAAAATTAGCTGGGCATGGTGGTGGGTGCCTGTAATTCCAGCTATTCAGGAGGCTGAGACAGGAGAATTGCTTGAACCTGGGAGGCGAAGGTTGCAGTGAGCCAAGATCCCGCCACTGCACTCCAGCCTGGGTGACAGAGCCAAGACTCCATCTCAATAAATAAATAAATAAATAAATAAATAAATAAATAAATAAATAAAAATAAAACTTGGCTGTGTAGCCCGGGCACAGT
>NW_016803136.1:686867-693576 GCF_001698545.2 Rhinopithecus bieti
AAATAAATAAATAAATAAATAAATAAAAATAAAACTTGGCTGTGTAGCCCGGGCACAGTGGCTTACACCTGTATTCCCAGCACTTTGGGAGGCCGAGACGGGCGGATCACGAGGTCAGGAGATCGAGACCATCCTGGCTAACACGGTGAAACCCCATCTCTACTAAAATACAAAAAACTAGCCGGGCGAGGTGGCGGCGCCTGTGGTCCCAGCTACTCGGGAGGCTGAGGCAGGAGAATGGCGTGAACCCGGGAGGCGGAGCTTGCAGTGAGCTGAGATCCGGCCACTGCACTCCAGCCTGGGCGGCAGAGCAAGACTCCGTCTCAAAAAAAAAATAAACTTGGCTGTGTGTAGTGGCGTGCACCTGGAGTCCTAGCTACTTGGGAGGCTACACCTGGCCAACTTCCTATTTTTGAATGGTAAGGAAAAAAAAAACACACCAGGGCCTTGTTTCCTCTCTCTCCTGCCCATTCCTTCTCTCTCCACAACAACTCACTTAGGCAGCAACAGGGTCAATCAGGCCAGGAAGGGAACGGCTGGGGGAAGACGATGCTGACTCTCTCTTACTGAATCTTAGTTTCTGAGACATGGAAACCCCTCTTACAGAGGCCTCTCTTTTCTCCCCCCACCCCGCCCCTGCCGAGAACCCCCAGCAGAAGCTGCTCACTGGCTGTTGTCAAAGTAGCCCTTTGTTCTTGGAGTTGAACCAGCACAGGCCTCAAATTTCCATCCACAGCTCCAAACCCCTCCTACATCACCTCCACGACTTCAAGCTAAGGAAAGAAAGAAGCTGGCCAAAAACATCCCAGGCGAAGAAGCCAAAGCTCCTCCCAAGAGAGGTGACCCCGGAGGGGACCCTCTGGTCTCCTCTCCAAGGAGCTAGGCTGGTGCTGGGAGGGCAGAAATGCCCGGAAAGAAGAGCACCGAGGAAGGCTCACAGGACAAGGACTTCAGGGGTCACAGTCCCGTATTGTACAGAAGCGGGGGGGCAGCAAAGACCCAAGATCTAAAGACAGACTTGCAGGCCCAGGCATGGTGCTCACGCCTGTAATCCCAATCAGTGTGGGAGGCCCAGGCCCGCGGATGACCTGAGGTCAGGAGTTTGAGGCCAGCCTGGGCAACATACACAGCCCCGTTTCTACTAAAAGATAAAAATAAAACGTCGCTGTGTGTAGCGGGCCGTGTGTAGCGGGCCGTGTGCAGCGGGCTCTGTGGACCGTGTGCAGCGGGCCCTGTGTAGCGGGCGGTGTGTAGCGGGTGGTGTGTAGCGGGCCCTGTGCAGGGGGCCGTGTGTACCGGGTGGTGTGTAGCGGGCAGTGTGTAGCGGGCCCTGTGCAGGGGGCCGTGTGTAGCGGGCCCTGTGTAGCGGGTGGTGTGTAGCGGGCCCTGTGCAGGGGGCCATGTGTAGCGGGCCGTGTGTAGCAGGCCCTGCGCAGGGGGCTGTGTGTAGGGGGCGGTGTGTAGCGGGCGGTGTGTAGCGGGCCGTGTGTAGCGGGCCCTGTGCAGCGGGTCCTGTGCAGGGGGCCATGTGTAGCGGGCCCTGTGCAGGGGGCCGTGTGTAGCAGGTCCTGTGCAGCCGGCCCTGTCTAGCGGGCCCTGTGTAGTGGACCGTGTGTAGTGGGCTGTGTGTAGTGGCGTGCACCTGGAGTCCTAGCTACTTGGGGGGCTGAGGTGGGAGGATCCCTTGAACACAGAAATTTGAGGTGACAGTGAGCTATGACTGCACCACTGGACTCCAGCCTGGGCAACACAGCGAGACCCTGTCTCTAAAAAACAATAATAATGTCAAAAAACAGAGAGATTCGGGGAACTGCGGATGATGGCGGCAGGGCATCGCCAGAGCGCGTCAGGGAAGTGTGTCTGGCACTGTCCAGGGGAAGGACAACACTCTGGACACACAGATGTGATGGCCACAGGAGAAGGGCAGCTGGGCGGGGGACAGGCTGGGATGGATCCTCCTCCATTCTCTTCCCATCCACCTGACTTTCTAGAACACCTTCTGGGCCCTCGTTTGCTTCTCTAGCCACCCAGCAGGGAAGTGCAGTGTTTTGAATGGGGAACCCAAATGTTCAGAAACTAGAACAGGGACGGATGGTCCCTTGGGAATTAATAAGCAAACCGGAGCTGAAGACTGATCCCAAGTGTCTCAACAGCTCTGGATGTCCTGATAAAACACGTTTCTAGAATGTGAACAGTTTTGAAGTATCTTTATTCCAATCACCAATCCAGAACCTCGGGGGCCAAAGAAAGTGTGGGTTTTCCCCCAAAGATTTAGCTGAGGACACAGGAGAATGACCCAGGCGTGAACGAAAGAAGAGCCCGGCCTGAGGCATCCTGTGGCCCTACCATCTCTCTTAGGGGTAAGAGGGACATCTAAGGCCAAGCGGAGCTGAGTCAGGCCTCCTGGGTGGGATGAGATGGTATGAGAGAGAGGTCCAGGAAAGGGTCTCGTTCAGACTGCCATGTCCCATCATCGGTCAAGGTTTGGATGGAGACTAACAAGACTTAAGATGCGTGGCCGGGCATGGTGGCTCACACCTGTCATCCCGGCACTTTGGGAGGCCGAGGCGGGCAGATCACAAGGTCAGAAGTTCGAGACCAGCCTGGCCAACACGGTGAAACCCATCTCTACTAAAAATATAAAAATTAGCCGGGCGTGGTGCAGGCGCCTGTCATCCCAGCTACTCGGGAGGCTGAGGCAGGAGAATCACTTGAATCCAGGAGGCGGAGTTTGCAATGAGCTGAGATTGCACCACTGCACTCCAGCTTGGGCAACAAGAGTGAGACTCTGTCTCAAAAAAAAAAGAAAAAAGAAAAAAAGAATCAGAAGAGTTCAGGATTTCATAGTCCGTCTCCTACGTCTAGTCTTTCATTTCTCACAATCGTTTCTTAGCCAGGAATCAGTTCTTCAAGTAAATGGCTGCTTCCTTTTCTTTGTGCACATGCCCCCCCTCTGAAGAAAGGCTCCATGCCCACCTGGGGCTGTGCTACTCGCTTTTAATGCTCCTTAGAAAATTCTCTACAAAGGCTCCAAACACAGCTCAAAACCCTGGCATGGAACCACAAGAAAGGCACAAAGAGGCAGGGGTGAGGTGGAGCCCATCAGAAACCGAAGGCTGTGTGTTAGGATCCACCCCATTCTGACCACGGTGCCAGGTCCCTCCACCGAAGCAGCTCTCAGGTCCCAAGTGTTAGGCAGCGTGGATTTCAGTCAGGAAAACTACGCAAGGGTATGTTCTTAGACAGAATCTCTCCAACATTATTCTTGGCTCTGCTGACATAGCTTTGGCTTTAAAAAATCAATAAATTAAGCAAGCAGAAGGTTCTCTAACATCCAGGCTGGACTAAAGGGTTTTGCTCTTACTGAGCCAAAGGGAATACTTAGTCCAAGAGACGTAAGACAGATTCTGCTGGATACCTGACACTCGCTCGTGATTCTTCCCTGCGAGGCCAGCAGCGCACAGCGAGGCTTCACTCCATCAGAACCAACACTGTCGGCCGGCGCGGGGGCACGCGCCTGTAATCCCAGCACTTTGGGAGGCTGAGCAGGTGGATCACCTGAGGTCAGGAGTTTGAGACCAGCCTGGCCAACACGGTGAAACCCTGTCTCCACTAAAAATACAAAAATTAGCCGGGCGTGGTGGTGCACACCTATAATCTCAGCTACTTGGGGAGGCTGAGGCAGAAGAATCCCTTGAACCTGAGAGGCAGAGGTTGCAGTGAGCCAAGATCATGCCACTGCAGCCTGGGCGACAGAGCGAGACTCTGTCTCTAAAACAACATATATATAATAACAATAATACCTCTCACTACACTGGATGGTTTGAATTCCAACCTAACGCAAAAAGAGGAAGGCTTTGATCTCATTCTATTGTTTATCCTAACATTTTTGCCTGACAATCTGGATAAATCAAACTTTTATTTTATTTATTTATTTATTTATTTTTTCAGACCCAGGCTGGAGTGTGGTGGTGCGATCATGGCTGTAGCCTCAACCTCCCGGGCTCAAGCGATCCACCCACCTCTGCCTCCCAAGTAGCTGGGACTACAAGGCATGCACCACCACACTTGCCTAATTTTTGTATTTTTTTTTTTTCTGTAGAGATGGGGTCTCACCATGTTGCCCAGGCTGGTCTCAAACTCCTGGCCTCAACCAATCCACCCGCCTCAACCTTCCAAAGTGCTGGGATTACAGGTGTGAGCCGCCACGCCCGGCCTCCGTCTTTTATCTAGTGGGAGCTCCGTAAATCCGTGCTAGCTGACCAGCCAGTCCTCTCCCAGGCAAGTGGCCACAGTGACGAAGGTTTGGTGAAGGTGCAGGGGGAGGATGTGTGGACAATGTACAGTCATGAGGCAGTGTCCGATTCCATGAGCGTGACTGGGGAAGCTGTCGTTCAAAAGCTCTTGTCACCAAAGTCAAGAATACCTTCTTCTGCACCACGTTCTCGGAGACTTTCCAAATCCCGGGCGCTTTCAGGCCTTCGCTCCCTCCTCTAAAACCCCACAGCTTACTCCACCCAAGTGAAGAGGCCAAGAAAAGAATCCATTTTATTTGTCAGAACTAGCCATAAGGTAAACAAATACAAAGAAAGCGTGTACTCGTCAATTAAACAGGAATGCAGGCTTCTGGCGGCAGCATGACCCCGTTTTTCCATTCACTCCATGTCAGTGAACCACCACCACTGAGCTGGCCCCATAGCTTGAGGGGAAAAAAGAGAAAGGCTTTCCACGTGTTTCTACACACCTTTTCCACTTCCTTTTTCCTAAGAAAAAAGCAGAATTCCATTTCACCCAATTCCCATTTGATGGAAAAGAAGTACAGAGCAGCGAGGACGTGGGCTTCGGTGTTACAGAGCTCTGAGTTTCAACCCTCGGTTCCATGACAAGCCATTAGCCGTGACATTCATCAAGTCCACCGGACCTCTCCAAGCCTCAGCTCCCTCATGTGTAAAACAGAGAGGTCTGGAACTGCCACACAGGTCACAGATGAGAAGCGTGCCTGGTACAGCACACACTCAGGAGTGTTCCTGTTCCTCAGCTTCGGTTCATACAACACGGATGGGGTGCAGGTACCATACAGGGTACAGAGAGGGACAGAAGGCAGGGTTTAAGGCACTTCTAATGCAGGTACCATACACGGTACAGAGAGGGACAGAAGCCAGGGTTTAAGGCACTTCTAATGCAATAAAAAGGAAAATCTGTATCTTACAGCAGGACTAAGTTCCACAAGATTAGTTTTAATTTATAATCCTTATTTCTTTGAGACAGGGTCTGGCTGTTACTTAGGCTGGAGTGCAGTGGTGCAAGCACAGCTCACTGCAGCCTTGACTTACTAGGTTCAAGTGATCCTCCCACCTCAGCCTCCTGAGTAGCTGGGACCACAGGCGTGCACCACCACTCCTGGCTAATTTTTAAAATTATTCTGTAGAGATGGGGTCTCACTGTGTTGCCCAGTCTGGCAAATAAATCCTGGGCTCAAAGGATCTGGCCACCTTGGCCTCCCAAAGTCCTGGGATGACAGACATGAGCCACCACACCTGGTCTCAGCAAGGTTTTTTGACATCAAGAAAATGAGGGTGCTCTTAGGTCTTCAGACAACTGCTATTATCAATCACAGCAAAAAATAAAAAATAAAAATAAATACAGCTGGGATGTGAGAGGACTTTCTAGATGCATCAGAACTTACATAAAGATTGACAGAGGACAGACGCGGTGGCTCGCACCTGTAATCCCAGCACTTTGGGAGGCCAGGGTAGGTGGATCACCTGAGGTCAGAAGTTCGAGACCAGCCTGGCCAACATGGAGAAACCCCGAATCTACTAAAAATACAAAAATTAACTGGACATGGTGGCGGGCACCTGTAATCCCAGCTACCCAGGAGGCTGAGGCAGGAGAATCGCTTGAACCCGGGAGGTGGAGGTTGCTGTGAGCTGAAATCGCACGACTGCATGCCAGCCTGGGTGACAAGAGCAAAACTCTGTCTCAAAAAAAAAAAAAAAAAAAAAAAAGATTGACGGAGCCACTTGAAACATCTGACTCAGAAGAAACAAGAACCAGAACGCTGGGAGTTCTAAGCCTTAGTGCACAAAGAGAAAGAGACTAAGGTTTGTGGTTAACAGATGGACTGTGGTAAGGCAACAGGATCAAATCTCAGCTCCACCACCTGCCAGCTATGTGACACTTGGCTTCTCAGGAGGATGAAGTGAGAAGATAGAGCAGGAAGCCCAGCGTCTGCAGGTGCCACGTGCTTAGTAAGTGACGAAGTTACTGTTGTTGCAACATACTGAAAAGCTCTAAGCCCTGATACCTGTAGTGATTCTGCATTGGAGGCAAAAAGACCATAGGAAGGTAGAAATGAATGAGAAATGCAGAGAGACTGGCCGGGTGCAGTGGCTCATGCCTTTCATCCTAGTACTTTGGGAAGCCAAGGCAGGTGGATTGCCTGAGGTCAGAAGTTCAAGACCAGGCTGGCCAACATGGCAAAACCCTGTCTCCACTAAAATACAAACATTAGCCAGGAGTGGTGGCGTGTGCCTGTAATCCCAGCTACTAGAGAGGCTGAGGCAGGAGAATCGCTTGAACCCACGAGGTGGAAGTTGCAGTGAGCCGAGATTGTGCCATTGCACTCCAGCCTGAGCAACAGAGCGAGACTGTTGAAAGAAAGAAGGAGGGGAGGGAAAGGGAGGGGAGGGGAGGGGAAGGGAGGGGG
>NW_016803136.1:694179-702647 GCF_001698545.2 Rhinopithecus bieti
GGAGGGGAGGGGGGAGGAGAGGGGAGGGAAGGGAAGGGGAAGGGAAGGGAAGAAAGGAAAGGAAGAAAGAAAGAGAAATGCAGACAGATTAATTCTTGGCTGTTGCAGAATGCAGAATGAGGATAGACGCCCGGGTTTCAAGTTTAAGGCTCTGGGTATTTCGGAGCCTGGTGAAAAGCAAAGCACTGTCGCGTTTTCCCTTCGCTCCCCTGACCTGCCATAGATGATCACGTACCCCCACTCACAAAGAGCACACACCCAGTGCCCCATGCCTCTCACTGGGATGAAGAAAGGCACCCAAATCCCAAGATCCAAACTTCTGAAAAAACTGAATTCAACACAACAAAAGTCAACACCTCATGGGTAAAGGATCTTAATTAAACAGTGTCAAGCATGCCAACGTGAACTCTGTGTTTGGACCTACTCATTATGAAATAAACTTAAGAACAAACCCCATCTAAGAACAGGAAAAAACCCAGCAACTCTCATGCACATCAAATGCTGTTCTCAATGGTCCTTTTCCCTCTAAACGTCACATAGTACCAGCAGGTGGGAGATAATTAAAGTCTGAATAAAATTTGTTTTACATGCCTCAGTTTGAACACTTTTGCTCCGCAAAGCTTTTCCCGCTCCAGCCCAAACATGCACCCACAAAGGAAGAGTTTTTTTTTTTTTCTTTTCTTTTTTTTCCTTTTTAGACGGCGTCTTGCTCTGCTGCCCAGGCTGGAGTGCAGTGGCACAATCTCGGCTCACTGCAAGCTCCGCCTCCCGGGTTCACGCCATTCTCCTGCCTCAGCCTCCCAAGTAGCTGGGACTACAGGTGCCCACCACCATGCCTGGCTAATTTTTTGTATTTTTAGTAGAGGCGGGGTTTCACCGTGTTGGCCAGGATGGTCTCGATCTCCTGACCTCATGATCTGCTCGCCTCGGCCTCCCAAAGTGCTGGGATTACAGGCATGAGCCACTGCGCCTAGACAAGAGTTTTTTCAAAATAATATTTTTTCTGGATTTTTCTGGTTACATCTGGGGCTTTATGACTTCAGACAGATAGGGTGAAGGAGGTAATTTATGAAAAGAAATATCGCTCTTGATCCATGTTTACATTCCATAAGGGAGTGAATTTGGCTTTTGGATTCTCCTCCCAGGCCTATCGGGGAATAGAATCCTTGCTCCTATTTGATGAGATTTATGGGGCAATGAGGTCTGTGGGGCTGATGCTACACCACCTGCTTCACAAATACGGCCCCTCCATTTGCAAAGTGCTGACTTGGAACATTTGTATTTTTCCCTTACAAATCTATCTATCTATCTATCTATCTATCTATCTACCTACCTACCTACCTACCTATCTATCTATCTTATCTATCTTATCTATCTATCTATCTATCCGTCCGTCCATCCATCCATCTCACTCTGTTGCCCAGGCTGTAATGCGGTGACATGATCACAGCTCACTGCAACCTTGACTTCCTGAGCTCAGGCGATCCTCCTCAGCCTCCCGAATGGCTGGGACCACAGCTGTGTGCCACCATGCCCAGCTAATTTTTTGTAGAAATGAGGTCTCATTATATTGTTGAGGCTGGTCTCAAACTCCTGAGTCAAGCGATCCTCCCACCTCGGCCTCCCAAAGTGCTGGGATTACAGGCATGAGCCACTGCGCCCAGCCTAAATCTCTCATCTTTATAAGGAGTCATCTTATGGCTTTCCATCCCATTCACACACACTTAGCATCTATATCTGCCTTTAATAAAAGGTCATAATACAGCCCTGGCATCACAAAAGCTAACCAGAGAACACTGAGGATATCAGCTCATGAAGATGCTCTGTCTACAACGAGACTAGGACAGTTGTCTTCAGAAAAGGAAACTGAGGCAGTGAGCGGCTACAATGCTTCGACACAGGGGACCTCAACCCAAGACTTGCGCTTTTAGTTCCATCACAGGTACATCAGAGACCGCACTTAGTTGGGGAGTAACCTAAGCTAACTCCACCATGCACAGCCCAACAAGGAACCTAAGCTAATCCTACCATGCACAACCCAACGACGAACCTAAGCTAACCCCACCATGCACAGCCCAACAAGGAACCTAAGCTAACCCCACCATGCACAACCCATAAACGAACCTAAGCTAACCCCACCATGCACAGCCCAACAATCAGAATTTAGGGCATTTTAATTGGACTCAGACCTCAGGGTTTGAATTTAAGAAGGTGAGAGTTACAGGAATGTGTGTAGGGATTATGGCTGGAATGCTGCCTCTCACTCACAGTTGACCGTCTTCTCAGGACTCTCCAAATCCACCTGGTATCTCTGTTCTGCTCCTGCACTGCCAGGCCACCCCTCATCCAAACACCAGGTTTCCAGCACTGGAGACTCACAAGCTCCATCCCCACCCACAACACACTCACAAACGCACCTGGCAAGTCAGTGTCTGTATAGCAGGTCTCACGGTCTCACCACTGCTGACACTTTGCTGGGAAGGGGCGGGTCGTGGCGGGGGAGCTATTTTGCGCATTGTAGAATGTTCATCGGTGTCCCAGGAAATGCTAGTAATGCCCGCTTAGTGACGATTGAAAACGGTGCCAGAAGCCCAGGAGACTTTGCGAGCAGTGAAACGATTCTGTCTGATCCCATTCTGATGGGTGCCTGCCATTCATTACGCACTCACCAAAACAGTGTCCAACACGTGGATGCATGTCATTCCTGATGCATTCATCAAAACAGTGTCCAACACAAACAATAAACCCTAAGATAAGCTATGAACTTCAGTTAGTAACAATGTATCCGTATCAGCCCCGCAGTGGTAACGAATGTAGTGCACGAACGCAACATGGTAACAACAGCAGGAATACCCGGGGGGGGGGCAACAGAGGGGTATCTGTGAACTCTGTACTTTCTACTCAGTTTTTCTGAAAACCTAAAACTGTTCTAGGAAACAAAGTCTATCAATTAAAAATTAAAAGTCTCCAGACATTTGCCTACGTCCCTAAAGGACAAAGCTGTTGGCTTGGCTGCTGCAGAGGGGAGGAACACACCGATGCAGGCCAAGTCCCCAGCAGGGCAACGCTCTGGTTACTTTCAGGAGTCAATCAGTGCAGTTGTATCAGGCCACGTTCCTGGAGGGAGGCTGGAAAAGGTGAGCTTTCTGAGCCTGCGTGCGTGGGTTGTGGAGACTCCTCTGGGGGATAATCTTATTAGGGGAGAAAGCATGGAACCCAGTCTCAGGAAACCCCAGGCAGAGGCTAGAGAGAGGGGCCTAATCCTCCCGTCCCAGCTTCAAAGACAGCACCTTGGTCGCTGTATTCAGTCTGGTAAGAACGCCCTCGTTGGTTTTCCTTTTCAAAATTATCTCCATCGCTCAGTAGCCTGAGATAGAAATGGAGAGAAGGCTTGGCCTTCAAAGAAGCCAGAGGAAGCATCTCAACGCCTGGAACCTGGGGGTCCTGCCGGGAGCAGCCTCTGAAGCTCTGCCACTGGTGTCTGCAGGGACGGGCAGAGACACGATGGAGGTGCCCCGGTCCCGAGCTTTGCTAAGCTGGCTGCTAAAATACCCCCTTCCAGCTGAATGCATAACTGAAATGTGACTGCGTCAACTTTAAATCCACCTGGCTTTAGCCATTTGCACGGCTGAAACGTGGGTACACCCAGGTCCCCGCCGGCCGCCATCGCGATTTCCCTGGAATCCTGGCTCTCCCTGACTGCCTTTCTCTCTCATCCCTTCCTTTCACCCCTTCCCTTTTTTTTTTTATTTTTATTTTTATTTTTTTGAGACTGAGTCTTGCTCTGTCACCCAGGCTGGAGTGCAGTGGCGCGATCTTGGCTCACTGCAATCTCCACCTCCCAAGTTCAAGTGATTCTCCTGCCTCAGCCTCCTGAGTAGCTGGGATTACAGGCACCTGCTACCATGCCCGGTTAATTTTCGTATTTTTAGTAGAGACAGGGTTTCGCCATGTTGGTCAGGCTGGTCTCGAACTCCTGACCTCAAGTGATCTGCCTGCCTCAGCCTCCCAACATGCTGCGATTACAGGCATGAGCCACTGAACCCCGCCCATCCCTTCTCTTTACAATTCATCTTCTCTAATGGAGACAGGAAGAAAAGAGGGAACCCAAAGAAGCAAGAAAATGAGAGATGATCACACATAAACGACCATGGGGACTGCTGCCATGGTAAAGCTAGGTATGGGGACAAACAGAATTCGGTAACCTTATAAACCTTTCCAGGTTAAAAAGACCTAATCTTTCCCAACATCGTAAATTCTTCTCAACAATGTAATATCTTCCAAGGTGAATCTTTTAATAAAATGGGCTTTACAAAGCGTTGATGGGCTGGGGGCAGTGGCTCACACCTGTAATCCCAATGCTTTGGGAGGCTGACGTGGGGAGGAATATTTGAGGCCAAGAGTTCAAGACCAGCCTGGGCAACATAGCAAGACTCTATCTCTACAAAAAAAAATTATATAGGCTGGGCACGGTGGCTCATGCCTATAATCCCAGCACTTTGGGAGGCTGAGGCAGGCGGATCACCTGAGGTTGGGAGTTAAAGACCAGCCTGACCAACATGGAGAAACCCTGTCCCTACTAAAAATACAAAAAATTAGCCGGGCGTGGGGGCGCATGCCTGTAATTCCAGCTACAAGGGAGACTGAGGCAGGAGAATCACTGGAACCCAGGAGGCGGAGGTTGCGGTGAGCCGAGATTGTGCCGTTGCACTCCAGCCTGGGCAACAAGAGCGAAATTCGGTCTCTAAATAAATAAATAAATCAGCGAGGCATGGTGGTGTTTGCCTGTCATCCTAACTACTTGGGAGACAGAGGTGGATTATTTTGAGCGCAGGAGTTTGAAGTGACAATGAGCTATGATCATGCCACGGCACACCAGCCTGGGCAACACAGCAAGACCCTGTGTCTAAAAAACAAGAATAATAATTTTTTTAAAAAGTAGAACTGTTCCCATACCTCTCCGTGTTCGTGGGAGGATTAAGCTGGCTCATGTACATACAGCACTTAACATGTTGCCTCACACACCGTACAAACTTACCAGATGTTTTTAACTATTGTATTTGTGTTTCCACTTCACTTTAAACTAAAATATAAACACTGATTAAACTATCCAGCTCTCCCACTTCTCATCTTGCTAACCCCAGCCCAGGGAAGTTTTTGTGGAATTGACAGGTGACATCTGTTTTCCCAGAGAGTTGTTTCTGGTAATAGAACCTTCTCCTCGAGTTCAAAGCTTCCCTAAATTCTCTACCAAGAGACACTTGAGCCTCTGTAGATCTCAAAGATGCTAAAATGGGCCATGCGGTCCTGACCACCCACCTCTGGCCACTCAACAAACTCACCCTATTTCTCAGTTCCTGCCTATCACACACAATATTCTTTTTCTTCTTTTTTCCCAAGCCAGTGCCCTGCCTAGGTCTGTTTCAATGACACCTCTCCTAGGAAAGCCCCTGCGGCAGATATACGGGCTCTGTAATGGAAACTCCGGCGTGCCTAACAATAGTGCCACCGTCACACACACGTGAGCTTTCATGACAGCCAGGGACTGGCAACCCACAGCTGCCATGCCCAGGAAAAGTATTTCCTGGGGGAGAAAGAAAACTACATTCAGCTCTGGCAGGTCCCAGGCAAGTCCGAGCCAGGCTCACGGGGACGGAGAATGCTCTGTCCTGGGAAAGGGAGGCAGAGGTAAGGGCTCTTCCCACCCTCCAGTGACCCAGATGGGAAAGGCAGTTGGGTGAGAATCAACATGACAGCAGAGACGCGAGGCTTTTTCCCGGCGTCACTGAAACAAAGCCACTGTAGCTGCCCCACACTGCTTACAGGACAATCAATTAGCAAGATGGATCTCATGATTAATAGAAAACTCAATTTCTTCTTGAAAGCACGTTCTAGGGTGGGGCGCATCCTTATCACATCAGTCAGATGTCAAAAGGCAATCACGTAAATTGAACAAGGGAAGGAAAATGCCAGACGGCCTCATTGACGTCCAGCATCTTCCGCTATTATTGAAAGGAAATTGAGAAATTACAGACGGTACCGCCTATTAGCTTCAATGCCCCGTCCCAGGGCGATCCGCAAAGATTTCCTCGCTGTGCTGTCAACTCTGGGTTAATTGAATTTTCGGTCCAGCAGTTTTTATTTCTTTTCTTTTCTTTTCTTTTTGAGATGGAATCTCGCTCTGCTGCCCAGGCTGGAGTGCACTGGCGTGATCTTGGCTCACTGCAACCTCCGCCTCCGGGGTTCAAGCAATTCTCCACAATGTCTCACCCTGTAACCCCAGCACCCTGCCTGGAACACCTTTGATCCCATCTTCACCTACTAACTCCTACTCTGCTGTCAGGAGCTCATCCGGACGCCACCTCCTTGGAGAAACTACTCTGAGGCCAGCCACAATGTCTCACACTTGTAATCCCAGCACTTTGGGAGGCCAAGGTGGGAGGATCACTTGAGGCCAGGAGTTCAAGACCAGGCTAGGTAAGATGGAGAAATCTCCTCTTTACAAAAAACACAACAATTAGGCCGGTACTACACGCCTGTAGTTCCAAGCTGAGGTGGGAGGATTGCTTGAACCCGGGAGGACGAGGCTGCAGTGAGCCATGATGGTGTCCAGCCTGGTGACACAACAGACCCTGTCTCAAAAAACAAAAACAAAACAAAAAAACTACCCCAGAGTCATTTCCTCCTACTCCCTCCCCCCAAAAAAGGACAGGGCTGGGATTCTGCCTCTGGACATGTTTTTCTTTTCCTTTTTTTTTTTTTTTTTTTTTTTTGAGACAGTGTCTCATTCTGTTGCCCAGGCTGGAGTGCAGTGGTGCGATCTCAGTTCACTGCAAGCTCCACCTCCCGGGTTCAAGCGATTCTCCCGCCTCAGCCTCCCAAGTAGCTGGAACTACAGGCACCTGCCACCACGCCCGGATAATTTTTGTATTTTCAGTAGAGATGGGGTTTCACCGCGTTGCTCACACTGGTCTCAAACTCCTGACCTCAGGTGATCCAGCCGCCTCGGCCTCCCAAAGTGCTGGGATTACAGGCCTCAGTGAGCCACGGCGCCCAGCCTGTGCATGCTTTTCTTACAGCACCTTCTATGTTAACAGTATTGTAACTGTCTCCTTACTTCGCTTAATACTCCATCTATCTATCCATCCATTAATTCAACAAATATTGACGTGCTGGGTACAAAAAATAAGACCCTGAGAGAGACACCTGGATGCCTGCTCTCCTGGGCTCATATTCTCCTGAGGGTGGACGATCAATAAGCAACAATCAACAAAAGACGGCAGATATCAGTGAGAGTTGCGAAGAAGACACAGCTTGCTTCTCTCTCCCGCAAGGAGACTTAGCTCCCTGAGGGCAAAGCCTGATTCACTCATGATTGTATCTTCAGGAACTGGCACTGAGCCTTAAAAAACAAAACCAAGGATTCCACACTTTCCTCCTTAATCTCCTCTCTGTTATGGAGATTGAGGGACAGGCTTTCTTTCCTGGGAGACAATAAAATAAGCCTCCTGAAGGAAGATCTTGCCCAGCTGATAAATTTTACAAGCCTGGGGCAGTGGTGCACACATGTAGTCCCAGCTACTAGGGAGGACGAGGCAGGAGGATCACTTGAGCCCAGGAGTTCGAGGCTGCAGCGAGCCATGATCATGTCATTGCAACCCAGTCTGAGTAACAGAGCGAGACTCTGTCTCTAAATTATTTTTACAAAGGAAGTCAAAGGGCTTTTGTTAAAGTAAATTATATCCTCAAGCTATAGAGTGTAACATTAAAACTTTTCTGAGGGCCAGACGGGCCTGTAATCCCAGCACTGTGGGAGGCCGAGGCGGGCAAATCACCTGAGGTCAGGAGTTCGAGACCAGCCTGACCAACATGGAGAAATCCCGTCTCTACTAAAAATACAAAATTAGCTGGGCGTGGTGGCAGGTGCCTGTAATCCCAGCTACTCAGGAGGCTGAGGCAGGAGAATTGCTTGAACCCGGAGGCAGAGGTAGCAGTGAGCCAAGATTGTGCACACTGCACTCCAGCCTGGGCAACAGAGCAAAACTCCGTCTCAAAACAAAAAAAAAAACAAACAAAACAAAAAAACCCCACAAACTTTTCTGAAGATATAGCCAAAAAGCTTGTGAAGAGAGAGAGCATTTTATAGATGGAGAAATGGAGGCCTGGAAATGGTGACGTGCCCAAGGCCACAATGCCAGGAACCTGGAGCTGACCATCTGGCTTCAGAGCCCACTCTCTTCCCCACCAGATTCCCAGCTCTCGCAGGAACAGAGGGGCACAAGGCAGGTACAAATGTCAGAGGAAATCTCTTTCCTCCCAGGAGGCTGGTGGCAAACCATGGCTGGCATCAGGACCCTCTCTGGGTGGGAAGGGAGGGTGGTGAGTTTATTTACAAGCAAAATGAATCTGCTGGTTCAAGGAGAAGAAACATGAATGATACTAGTTTTCAAATTCTTACCACTGGGACC
>NW_016803136.1:703206-722265 GCF_001698545.2 Rhinopithecus bieti
GTTTAGCTCTTGTTGCCCAGGCTGGAGTGCAGTGGCGTGATCTCAGCTCATTGCAACTTCCGCCTCCCGGATTCAAGCGATTCTCCTGCCTCAGCCTCCTGAGTACCTGGGATTACAGGTGCACACCACCACACCTGGCTAATTTTTGTATATTTAGCAGAGACGGGGTTTCACTATGTTGGCCAGGCTGGTCTCGAACTCCTGACCTCAGGTGATCCATCCACCTCGGCCTCCCAAAGTGCTGGGATTACTGGCATGATTTTTGTATTTTTAGTAGTGATGGGGTTTCACTATGTTGCCAGGCTGGTCTCGAACTCCTGGCCTTGTGATCTGCCCACCTCGTCCTCCCGAAGTGCTGGGATTACAGGCGTGAGTCATGGTGCCTGGCCTGACATTTCTGCATTCTCATTTGTATCCGGTAAACCCCTCTGAGCCTGGACGTCACCCTCTGCAACACGTAGGGATCTATGGGGGGAGACGATCTCTACATGACATGGAGTAACAGTATCTGGCACAAAGGCGGACACTGAATCAATGCCAGCTCCTTTCCTCTCCGCAGTTTATTCCAGGGAAGAACCTTGGCCTGGGAAACAGCAGACCTGGTCCAACTCCCGGCTCTGCCCAGACCCCAAGTGACTCAAATGCTTCAGCTGCCCTGACCTCTGCTTCCTCGTTAGTCAAATGAAAAGCACGGGAGTCATGGAATTCAAGGACGCCTCCCACGTGAAAACCAGGGCAGTGAATTCAAACAAAGCACATTAACTCAATCGAAATCTAAATTGGTAGCATTCTGTCCCAAAAACACAGCCTGAAAGTCTCCCCTCAGCTTGCTGTTTTGGTTGTTTTTTTTTCTGGAGACAGGGTCTCGCTCTGTCGTCCAAGCTGGAGTGCAGTGGCGCGATCTCGGCTCACTGCAACCTCCGCCTACCGGGTTCAAGCAATTCTCCTGCCTCAGCCTCCCGAGTAGCTGGGATTACAGGCGCCCGCCACCACGCCCAGCTAATTTTTGTATTTTTAGTAGAAACAGGGTCCACCATGGTGGTCAGGCTGGTCTCCAACTCCTGACCCCAAGTGATCCACCTGCCTCGGCCTCCCGAAGTGCTGGGATTGCAGGTGTGAGCCACCGCGCCCGGCCTCAGCTTGCTGTTTAAACGTGGTCTCATGCAAAGCCATCTGCCTATGAGCTGGACAACGACACGGTCCAGGGTTCCAGCCCTCCAGGGTCATCTCCCAAAAATACCCTCGGGTGTTTGTCCCAGCTGGTGAGTCAGGACTGAACCTGATACCAGGGAACAGTGTTGCTACCATCTGGGCATCTCTCACCAGTTCCATTATTCACTGCTCCCACTCGCACCCGGGACCCACATCCACAGTCCACTCCAGACATAAGCCAACACTCACTCTGGCATTCCTAGAAACTGTTCAGGTAACAGAAAAAAACTTTTTAACTTCCAGTGTCAACCTCTGAGATCGGTGAGGTTGATACTTTAAGCAGAAGGCACAAGAATGTCTTTCTGAACCTGAAAATCATGGTGAAGGTCCTCGGGATATCTACATTGAGGCAGAAACAGATTTATTAGGGAGAATGCAGTGGAGAAAAAAATACGGCACAAGAAAAGATGCTGCCTCACTGGGTCGTCTTGCCCTGTCCTTCCCCCAAACACAAGAAAAGATGCTGCTTCACAGGGCTGTCCTGCCCTGTCCCCTCCTACAAAGAGCGAGCAGAGAAAGCTATTTAAAGGCAACTGTCACTCAGTGGCAATGCCACTGGCTTTTCCAGGACTTGTTTTCTTCCCTCCAAACCTGTTTACAAAGGAGACGTGAGGAAGAGGGAAGAGTCACAGGGAACAAGTACCACTACAGCCCCTCCCGTCATCAGCCCCTCCCATCATTCCATCCACCACCCTGGCACCCACAAAATTTTCTCACAATGGCCCCTCCCATCACTCTACCCACCACCCTGGTACCCACACTATTTTAACACAACAGCCCCCCCATCATTCTTTTTTTTTTTTTTTTTTTAAAAAAGACCGACTTTCACTCTTGTCATCCAGGCTGGAGGGCAATGGCACGATCTCGGCTCACTGCAACCTCCGCCTCGCAGGTTCAAGTGATTCTCCTGCCTCAGCTTCCCGAGTAGCTGGGATACACCAGCACGCCTGGCTAATTTTTTATATTTTTAGTAGAGACGGGATTTCTCCATGTTGAGGCTGGTCTCAAACTCCCAACCTCAGGTGATCTGCCCGCCTCGGCCTCCCAAAGTGCTGGGATTACAGGCGTGAGCCACCGCACCTGGCTTCCCTTCCAACATTTTATCGAAAACCCTGGTACCCACAGTATTTGAACACAATGTATAACTGTAATAACAACAATAATAAGAGCAGTGAACAGGGATGAGGTGCTTACCTCTTCAGCTCTGCTACAAGCTTTTTTGTTTTGTTTTGTTTTGTGACAGAGTCTCGCTCTGTCACCCAGGCTGGAGTGCAGTGGTGCAGTCTCGGCTCACTGCAAGCTCCGCCTCCCGGGTTCAAGGGATTCTCCTGCCTCAGCCTCCCGAGTAGCTGGACTACAGGCGCCGCCAACACGCCCAGTCTTTGTTTTTTGATCTATGCTTTCGTTTTTCTTTTTTTGAGACAGGGTCTCGCTCTGTCACCCAGGCTGGAGTGTGGTGGTGTGATCACAGTTCACTGCAAGCTCTGCTTCCCAGGCTCAAGCAGATCCTCCCACCTCAGCCTCCTGAGTAGCTGGGACTACAGGCGTGTGCCACCACGCCCAGCTAATTTTAAAATTTTTTGTAAAGACAGTGTTTTGCCTTGTTGCACAGGCTGGCCTCAAACTCCTGGGCTCAAGTGATCCTCCTGCCTCAGCCTCCCAAAGTGCTGGGATTACAGGCTTGAACCAGCCCACTCAGCCTCTGTTAAAAGTTCTGTACACATTGGCTCACTTAGTACCCACGAGAACTCTTTGGGTTATTATTATCCCCATTTTCCAGATAGAACACTGAGGTTCAGAGAGGCTAAGGAGCCTGCCGGAAGTCATACAACCTACCACAGCCAAAGGGCCTGACGTCTGCCTTCATTCAGGGTAGACCAAATCCCCGCTGGATGACCCCCTCCGAAGCCAGCCTCACCCCCATGGACAGATTCCTAAGAAAATTCAGGCTCCTTTGTCTGTGGCAAAAAGTCACTAGCCTGTGGACAAGGAGGAGTTAAGGCTACATTTGCAGACTTAGAACCAAGTTTTCTCAGTTTTGTGGGCTGAAGTCAGACTTGTAGCATTAACTTTACTATAAGTTTTTTTGGAGGTGATTTATGTAGAATTCCTGCCGAGAATTTTAATAATTAGACTGAATTAGGCCAAACTCTGTCTGTACACGCCTCACAGCATCGACTGCAGTTACCCTGCAGTCCCAGCAGAGCCTCGGGAAGGGCTGGCCCCGCTGGACTTCCAAACCTCTCAGGTTGTAAGCGGGGCTGGTTGTGAAGAGCGGGACCTGCGGGCTGCCTGGGACATCGGCTTCCATCCGACTGACTGGCCCCAGTTTTATGGTACCCCGTGGCCACTAAGGACAAAAGGAAGAGACGCACACATTGGAAAAAGCTTATAAAAGAAGAGCTTCTCCCAGCGGTCTCCTTTCCAAGGGCTGTAAAGTCCCTCTCTGATGTGGTGATTTTCAGTCTTTCCCCCCCACCCCTGCTCTGACCCAACACATTCCCATCTGTAACAGGAACTCACCCACATGGCAGTAATTTTTCGTTTATTTGTTTGTTTTTGAGACAGAGCCTCCCTCTGTCTCCCGGGCTGGAGTGCAATGGCGCGATCTTGGCTCACTGCAACCTCTCCCTCCCGGGTTCAAGCAATTCTCCTTCCTCAGCCTCCTCAGTAGCTGGGATTACAGGTGCACACAACCACATCCAGCTAATTTTTGTATTTTTAGTAGAGATGGCGGTTTCACCATGTTGGCCAGGCTGGTCTCGAACTCCTGACCTCAGGTGATCCGCCCACCTTGGCCTCCCAAAGAGCTGGGATCACAGGCGTGAGCCACCATGCCCAGCCCGTGGCAGTATTTTTTATGGGTAAGAGAAGAACACACATCTTTACTCCTCACCCTTAGAGAAGCAGAACCTGTGTGGCGGGGGGACATGCAGGGTTTGGCAAAGCCCCCTGGAAGGTGTGTTTTCTGTCTTCCTCTCCTCTTCACACACGAGTGTGCATGCCACATTCACACTCCATACCCACAACCACGGATCTAACACACAGTCCCCAAACATACACTCTGCCAGTGAATCAAGACTTCCCTGGAAGGCTATGTCATTAAAATCACAGAAATTATATTAAAATTCTAAAATCGGCCAGGTGTGGTGGCTCACACCTGTAATCCCAGCATTTTAGAAGGCTGAAGCAGGAAGACTGCTTGAGCCCAAGCAGTTCGAGACCAGCTGGGCAACACAGCAAGACCCTGTCTCTAAACATGTGTGTGTGTGTGTGTGTGTGTGTATATGCCAGGCATGGTAATACACACACATAGTTCCAGCTACTCAGGAGGTGGGAAGATCCCTCGAGCCCAGGAGTTAAGACACTGCAGTGAGCCACGAATGCACCACCACACTCCAGTCCAGGTGACAGAACGAGATCCTGTCGGTTAAAAATAAAAAAAGTGAAATAAAGAACGTGTAAGTTTCTTAAAGCAGTCTTCAAAACAGAAAGGGAGGTTTAAGACAACTTGCTCCCCCAAAATGGAGGGGTGCCCTCACAGGCTAGAACGGAGTAAAATATGAGACATGTCACTGATACAAGACAGAAATCATGCTATTGCAAACCACAGAAAATAGTTCTAGGCCAGTGCTGTGCAACAGAAATACAATGTGAGCCACATGTATCATCTTACATTTCTTCACAGTAAAAGGGAAAAAGGGCTGGGCGTGGTGGCTCACACTTGTCATCCCAGCACTTTGAGAGGCTGAGGCGGGAGGACTGCTTGAGCCCAGGAGTTTGAGACCAGCCTGGGCAACAAAGCGAGACCCCATCTCCACAAAAAAAATTTAAAAATTAGCTGGGCATGGTGGCATGTGCCTGTGGTCCCAGCTACTCAGGAGGCTGAGGTGGGAGGATCACGGGAGCCCAGGAGGCAGAGGTTGCAGTGAGCCACGATTGTGCCATTGTACTCCAGCTTGGGTTACAGAGTGAGACCTTGTCTCAAAAAAAAAAAAAAGGTAAAAAGGTACAGGTGGAGTTAATGTATTTTAACCCAATACATCTGAAATATGATCATTTTGACATATAATCAATATAAACGAATAATCGGACATATTACATTCCTTTCATCGTATCTTGGTCTCGGGGGCCTGGTGCGCTTTATACCTTCAGCACCTGTCCGTGTAGACTTGCCTCGTTCTCAGGTACCTGCTTCGAAGCCGTGAGAAGCTAGAGGCAGCTCCTGGGCCACACAGCTCTGGGAAGTGATACCGTACAGTTAAGAAGGGTCCAGAGTTCTACTTACTTCTAAACTGTGTTTTTTGGAATGACTGGCCTGGAATTAATAAATAAATACTATGTTTTTTAAAGTTTTTTTTTAAAGAAAAATGTTTTCAGTCCCCACCTGCCTGTTTCCTACTTAAACAGCTCTGGGCAAGTCACTTAACCTTCTTGAGCTCGAGCGTCATAAAAGTCATAAAACTCAAAACGAAGGTGAAAACCTCCAACACAACTTCCCACAGGGCCATATCGAGGCTCATATATTATAATGCAGATGGAGTGTTTTGCGGTTTTTTAGTTTTTGTTGTTCTTTTTCGAGATAAAGTCTCGCTCTGCCATCCAGGCTGGAGTGCAGTGGCGCGATCTTGGCTCACTGCAAGCTCCACCTCCCAGGTTCGAGCAATTCTCCTGCCTCAGCCTTCCGAGTAGCTGGGACTACAGGTGCCTGCCACCACCCCCGGCCAACTTTTATTTTTTATTTTTTTAGTGAAAAGGGGGTTTCATTATGTTGGCCAGGCTGGTCTCGAACTCCTGACCTCAGGTGATCCGCCCACCTCAGTCTCCCAAAGTGCTGGGATTACAGGTGTGAGCCACCACGCCTGGCCAGCAAGTATTCTGTATAGTCCTATGCAAATGCCAATTATTGCTATTCCAGTTACTTTAAGAGACTAGATCATCCTCAAACACCAGTAGTATTCTTTTCTTTGGTCTATAAACATTGTGCACACACCTGTCCTTCCTTCCCAGAGGCACAAAAACGTTAGAAACACACATCAACAATCCCCTAGTACAGGTACCACATCGGAAGCTGTAAACCCACTTTACAAGAATTCTCATCCCAATTTCCATGTGATTTTTTTTGGAGGGTTATCTCCAAGAGAATTAATGAGACTAGTAAACGAAGATGGAGAAAAACATCTGTCCTCACCCGACCCAACTATCTTGTTCCCTTTCCTGTAGCCTCTGTGAATTTAAGTGATTGCTTCCTGCAGTATTTTAGGATTGTGAAGAGAAGTGATGTCTCAATACTACTTTTTTTTTTTTTTTTTTTTTTTTTTTAACAGAGTCTCACTCAGTCACTCAAGCTGGAGTGCACCAGAGTGATCTTGGCTCATTGCAACCCCCGCCTCCCGGGTTCAAGTGATTCTACTGCCTCAGCCTCTGGAGTAACTGGGATTACAGGTGCACACCACTGTGCCAGGCTAATTTTTGTATTTTTAATAGAGACGGGGTTTCATCATGTTGGCCAGGCTGGTCTTGAACTCCTGACCTGAGGTGATCCTCCCGCCTTGGCCTCCCAAAGTGCTGACATTATAGGCGTGAAACCACTGTGCCCGGCCTGGAATACGGTCGTATTTGGTGGGCCCGGCCTGGAATATGGTAAGGTTTAGCAGGCGAGTTATCCACCGATTGGTCCTTTTTTCAGATGTCAGATCTGCAGGATTCTCAAGTGGACATGGGCATCTCTTCAGACACTGCAACTTTCATAAATGGCCACAAATTATAACGGATGGCAGAAAACGAGGGAGGTGGGTTCTGTCCTCTCAAAACCAGTTGTATCTATCTTTGTTGGCCTCATGCATGAACTGCCAAACTGGACACTCGGTGGCCCAGGCTCGTGGCCAAATCATGTAACGGGCTCAGCAGTGCTGTCCCCGAACCTGGGAGCTCTCAGTCCGACCTCCCAGAGTACCCCCAAGTCTCCCTCTCTAGAGACACCTGTGGTCCTGTTCAAAGGCATTCCTGCTTTTGGACCGAAAGGTTCCAAGAAAGAAAAAGAGTCCCAACATTCTGAAACCGAACAGAACAGAACCATAATAACCTTTCCTGTCTTAACGGAGTGTTCCCCAGAGATGGCGCGCCGGAGGGGTGTGCTCTAAAGGAACAACAATTTCCTCAATTCTGACCCCTGATTTTTCTCCTCTAGTCTCTAACTGGGTTACTTCAAAAACCCATGTTCTGGTCGAGTACAATGACTCACGCCTGTAATCCCAGCACTTCGGGAGGCCAAGGCGGGCGGATCACAAGGTCAGGAGTTCAAGACCAGCCTGGCCAACATGGTGAAACCCTGTCTCTATTAAAAATACAAAAATTAGCCAGGCGTGGTGGCGGGCGCCTGAAATCCCAGCTACTCGGGAGGCTGAGACAGGAGAATGGCGTGAACCTGGGAGGCGGAGCTTGCAGTGAGCTGAGATCGCGCCACTGCACTCCAGCCTGGGCGACAGAGCGAGACTCCGTCTCAAAGGAAACAAAACAAAAAACCCATGTTTTACTTTTTTGGACTGAAGCCACTACGGTTAAATCAAAGAGTCCACGGCAGTGGTTCCCAAACATGTACCAAAGGCCCCTGAAGAGCGCTTCAGCGTTTTCTCAAAGGTCCTTCCATCCAATTTTAGCACCAACAACTGTCCTCAGACCAAAACTTCAAAACTACAGGTGCCACTAGGTGTAGGATCCATGAAACATTTGCCTCGTGTTGTAAACACCGAAAACCACAACCAGCACCTTTGATAATACACTCCCTGCCAGCGATCTGTCCTAGTCAAACAAGAACACATCTTAAAGTCTTCTTTTAAGTGACAGAATAATGAAGATTAAACGAGAAACATCTTTGGTTTTGTTTTCACTTTTAATCTCCTAAGGCGTTGCAAAATCTGAAATTACAAACGCTTATAAATTTAAACATTACACAACCACTGCTCAGCATGAAAAAGAGATTTTATAGTTATTCTTCAGTGGTACCCAATAGAGGAATAGCATACCCTTAGAATACAGTCTCAGTGTAACATTTGGACAGACCCGCACTGATTAGGAAAACAAGCCACCCAAAACCTGGTCTGACGTGAGACTGTTCACAAAAGACAGCACTTCTTGACTTCTGCTGGGGTTTTGCAAGGGATGAAAAATAGAGCTTTGGTAAGTCTGTGTTCCAAAGGAAATGAATCTTTTCTTTTCTTTCTTTTTTTTTTTTTGAGACAGAGTCTCGCTCTGTCGCCCAGTATGGATTGAGTGGCGCAATCACAGCTCACTGCAAGCTCCGCCTCCCGGGTTCACGCCATTCTCCTGCCTCAGCCTCCCGAGTAACTGGGACTACAGGCGCTGCCACCACGCCCGGGTAATTTTTTGTATTTTTAGTAGAGACGGGGTTTCACCGTGTTAGCCAGGATGGTCTCGATCTCCTGACCTCGTGATGCTCCCGCCTCGGCCTTGGTCCCAAAGTGCTGGGATGACAGGCGTGAGCCACCGCGCCCGGCCGGGCAATGAATCTTAAGCAACTACTGTGAGTGATGCCTCCGAAGTGGACTAATGGGAAACGGCATGCAATAGAGGACACACGTTTTAAAAACTGTTGGCGAGCGATACCCCCTTTCATATCTACATCTATCCACTATGGATCTTACGAAAGAATCATGAAATACTTCTAACATAAAGGCAGTTTATTTGCCAAGAGAACAATCTTAAATCTCCTAAAAGCTCGATCCAGTTCTAGGTGGAAACAACATGCTACACCTTCTAAATCCACTAATGTATGACTCAAATTCTAATCTTGGCCGGGGCCCGGCAGCTCATGCCTGTAATCCCAGCACTTTGGGAGGCTGAGGCAGGCAGATCACCTGAGGCCAGGGGTTGGAGACCAGCTTGGCCAACATGGCGAAACGCCGTCTCTACTAAAAATAGAAAAATCAGCCAGGTGTGGTGGTGGGTGCTTGTAATCCCAGCTACTCAGGAGGCTGAGGCAGAAGAATCGCTTGAACCCAGGAGGCGGAGGTTGCAATGAGCCGAGATTGCGCCACTGCACTCCATCCAGCCTGGGGGACAAGAGCAAAACTCTGTCTCAAAAAAATAAATAAATAAATTCTAATCTTTATAAGTGGCATAGACAGATAAAATGTTTTCCAAATGCTGTAGGATATATATTTTCTAAAGCTCTCAATATTGTCTGGAGCGTTTTTTTTGTTTAAAGAATTTATCATCCGTTCCAAGTTAGAGTTCACTTGCGCTGAGAACTGATGATGTTTTTTAAAAAAGCAACATACTTTCTACACACAGTATTATTGCTCCAATGAGTTAATGCCAACAAATGTGCTCAGGATCGTTTCCAGATTCTTCAAGTAACTGTACTCCCCGGAATGGTCAACCCAGTCCCATCTGTCCTTGATTACTGAATTTGCAGTCACTGGCGAGTTCAAAATGACTTTTCCACAGCGAAGATGGAAGCACACCTGGGCGGCGGAACGCGGGATGTGGGCTCAGCTCACAGACCTTCTCACGCAGGGATCTGACAGGCAGCAAAAGAAAGGAATTCCCTCCCCGCGAGAAGGCTTAGGAAGGACAGTCTCCATGTTCTGGGAGACTCTGGACTTTAAGGAAGATTCCTTCCTGCTCTGGCTTATCTGTTTTTAGCTTTTTTTTTTTTTTTTTTTTTAAGTATCTTTTGCTGATTAACTCCACTCTGCCTATTCTCTCAAAGGACTCCAAGTTCCCACAGTACATATGTATCCAATTTTATTGCTTTGCACTTGATATATGGCTTTGTAACTGCTCAAGGCATATTTTTGTGAACATTATGTTTCTGTCTCCCATACTCTAAGCTTCTTAGCAATAAAAATCATGCCCTGCCCTCCTTGGGATTTTAACTATGACTGCATTAAATCTATAAATTAATTTTTAAAAAATGACATCTTTACAATATTTCATATTTCTAGCCAGGAACAGTCTGTTTCTCCATTAATGCAGGTCTTTTTGTGAGAGGGAGTCACACTCTGTCACCCAGGCTGGAGTGCAGTGGCGCGATCTCGGTTCACTGCAAGCTCCACCTCCAGGGTTCAAGCGATTCTCCTGCCTCAGCCTCCCGAGTAGCTGAGACTACAGACACCTGACCAGGCCCCACTAATTTTTTTTGTAGTTTTAGTAGAGATGGGATTTCACCGTGTTAGCCAGGATCTCCTGACCTTGTGATCCATCTGCCTCGGCCTCCCAAAGCACTGGGATTACAGGCACCCGCCACCACACCCAGCTAATTTAATATTTTTAGTAGAGATGAGGTTTCACCATGTTAGCCAGAATGGTCTTGATCTCCTGACCTCGTGATCCGCCTGCCTCAGCCCCCCAAAGTGCTGGGGTTACAGGTGTGACTCACTGGGCCCGGCCTTTTTTTAATGTCTAACCAAAGTTTCATAGTTTTCTCCAACTATGAAAACAAAATATGCACATGATAACAAATTTCACACGAGTCTTCCTCCCCGGATCCCAGTCTGGCTCTCAGGTAATCCCCTCAGTTAAGTAACTTCCAGATGAGATTCATGCATATACTTTTTTTGCTTGTTTGTTTCGCTCTGTTGCCCAGGCTAGAGTGCAGTGGCATGATCTCGGCTCACTGCAACCTCCGCCTCCTGGGTCAGGCTGGTCTCAGACCTCAAGTGATCCGCCTGCCTCGGCGTCCCAAAGTGCTGGGATTACAGGCGTGAGCCACCGGCTCCGGCCCAAATACGTATTTATATAAACATGAATATCATCCTCCCCCATGCCCCGTTTTTAAAAAGCTGGGCAGGTTATTAATTTATTGCCTCTCAGCTGGCAAAGGAAAAACAGTTAAGAGGTGCAGGTTCATTTTCACAGATCAGGTAACAAACGTTGAATATGAAACCAAGAGACAAACTGATAACCAGCACAGAAGCTAAACAAAAGCACAGCACACACAGCACAAACTAGAAATCTCTGAAATGGCTGCACAGGATTCCATGGTATGGATATACCGTAATTTACCCACCCTTCTTCTACTCAGACACTTTCACATGGTAACTGCAAACATTGCTACAATGCACATCTCCGTACAGACATCTTGGTTCAAACAGTCATCCCTCAGTGTCGGCCTGGGCTTGGCATTGGTTCCAGGAACTCCCTTGCAGATTCAAGTCCCACCGTTAGCCCTGAGGAACCCAGTATAGGAAACATCAGTCCTCGGTCAGGCGCGGTGGCTCACGCCTGTGATCCCAGCACTTTGGAGGCTGAGGCGGGAGGACAGCTCGAGCCCAGGACTTTGAGACCAGCCGAGGCAATAATGTAGTGACAGCTCATCTCTACAAAAACTAAAAAAATTAGCCAGGACCTGTAGTCCCAGCTACCTGGGAGGCTGAGGCAAGAAGATCACTTAAGCTCAGGAGATGGAGGCTGCAGTGAGCCGAGAACATGCCACTGAACTCCAGCTGGGGCAACAGAGTGAGACCCTACCTCAAAAAAAAAAAAAAAAAAAAAAAAGGAAAAAAGAAACGTCAACCCTCTGTATAGTGTTCCACATTCTGCAAATACTGGCTTTTGTTTTTTGTGTGTTTTTGAGACGGAGTCTCGCTCTGTCGCCCAGGCTGGAGTGCAGTGGTATGATCTCAGCTCACTGCAAGCTCCGCCTCCCGGGTTCACGCCATTCTCCTGCCCCAGCCTCCCGAGTAGCTGGGACTACAGGCGCCCGCCACATCGCCCGGCTAATTTTTTTTATTTTTAGCAGAGATGCGGTTTTGCCGTGTTGGCCAGGCTGGTCTCGAACTCCTAACATCAGGTGATCCCCCCGCCTCAGCCTCCCAAAGTGCTGGGATTATAAGTGTGAGCCACCGTGCCCGACCCAATACTCTATTTTTTATCCACATTTGGTTGAAAAAAATCTGTGTATAAATGGACCGGCGTAGTTCAAGCCCATGTTGTTTGAGGGTCAACTGTATTTGTAAGATCTGTTGAGAAATTCCTAGAAGATGGACTGACAGGTCAAAGAGTACACACATTTTTAACTCTGAGTGGCACTGCTGAAGACACCACATCAGTTTACACTCCCCCTAACCAGGCGGGAGAGCCCCCGTCCACACCCTTGCCAACACTGTATGTTATCAAATGTTCCTTTTGCCCGTCTAATAATCACATATTTCATCAGTTGTACTTCTTTAATTGCAGGTGGAATCAGGCATCTTTACATGTTTATATTTCTTTCTCTGTTCAAATTTTTTACCCAAATTGATTTTAAAAGCTCTTTACGCATTAAGAAAAAGAACAGGCCAGTGAGCGGCGGCTCACACCTGTAATCCCAGCATTAAGATTACACTTGGGAGGCTGAGGCGGGTGGATCACCTGAGGTCAGGAGTTCAAGACCAGCCTGGCCAACATGGTGAAACACCACCTCTACTAAAAATACAAAAATTAGTCAGGTGTGGTGGTGAACGCCTGTTAATCCCAGCTACTCAGGAAGCTGAGGCAGGGGAATCGCTTGAACCCAGGAGGCGAAGGCGGCAGTGAGCCGAGATGGGGCCACTGCACTCCAGCCTGGGTGACAGAGGGAGAAAAGGAAAGGACAGAAAAAAGAAAGAAAGAAAAGAAAAATAGCCCTTTTCTCTGTCATATATGTTGGAAATATCTTTTCTCAGCCTAGGGTTTATCATTTGATTTGGTGTCTGGTATTTTGGACCATATAGAAGTTTTATATTACAGTCATCTCTTTTATAGTCACCAATAAAATCTAGATTAATTCTCTGAACACAAATAGAAGCTAATTTCCCATCAGGAAAAGTAAAATTGATCAGAAAAATTCATGAGTCACAAAAAATCCTTCCCCTGATTTTGTAAAATCTGAAAAAGCGAACAGCTGATCACCAAACCACTGCCAACTCCCAGAAGACGGAACTCATCCACAGGGCATCCACATAGCCCGGGATGGCCCATTTTCTCCTTGAGTCTGAAAAGTCCATTTGCTGGTCAGTTTTCCAGAGTCTGGTAACCCTCTTTGCCTCTAGCAAGAGATGTGCTGCCTTAGCTGTTTCAACACAGAAGCGATCACAGATGAAGATGCCGGCCCTGCCCACAGCAGAGATTCCTCAACACAACAGCCAGTGCGACAGGCTGAGAAAGGGGAGTCGGTCAGTTTCCCAGAGACATCACCACGCAACAGAGACCAAAAGAGGATAAGGAGGCAGGTTCTCCACCTACCCTCCACGTCCCCAGGCAATGCAGAGACCAGGAATGTTCTCAGATGACTTTTCTCTCCTGGCACCTGTTCTTTCTTATCCTTGCAGTAAAAGAGCAGACAAAAATGAAGCAGAAAAAAAAAATGTTTAAACAATTGCTCTTTCCACCTACACTGGCAGAAAGTCACTTACTTAAGTGCAAGGACATTCATTGTAAGGCCGTGTCCTCCCAAACTCGGGGAAGATTTTTATTATTTATTTTATTTTATTTTGAGACAGAATCTTGCCCTGTGGTCTAGGCTGGAGTGCGGTGGCACAACCTCAGTTCACTGCAAGCTCCGCCTCCTGGGTTCAAGTGATTCTCCAGCCTCAACCTCCCAAGTAGCTGGGACTACAGTCACCCGCCACCACGCCCGGCTAATTTCTGTATTTTTAATAGAGACAGTGTTTTACCATGTTGGCCAGACTGTTCTCAAACTCCTGACCTCAGATAATCCACCTGCCTCAGCCTCTCAAAGTGCCTGTCACCACGCCTGGCTAATTTTTGTATTTTTTTTTTTTTTATTGAGACGGAGTCTTGCTCTGTCGCCCGGGCTGGAGTGCAGTGGCCAGATCTCAGCTCACTGCAAGCTCCGCCTCCCGGGTTCACGCCATTCTCCTGCCTCAGCCTCCCGAGTAGCTGGGACTACAGGCGCCGCCACCTCGCCCGGCTAGNCCGGAGTAGCTGGGACTACAGGCGGCCGCCACCTCGCCCGGCTAGTTTTTTGTATTTTTAGTAGAGACGGGGTTTCACCGTGTTAGCCAGGATGGTCTCGATCTCCTGACCTCGTGATCCGCCCGTCTCGGCCTCCCAAAGTGCTGGGATTACAGGCTTGAGCCACCGCGCCCGGCCTTAATTTTTGTATTTTTAATAGAGACGGGGTTACGCCACGTTGGCCAGGCTGGTCTCGAACTCCTGACCTCAGGTGATCCGCCTGCCTCAGCCTCCCAAAGTGCTGGGATTACAGGTGCCCGCCACCACGCCCAGCTAATTTTTGTATTTTTAATAGAAACAGGGTTTTACCATGTTGGCTAAGCTGGTCTCAAACTCCTGATCTCAGGTGATCCACCTGCCTCAGCCTCCCAAAGGGCTGGGATTACAGGCACGAGCTGCCACGCCAGGCCAGAAGGAAGATTTTTTTTAAGGCGAGAAGTATGCAATGAGACAGTAGAGGCAAGGTCAAAGGCAAACACCAAGGTTTGTCATTGGTAGCGCAAGCGAGGTTCCTAGAGGAGACAGGAATATACACAATTCAACCAACATATACAAAATGCTACCTTGTGCTAAGCATCGAACCAGGTGGAGAAAAGATGAGTAGCAGAGACTTGCTTCTGACCTTCAAAGAGCCCACAGTCCACTGAGTGAGGTAATTAACTCAGCAAGCGATTTAATAGAGAGAGAACCATGATGTGGGAAGCAAGACTGACTCTTCAGTGTCGGGGAGGTGAAGCCAGAGTTGCGGAACCAGGGCTTCCGGAGGATCTGATGAGTGCATGGAATCCACAGCAGAGGCAGAAAAAAAGAAAGCAAGTGAGCTGAGTTTTCCTAAAATATTAAAGGGAGTGAAATCGCAGAAAGAACCTTTTACTGGAAAATTTCAGAGTTGATTTTTTTTTTTTTAGACAAAATCTCACTCAGCCGCCAGGCTGGAGTGTAGTGGTGCGATCTCGGCTCACTAAAACCTCCGCCTCTCGATTCAAGAGATTCTCCTGCCTCAGCCTCCCAAGTAGCTGGGAATACAGGTGCCTGCCACTACACCCAGCTAATTTTTTGTATTTTTAGTAGAGACGGGGTTTCACCCTGTTGGCCAGGCTGGCCTCAAACTTCTGACCTCATGATTTGCCCGCCTCGGCCTCCCAAAGTGCTGGGATTACAGGCGTGAGCCACCACACCCGGCCAGTTGAGAATAAGTGGGATTATGATTAGGACGGCCTCTAGGAACTCTTTCTCTCTTTCTTTCTGAGACAGAGTCTCACTCTGTTGCCCCGGCTGGAGTCATCTTGGCTCACTGCACCCTCCATCTCCTGGGCTCAGACAATCCTCCTGCCTCAGCCTCCCAGGTAGCTGGGACTACAGGAGTGTGCCATCACACCCAGCTAATTTTTGTATTTTTTTGTAAAGACTAGGTTTTGCCATGTTGCCCAGACTGGTCTCAAACTCTTGGGCTCAGGCAATCAACCTGCCTCAGCCTCCCAAAGTGCTGGGATGACAGGTGTGAGCCACCACACCTGGCCTCTAGGAAATTATTTCTAAGAAACGAATAAAAGTGAGAATGAATGGGTACATAGTGTAAGGCTTCCTGGCTCTGGTGCAGGAGGAGAAAAAGTAAATAACAAGGATACCCTAGGGCTGGAAACTTGGCATGGCAATAAACCAACAAGGCAGAGACCAGTTAGTGCACAACCACTTATGGGGTCAGAGCTGGAGCTTCCAGGTGAAGCGTCCCCTAAAACGGGTGGCCACTTACAGGGTCAGAGCAGGAACTTGCAGCTGCTCCCCCTCTCCCAGTTCTTTGTCCTTGTCCCTAGAGTTTTGGTCTCCCAGCAATCGGGTCTGTGTCATTCGTATGCTCAATTTTAAACCACATTTGGAAAAGGCACTTCTTGAAAGGCAAAGATAGAGAGAAAAACACTGGAGCTCTTAAGAGTGCCTGTCTGGCTGCCAAGCCATTGTTCTAGTCAAATGTCGACTGAAAAGGGAGAAGCAGAAGGATGACTGTATTTGAACTGCTTCCAAGGAAAAAAGCAACCTCCAGCAAAACTCTAGGCCCACTTTGCTAGAAATCCTGGCACGTCGGCAACAGAAATGGAAGCAGAAAACTGCATCTTTCAGAAAGCAGAGTATCAAGCAGGGAAAGCCACAAGGAGTGAGGGCTGTGAGGTTCCCGTGGTGCAGGATCCATTTATCCTTTCTACTTCTTCCTGCGGAAAACAAAATTATTTAAAACACCATTTTCCCTTGCAGGGGGCCTTCTAGAAAAGAGTCAAAGTCAAACCCCTTGTTGTTTTTTTTTTCTTTTCTTTATTAAACTTTAAGTTCTAGGGTACATGTGCACAACGTGCAGGTTTGTTACACATGTATACATGTGCCATGTTGGTGTGCTGCACCCACTAACTCGTCATTTACATTAGGTGTATCTCCTAATGCTAACCCTCCCCCCTCAAACCCCTTGTTTTATGTAAAATTAATATATGACATTTCAAAGTTACTGAACTAAAAAAAGGAAAATAAATATAAATATATTCCAAAACTTTAAAATTAAGGAGATTTCAGACAGTCCCTCCTGGTAAAATGTGAAATTGCACCCCAGGTGCAGTAGCTACTGTAAATATCCGAGGAACCAAAGTTTTAAGTGTTTGGGGATCCCAGGGATCCCTGCAAAGTACTCAGGATTTTAACATTAAGCTCACAAATTACAGCAGCTGGCTGGGCACGGGGGCTCACGCCTGTAATCCAAGCACTTTGGGAGGCCGAGGTGTATGGATCACCTGAGGTTTCTACTAAAAATACAAAAAACTAGCCAGGTGTGGTGGTGCACACCTGTAATCCCAGCTAGTTGGGAGGATGAGGCAGGGGAATCGCTTGAACCCGGGAGGTGGACGTTGCAGTGAGCCGAGGTCAAGCCATTGCACTCCAGCCTGGGCAACAAAGAGAAACTTCATCTCGAAAAAAAATTACAGCAGCCATCAGGCCTCTAGGTCGGTCACCGCCCTAAGCTCTTCCTTGTACATTTTCAAACCACATTGAAGGTGGGTATTTTTGGTCTTTATCTTCATTCATTAATCACATTATCAGACACTCCCTGCGTGTCCTGTTCTGTTATACATGTTGGAGCTACAAATCAAACGTCGGCTTTGCCTGCAACAAGATTCCCTGTTCCTACGTGAACCAAGGAATGAGGTGTTCCACGCCTGGGCTCACATCTTTTTTCTTTTTTTCTTTTTTTTTTTTTTGAGATGGCGTCTCGCTCTGTCGCACAGGCTGGAGTGCAGTGGCGCGATCTCGGCTCCCTGCAAGCTCCGCCTCCCGGGTTCAAGCAATTCTCCTGCCTCAGCCTCCCGAGTAGCCCGGACTACAGGCGTGCACTACCACACCCGGCTAATTTTTTGTATTTTTAGTAGAGAGGGGGTTTCACCATGTTGGCCAGGCTGGTCTTGATCTCTTGACCTCGAGATCCACCCACCTTGGCCTCTGAAAGTGCTGGGGTTACAGGCGTGAGCCGCCGCTCCCATCTTCACTCATGAACCTAAACTCACACCACAGTGCCATGCTGTCGTCTGTGGCAACCACGCCAGCTCCTCCTGTTCCTTCTGGACCTGTTGTCCCCAGCCTTTGATCACGCCACCGTCTCATTCCTGACCTGTCTTCACTTCCCATGTTTTATCTCCACCCACTCTTTGAACTTAGCACTAGTGTCTATGGGCTCGACTCCTAGCTCTCCCACAAGGACGTGGCTCAGACACACGTCACCATCTCTACCCAATTTAGGCCACCCACTGCAGGCGAGCTTCCCCACCCAATCCGAGCTCCTAGACAGACACCTCAGGTTCCAGCCCGACGAGGGGCGCGTTCAATCTCATCACTGGCACAACAGGCCGGCGTGGCTCCTGCTCCCCAGGAAGGCCTCGCAGAGGAGGTGACAACAAGGGCCTCTCGGAGGATAAGCGGACGGGAGAAGGGGGGACTCCCGTTCCAAACAAAGGGGACGGCCATGCTGGTGAAGAATGTGGTCTGTATTCAGTTTTGTTGACAAGAACCCCTAATGGATAATAATAAAATGTTTACTGAGCTCCTGCTTTATGGAAGACACATGGCCCGGGGCAGGGCCTGGCATATAACAAAGCCTCAGTCCGTATTAGCAGCATAAACGAAATCTCAGTTTCATTTTTAAAAGTTGTGTGTCTAAGTCAGAAAATAACTCGTAACATGATCCTACGAGGAAGATGGGCTAAAAACAAACAAACCAAAGAAACCCCACAACACTCAGTATCGCCTCTCCCATAACAAGAGCTTTTTCCTCCTGCAACCAAACAATCACAAGGAAGGCTGTGCCAGGCCTGGCCACTGTGCCAGAAACCGCCTCAGAACCCTGGGCCCAAAGGGGTCTGGTCTTGATTAAGGTTATTTTCCTTTGTAACGTTCAGTTTGGAGGGAAAAGGACGGAGGGTCAGAAGGAAACGGGAGGAGCGCACAATCCATCAGCGAGTTTCATCTCCTTCGTGAAGTGGACTCAGGGAGCACGTGACTCCCATTTCCATTCAGCTCCTGAGCCAATAACTCACTCTTCCATTCCAGCTACTTTTTGTCTTAATTTCTTGACTTAAAAAGGGTTTGGTTGAGGCCGGGCGCGGTGGCTCATGCCTGTAATCCCAGAAACTGAGGCCGAGGCAGGCAGTCACCTGAGGTCAAGAGTTCAGGGCCAGCCTGGCCAACATGGTGAAACCCTGTCTCTACTAAAAATACAAAAATTAGCCAGGCATGGTGATGGGCGCCTGTGTCCCCAGCTACTCGGGAGGCTGAGGCAGGAGAATCACTTGAACCCGAGGCAGAGGCTGCAGTGAGCTGAGATTGCGCCACAGTACTCCAGCCTGGGCAATGGAG
>NW_016803136.1:723111-730164 GCF_001698545.2 Rhinopithecus bieti
AAAAAAAAAAAAAAAAATGTTTCAGCCAGGCGCGGTGGTTCACGCCTATAATCCCAGCACTTTGGGAGGCCAAGGCAGGTGGATCACGAGGTCAAAAGATCAAGACCATCCTGGCCAACACAGTGAAACCCCACCTCTACTAAAAATACAAAAATCAGCTGGGCGTGGGTGGCAGACGCCTGTAGTCCCAGCTATTCGGGAAGCTGAGGCAGAAGAATTGCTTGAACTAGGGAGGCAGAGGTTGAAGTGAGCTGAGATCGTGCCACTGCACTCCAGCCCTGGTGACAGAGTGAGACTCTGTCTCAAAAAAAAAAAAAAAAAGGGCTGGGTGTGGTGGCTCACGCCTGTAATCCCAGCACTTTGGGAGGCCGAGGCAGGTGGATCACCTGAGCTCAGAAGTTCGAGACCAGCCTGGCCAACATGGTGAAAACCCATCTCTACTAAAAATACAAAAATTAGCCAGGCGTGATGGCGGGCACCTGTAATCCCAGCTACTCGGTAGGCTAAGACAGGAGAACTGCTTGAACCTGGGAGGCGGAGGTTGCAGTGAGCTGAGATCACACCCCTGCACTCCAGCCTGGATGACAGAGCAAGAATTCATCTCAAAAAAAAAAAAAAAAAAAAGTTTCTGGAACAATTATTCCAATTAAACAGCTTTTATCACAAGGCTCTGTCAATGCAAGGTGATCCTTCCTTAATTTAAGATGCTAGTAAACATGCTATTGTGACATGATGAAAAAGCCCTATAATCTCAGCACAACCAGAAATTAAAGTGGCAATATTGTGAGGACGCAGTCAAATCGCTTCCTACAGCGCCGACTCGTATCGTGGGTTACGGAATCTACGTCACCCAGGAATCCCTGCATTCATCCCATTTAGCCCTCAGACGCTGGCTCTGGTTCGAGGTGGGAGAGAGGGACGACATCAGTCAACACTTACCAGGCAGTCCGTGGCTTCGGAGCAACAACTGGAAAGTAATACTGGAACGCAATCCAGAAAAGACAACTGGGGCAGAGCAGTCCGGGCACAAAACACCTGGAAACGCTGTCCCTTAGATCACTCAATCTTGGCCGACCACGCTGGTATGCGACCTCCTCTGGCTACACCTCCCTCTCGTCACCTTACAGACTGGTACTCACTAACTCCCAGGCCATGGCAGAAAATATACCTTCCATCTCTCTCTGCCTCAGCCCCCACCAGCACCCTCGGTGCCTTCATCACCCTTCAGAGCAACGACCCAGTTCCCCGGCCTCCTCCACGTGAGGACCTCCACCTCCTCAACTCTCTTCGAGCCACCACACCTCGCAAACGTTTGTATTTTTGGTAGAGATAAGGATTTGCCATGTTGCCCAGGCTGGTCTTGAACTCCCAGGCTCAAGCAATCAGCCCGTCTCGGCCACCCAAAGTGCTGGGATGACAAGCAGGAGCCATCACACCCGGCCAACGTTCTGAATCTTTAACACCCAAACACCCCCAAATCCAACATTACAAACTTATCAGTGCTGCCTCCTGTCATCTCCCCCCGCTCCCAGTTCCGCTTTGACCAGGAGGAATCTGGCAACGTCAACATCATGTGATTGTTCAAATTCAGCGAAGGGGACCGATGACGTGCCCATGTGGCTGTCCTCCCAGCCCAGAGCACCTGGGGATACCTGGGCCCTCCTGTCACCCCACAAGGCCACACTGGCCTTGGGGATGGCGAGCCTGCCTGGAACGTATCCTACACGTTGATCCCAATTCCTCCAGCGCTCCTCTCCCAGGTTTCCGCTCCCTCCCTGAGTGACCAGCCCTCACCAGCTCACTCCAGCTCTGTAGCACTCTCCCGGGCTCTTGACCCTCACCCAGGTTCATTCATCATCCATATGCCCTAGCCCAGGGTCGGGCTCATAAACTGTACCCTCGCTGGCAGCACCCAGGATATTCTCAGTGAGGTCTTGATTTATACTGCCTTGCCAATCGCCCTCAAAAGCACCTGGAAGATTCCACCATTCAGAAAGCCTTTTTTTTTTTTTTTTTTCAACTTTGAGACAGAGTCTCGCTCTGTCACCCAGGCTGGAGCACAATGGTGGGATCTCGGCTCACTGCAACCTCCACCTCCTGGGTTCAAGCGATTCTCTTGCCTCAGCCTCCCGAGTAGCTGGGAGTACAGGCACCCGCCACCGCTCCCGGCTCATTTTTGTAATTGTAGTAGAGACGGGGTTTTGCCACGTTAGCCAGGCTGGTCTCGAACTCCTGACCTCAAGTGATCCTCCCACCTTGGCCCCCAAAAGTGCTGGGATTACAGGTGTGAGCCACAGCGCTCGGCCTCTATGTGACCTTTATACGTTTCTTAAACTCTTTTTGACCCAGTTTTCTCATTTGTAAAACAAAGATGAGAGCATCTATACCACAGATTTGTAGTGAGAGTTAGACGGGACGGCATTTGGAGCAGCGGCTGCCATACACAGAGGAGTCCTTTCCTTTGCTCACTCCTTCCTCTTCCTCCACCTCCAGGGTCAAATCTTTACCACTCAAAAGATAACTGTTTATCCCCAGGCAACCACTGTGTTCCTCTGGCTCAGCCTCAAGCTCCCTGACTCCCCACAGCTACCTCCTGCCCTGGCTCACTCTCCACACTCACAAGCCGGCTCTCAGCAGGGCCACCAACGACACCCAGGGGAACCCGCCGTCTTGTTCCAGTCCATACCACCCCTGACACTGCCGCTTTCCATCTCTTCCTCGAAACGCTTCCCGCACCTCTCCTGTGCCCTCGGCATCTGTGGCTTGTCCTCGGTCCCCTACGCCAGCCCCTCTGCCTGCCCCTAAGTGCTGGGGGTGCCGGTTCCACTCTTGGCTTTCTCCTCCTCTCCCCAAGATGAGCCCATCTGCTCCGGCACGCGGGACAACACCTGGGAGGCCAGGTTCTCTCCTTCGCTGCCCACCGGCCGCTCTTCTGGGCTGTATCTGCCCGCGGTCTCACCTGTATCCCAAGGGAACCTCAAACTCATCATTTCTAAAACTGAGGTTACTGCCTTCCTGCGACCTGCTTCTCCCTCTGTATGTCTTATATAGCCTGAAGACATCGCTGTCGACCCAGTTCCCCACATCAACTCTTTGGTGCCAGACTGGATAAGGGACATCATTCTAAGAAACCCTTTTCAGCGGATATCTGTGACTCTGTCAGTCAACAGAAATGGGTTAGCCCTGTATTTAGGGACATGGCTTAAAAGTGCAAGAATCAGCCAGGCGCCGTGGCTCACGTCTGTAATCCCAACACTCTGGGAGGCTGAGGCAGGAGGATCACTTGAGGTCAGGAGTTTGAGACCTCAGCCTGACCGACATGGTAAAACCCCGTCTCTAAAAATACAAAAATTAGCCGGGCATGGTGGCAGGCACCTGTAGTCCCAGCTACTTGGGAGGCTGAGGCAGGAGGATTGCTTGAACCTGGGAGGCAGAGGGTGCAGTGAGCCGAGATTGCACCACTGCACCAGCCGGGGTGACAAGAACAAACCTCCATCTCAAAAAAAGAAAAAAAAAAGTGTAAGAACCATTAGTTGGAAATAGGATGGGGACACAAATTAAATCTAAGGGTACATTGCAAAATCAAGAGCTTAACAAAAGACCCAGTTAGCTTGAGATATAGAACCAGGAGGTGCTCAAATCTGGGGCTGAGAGCCAGACAGACATCAGAAAGCGAGAAGGGCCCAGCCAGGACTCCACTCTGTGTTCTCACAAGGTGCTGTGTGTGGCTCCCAGTGCCTGAGCTGGGAGCCCGAAGAGTCTTCATCTCCTCCCTACTTCTCACTTCAACTCGACTTACTCACCTCCCAAGTTCTCCCAGACTCTGTCTCCTGTCTCACCTTCCTTGACAGCATTATCCTTGAGTTCAGGACTTCTCTCTGCCTTAGGAACCACAACGCGGCCGAGGGGTGGCTCTCACCTGGAATCCCAAGACTTTGGGAGGCCAAGGCAGGAGGATGGCCTGAGCCCAGGAGTTTGAGACCCGTCTGGGTAACATGACAAGAACCCCACTCTACAAAGAAAAAATCAGCCAGGCGCGGTGGCACATGCCTGTAGTCCCAGCTACTCAGGAGGCTGAGGGGGGAGGATCACCTGAGCCGGGAGATGGAGGCTGCAGTGAGCCAAGATGGTACCAGTGCGCTCCAGCCTAGGTGACAGAGTGAGACCCTGCAGTGAGCCAAGATGGTACCAGTGCACTCCAGCCTAGGTGACAGAGTGAGACCCTGTCACAAAAACAGAAACAAAAAACCCCACAGGAACCACAACCCTGAGTCTCTCATCTTTAATCTTTCTAAACCACACCTGCAACCATTTATCTGCTCTAGACCTTCCGATGGCTCCTGGCTACTATCAAGAACCAGTTTAAGCTCTTCTGGCTTCAACATCTAGCCCCCGCCTACCTTTCCAGCTTCTGTCTGACATCACTCGGCCACAGCAGACAGCATCACTCGGCCATGACAGATGACATCACTCGGCCACCGCAGATGACATCACTTGGCTACAGCAGAGGGCATCACTCGGCCACCGGAGATGACGTCACTCGGCCACAGCAGATGACATCACTCGGCCGCAACAGATGGCATCACTCGGCCACAACAATCACCAGGACTCTGCCCACCTGCCACGCTCTGGCCCTCACCCATCACACAGGCTATGTCTTCTGTCCGGACCCTTCTTGCTTGCCTGGCCTCCCCCTGCAGCCAACTGTGACCACCCCTCGCCTTACGATGCAGGTGAACGTCTCATCAGCGGTGGGGCTTCCTCCTCAGGAGAGGACTGTTCCTTTCTCCAGGCATTAGTCTTGACTACAACACCTCCAGGCAGGGCCCTTGTCTTATTCATTCTGTTTATATCCGCCTGGGTGCCACTCCAGTGTTTAGCACAGGAAAATAACCACATGGTGAGTGCTCATCCCTCCCAGGCACCATCTCATTTAACCACAAGAACTCCAAGACAGGTGCCAATGATCTCCCCCTGACCGCTGGCTGAGTCTGGTCCGTCGCTCAAAACGTATTTCTATTTTTGTTGTTTGACAGAGTCTCGCTCTGTCGCCCAGGCTGGAGTGCAGTGGCTCAATGTCGGCTCCCAGAACCTCTGCCTCCCAGATCCAAGCAATTCTGATGCCTCGGCTTCCCAAGTAGCTGGGATTACAGGTGCATACCATCACGCCCAGCTGATTTTTTTATTTTTAGTAGAGAAAGCGTTTCACCATGTTGGCCAGGCTGGTCTTGCACTCCTGAGCTGAGATGATCCGCCCGCCTTGACCTCCCAAAGTGCTGGGATAACAGGCGTGAGCCACCGCGCCAGGCCTCAATATATATTTCTGAATACACTGGCTTTCCTTTGTGAATGGTTGTAGCTCTTCAGCCTTGCAGGAGACTCTCAAAAAGGCCAGGGCTGTTAAAGAGACAAGAGAGCCTGGTCGTTCCCAAACATAAACCCTTGAAATACCTCAGAAACTCGTCCCAAGAGGTTCTCGGGTCTCTGTATGGAGAAGCTTAATACATCCCAAGCCTCTGCTGCCACCACCCAGAAGGCAGGTTTCTTCATTACTGGTGCCTACAATGCGAATGAATCCTTCATAGTCTGGTTAAGGCAGAGAACTCTGCTCACAAAATCCTCAGAATTCCATCAATTAAAAGCTCATTTGGGGCCGGGCACGGAGGCTCGTACCTGTAATCTCAGCACTTTGGGAGGCTGATGCGGGTGAATCACTTGAGGTCAGGAGTTTGAGTCCAGCCTGGCCATGGTGAAACCCCGTCTCCACAAAAACACAAAAATTAGCCGGGCGTGGTGGCGGGCACCTGTAATCCCAGCCACTCAGGAGGCTGAGGCAGGAGAATCACTTGAACCCAGGAGGCAGAGGTTGCAGTGAGCTGAGATCACGCCACTGCACTCCAGCCTGGGTGACAGAGTGAGACTCCGTCTCAAGAACAAAAAGGATTAAAAAAAAAAAAATGGCAAAAACCACAATTACTTGGGCACCAACTTAAAGGAAGACCCCACTCTACACAAAAAAATTTTAGATTAGTCAAGTGTGTTGGCACATTCCTGTGGTCCTGGCTACCGTGGAGGCTGAGACGGGAGGACTGCTTAAGCACGTCTAGGCTGCAGTGAGCCGTGATCACAGCACTGCACTCCAGCCTGGGCAACATAGCGAGACTGTGTCTCAAAAACAAAATATTTTTTTCAATTAATTGTTAAAATAAAGGCCATCCCATCTAAGCAAAAATCAGAAAACGTAATGTTCAACAACATATCCATGTATTCACTGTCTGCAGACCTACCAGGTGCTGGACACCGCTTCCAGCGTCAGGACAGGTCCTCACAGTGTTTACGCTCTTGTAAGAAAAAAGACATCAGGCCGGGCGCGGTGGCTCAAGTCTCCTGTAATCCCAGCACTTTGGGAGGCCAAGACGGGCGGATCACAAGGTCAGGAGATCGAGACCATCCTGGCTAACCCGGTGAAACCCCATCTCTACTAAAAAATACAAAAAACTAGCCGGGCAAGGTGGCCGGCGCCTATAGTCCCAGCTACTCGGGAGGCTGAGGCAGGAGAATGGCGTGAACCAGAAAGGTGGAGCTTGCAGTGAGCTGAGATCCAGCCACTGCACTCCAGTTTGGGCGACAGAGCAAGACTCCGTCTAAAAAAAAAAAAGAAAAGAAAAGAGACATCAAATATCCCCAAAACATATATAATGAGAAACTTTGAGAAGCAGCATAAAAGAAATAGATAGGATACAATGAGAGTGCGTTTGATACCAGAAGCACAACGACCTCATATGGGGTCAGGAGTGATGAAACATCAAGCAATAGCGAAAATGAAACACTCGGTGATATTTGATGAGGGAAGAGAATATTTGTGAGACAGTTACAATCGGTATAGCTAAACCTCACTTTTGTAATTTTTAAAGTATATTTTATAGAAAAAAGACAGGAAAGATATACAAATAAAGTGCAAAATGTTAGCAACGGGGAGATTTCTGATTCCTATATTCTTGTTCTTTTCTGTATTTTTCAAATTCTCAAAAAAAAATTTTTTTTTTTTTTTTT
>NW_016803136.1:730367-733604 GCF_001698545.2 Rhinopithecus bieti
CGCGCCACCTCGCCCGGCTAGTTTTGTATTTTAGTAGAGACGAGGTTTCATTCACCGTGTTAGCCAGGATGGTCTCGATCTCCTGACCTCGTGATCCGCCCGTCTTGGCCTCCCAAAGTGCTGGGATTACAGGCTTGAGCCACCGCGCCCGGCCTCTTGCGTAATATTCTTTGCGTTGGTGAAAGCCTCACTTGATTTTTAATTTTTTTTTCTTTTTTTTTTGAGATGGAGTTTCACTCTTATTGCCCAGGCTGGAGTGCAGTGGTGCGATCTCAGCTCACTGCAACCTCCGCCTCCTGGGTTCAAGTGATTCTCCTGCCTCAGCCTCCCGAGTAGCTGGGGTGACAGGCGTGAGCCACCACGCCAGGCTAATTTTGTATTTTTAGTAGAGACAGGGTTTCACCATGTTGGCCAGGCTGGCCTTGGACTCCCAACCTCAGGTGATCCGCCCACCTCGGCCTCCCAAAGTGCTGGGATTACAGGCATGAGCCACTGCGCCCGGCTGATTTTCAATTTTTTATTGTGATAGAACATACATAACAGAAAATGTACATTTCAAGTGTGCTCCGGTGGACCGTCCTGCGGCATTAGACGCACTCACACTGTTCTGCAACCATCGCCACCATCTGTCTCCAGAACTTTTCATCTTCCCAAACTGAAATCCCATCCTCATTAAAGTAACTCCATTCCGTTCCTTTGCTCCCCACCCCCAGCCCTTGGCAGCACCAAGCCTCATGTGATTTTAAAATGCAAACATTCAAAGACCAAGCCTCATTCGCACCTTCGGTGTAAATTACTTTCATCTGCGAAACTCCCATGGCTCAGAAAGGAGTGCCCAGGTACAGGCAGGAAGTACAGTTAGACGGACCTGGAGACGGGCCTGGGTGGCAATTTGGTATGGGGGTTGTGGAGAAGAGATTTTACAAGCCAGATGGGAAGGCAAAGTAACTATTTGCTTTGAGGTTTGGCCAGGGCCTTGGGAGCAGCCAGTGGACTCAGGTGAAAGAACGAGCCACCAAAAGCCTCTGCGTCTCTCTCGGTTCAAGGCTGATCGTCTCAGGCTGCTCAGAGGCACCAAAGGAGGGGGCAGGGAGGAAGAAGGAAGGGTGGTAAGAAGGAGATACAGAGATTTAAGTCAAGGATGAGGCCTCCAGGAAAGCAAACCTAGGAATACTCTTGACAGCTGGTCACACTGCACCTGCCTGAACAAGTCCAGTGACGGGTACAAGGAAGCCCTGAGATTCCGGAGAAGCACATCCAGGCAGCTTCAGAAACCCCCAACCCAGGAACACAGAGGAGGCTGGAGAGGCTTTTTCCTGACTGATTGACTGATTGACTGAGACAAGAGTTTTGCTCTTATCGCCCGGGCTGGAGTGCAATAGCATGATCTTGGCTCACTGTGACCTCCACCTCCTGGGTTCAAGCGATTCTCCTGCCTCAGCCTCCCGAGTAGTTGGGATGACAGGCACACGCCACCACACCCGGCTAATTTTGTACTTTTAGTAGAGATGGGGTTTCGCTATGTTGGCCAAGCTGCTCTCAAACTCCTGACCTCAGATGATCTGCCCACCTCAGTCTCCCAAAGTGCTGGGATGACAGTAGTAAGCCACTGTGCCCAGCTCCACTTTTTGTTGTTGTTGTTGTTAATGTTTCTACAACCCCCCATTCAACTTTCTCTAAAACCGTCTCACTCATACAAACGTTGCCCTGGCTCAAGCAACCGCTAAGACGCTCGTGAACGTCCCAGTTCCCCAAGAAGCACATGGTGGGCTTACTCCCAGCACAGCAGAAAGTCATCATTCTAGTCTTTTGTTTATCCAAAACTCCCTTTCTCTGGCTAAGAGCTATCACTTCTTTAGATAATCTTTGCTTTTTCTTCCCTGATATCGTGAATAGTAGCAGCTGACTCTCTTTGCAAAAGAGCCATTTTTCACAAAGAAAGTTTTAATGACTTCAGAGTTGCAACCGGGCTGCAATTCAAATCCATGTCTTAGCAAAATTATGACCTGTCAGGAACGTTTGGGGTGGATGAAAGCTCTCAAGACGCAAGACGATGTTAGATCTGCACATTCTCAGCATCTACTGTCTCTGTCTCAATTTTTCTCCTCCTTCCCTCTTTTAAGAGATGGGTCTCACTCTGTCACCCAGGCGGTAATGCAATGACCATCAATGGCTCACTACAGCCTCAACCTCCTGGGCTCAAGCAATCCTCCCACTCTAGCCCTCCAAGTAGCCAGGACTACAGGCGTGCACCACTACACCCGGCTAATTTTTTTTATTTTTTGTAAAGACAGGGTCTTGTCATGTTGCCCAGGCTGGTCTCGAACTCCTGGGCTCAAGCGATCCTCCCGCCTCAGCCTCCCAATGCTAAGATTACAGGCATGAGCCACTGTGCCCAGCTCTCCTTCCATCGTTATTAACAGGAGTATCCTACATAGTCTTTTTTCTTTCTTTTTTTTTTTTTTTTTTGAGACAAGGTCTGGTTCTGTCGCCCAGGCTGGAGTGCAGTGGTGCAATCTCGACTCACCGCAGCCTCGGCTTCCTGGGCTAAAACCATCCTCCCAGTTCAGCCTTCCGAGTAGCTGAGACCACAGGCATGCATCACCACGTCGGCTCATTTTTGTGTGTTTTGTAGACATGGGGTTTCGTCATGTTGCCCAGGCTGCTCCAACTCCTGAGCTCAAGCAATCTGCCCACCTCGGCCTCCCAAACAGCTGGGATTCCAGGCCTGAGCCAATGTGTCTGGCCATCCCACACATTCTTGGGATTGGTAGGACAAGGTTCTGGGTAATGAAAGAGTCTGGGGATAAACATTTTTACCCATCTCCCATCCAATGCAGCCAAGAAAACTGTTTATAACAACCCTGGGAGGTGAGTCGGTGATCTGATGGGAGGCTGGAAGGAGGATAGAAAAGGGAGGTAAAAGAAGGAAAAGTACGGCCGGGCGCGGTGGCTCACGCCTGTAATCCCAGCAATTTGGGAGGCCGAGGCGGGCAGATCACAAGGTCAGGAGATTGAGACCATCCTGGCTAACATGGTGAAACCCCGTCTCTACTAAAAATACAAAAAATTAGCCAGGTGTGGTGGCGGCACCTGTGGTCCCAGCTACTCGGGAAGCTGGGGCAGGAGAATCACTTGAACCCGGGAGGCAGAGCTTGCAGTAAGCCAAGATTGCACCACTGCACTCCAGCCTGGGCAACAGAGCAAGACCCCATCTCAAAAAAAAAAAAAAAAGAA
>NW_016803136.1:733834-766655 GCF_001698545.2 Rhinopithecus bieti
TCAAAAAAAAAAAAAAAAGAAAAGGGAGGTAAAAGCAGCAAAATTAGGACCCGGTGCGGTGGCTCACACCTGGAATCCCAGCACTTTGGGAGGCCGAGGCAGGCAGATCACGAGGTCAGGAGATTGAGACCATCCTGGCTAACATGGTGAAACCCCGTCTCTACTAAAAATACAAAAAATTAGCCAGGTGTGGTGGCGGCACCTGTGGTCCCAGCTACTCGGGAAGCTGGGGCAGGAGAATCACTTGAACCCGGGAGGCAGAGCTTGCAGTAAGCCAAGATTGCACCACTGCACTCCAGCCTGGGCAACAGAGCAAGACTCCATCTCAAAAAAAAAAAAAAAGAAAAGGGAGGTAAAAGCAGCAAAATTAGGACCCGGTGCGGTGGCTCACACCTGGAATCCCAGCACTTTGGGAGGCCGAGGCAGGCAGATCACGAGGTCAGGAGATTGAGACCATCCTGGCTAACATGGTGAAACCCGGTCTGTACTAACAATACAAAAAATTAGCCAGGTGTGGTGGCGGCACCTGTGGTCCCAGCTACTCGGGAGGCTGAGGCAGGAGAATCACTTGAACCTGGGAGGCCGAGGTTGCAGTGAGCCAAGATGGTGCCACTGCACTGCAGCCTGGGCAAGACAGTGAGACTCCGTCTCAAAAAAAAAAAAAAAAAGAAAAGAAAAGGGAGGTAAAAGAAGCAAAATTAGGACAGGGCGCAGTGGCTCACACCTGGAATCCCAGCACTTTGGGAGGCCGAGGCAGGCGGATCACTTGAGCTCAGGAGTTCCAGACCAGCCTGGGTAACAAGGCGAAACCCCATCTCCACAAAAAATAAAACAGCCAGGCGTGGTGGTGCACACCTGTGGTCCCAGCAACTCAGGAGGCTGAGGCAGGGGGTTCCAGTGAGCCGAGATGGCACCACTGCACTCCATCCTGAGTGACGGAAGTAAAACTTTGTCTCAAAAAAAGAAAAGGAAGCAAAAGTAGCCAGGATGGTTTGAGAGAGGAGCAGAAGGAGGCGGGCTCCCTGGGAGACAGCATAACCAGTCAGACAGCACTGGCTCTCAGAGGCAGAGAACAAAAGGGACAGGCTTAGAGGGAGAAGTGAAGCCCATTTCAAAAGAACTCCTAGAGACAGCCATGCCCACTCGCCCCCTCACCAGCTTTTCTTTAATTACCAAGTCTGCACATCATGTTCCTCATGCCACCTGGACTCTCACTAACCCCAGCTGCTTGTGTTAACAAAGTCAGCGTCTCTGAGAATCTGGGCTGGTGGTCATTAGCAAAGAGAGGAGAGGATAAACATCCTAGACAAAGGGAAACCACAGATTGTAAACTTGAAGAGGACGCTGGCCAAGAATCTGGAGGAGTTACTTCATTCACAGGGTTGTGGTCAGGGACTAATGAGAAGGCAGATGAAGGTGTTTTGCAAAGAAAGTGAGTCATTAGGAAAGCTGATGGATGAGCAGAGTCTGCAAAGCGGGGGTCTCCAGAGCACAGAGTCCAGGCAGTGGGGGTCTCAGCCACAGCACCGCCTCTTTAAAAGCGACATCCAGCTAACTTCACGTCTCATTCCAAAGGGTGGCAGTTTGGGAAACGTGCTCTGCCAAGAACATCTGACTTCATCACAAAAGTATTCAATCAGATTCCTATGAAGTCCTTGTGGACAAGACAGAGATCCACAGGCTGGATAAAGTGAACTGGTAACTGGCCCCGACCACACCCCTGAAGCTTGGATTACCGGATACTACGAACCTAGAGGGAAGTTTCTCGCTATTCTAAAAGGATCCGTTCCGGCTATGTTCATCTCAACATTATCCTTAATTCTCTTGAAAAAGTACTGGAAGGTCAGGCGCGGCGGCTCACGTCTGTCATCCCAGCACTTTGGGAAGTCAAGGCAGGCGGACCACCTGAGGTCAGGAGTTTGAGACCAGCCTGGAGAACATGGTGAAACCCCATCTCTACTAAAAAGACAAAAATTAGCTGGGGGTGGTGGCGGGCGCCTGTAAACCCAGCTACTCGGAAGGTTGAGGCAGGAGAAATGCTTGAACCCCAGAGGCGGAGGTTGCAGTGAGCTGAGACCGCACCACTGCGCTCCAGCCTGGGTGACAGAGTAAGACTCTGTCTCAAAAAATAATAAAGTAAATAAAAGATATTGAAGAATATCGCTCACATGTGCAGATATCAAGAAGACTAGGAGATGAGCAAATGGCCTGAATGCTAACATCGGCTGTATAAATGCAATACTCATCATAACTTTTAGGAACTGTTTGCAATTCACACTTAATTCCCAGAGTAAAGCAGAGGCCTTAAATTGGTGAACGGCTTATGTGCTTTGGCTTCCCCGATGTTAAGAAAAATTTTAACTGGCTAACACCATGTAAAACTTAACTGGCTTCACATAAAAACCCAGATTGTTAGCTTGAAAAGTCAGAAAAGCTGGCAACGTTGGCCCTCATTACAGCAACAAGCAGCTGGAGGTGAGTGCTGGCTTTCCCCGAGGGCTGGCTGCAGCCCTCCACTCTGTCCCCCACCGCCACCTGGCCCGGGCCACTCACATCACCTGCCTGGCCCTCTATTGGCATTTGAGTTGGTGACTCCTGCAGGAAAATCCTGGTTCACGTTATTAAATGTGTCCAATTAGTTACACATTTTATTTGACTGTACACAAAACTCCAGCTCAGTCTTCACTTACAGCTTTTGCAAGTTTAGCTCCTGTAGCAAGATCCAGCATCGGATCACAGCTTCACAATGACAATCTGTCTATAAAGAACATTCCAGTTTTCCAGTGTGCCCTCCTACCTTCTGGTTTATTCCATCTTCACAATAGTCCAGGAAGGCTGGGCTTATTGTACATAATAGAAGGGAGATCAACCAGCTAGCAGGAACCAAAACCAGGATTTCAACCCAGGACTTGGGTTCAGTCTGAGTCTAGCATTTCCCACCATACCTACCATGCATCCCCCAATCCCTGGAGGCGGCTCTGATTCCACACTGACCCAACCAGAGGAGGTTCAAATCCAGATTGCAAAGCAGCTGGGCTGCTCTGGAAAGAGCGTTTGGAATCCTTGCTTCACTTCCGTTTTTAATCTTCTAAAAGAAACTGTGGAGTAGGGCCAGGCGTGGTGGCTCAAGCCTATAATCCCAGCACTTTGGGAGGCCGAGACGGGCGGATCACGAGGTCAGCAGATCGAGACCATCCTGGCTAACATGGTGAAACCCCGTCTCTACTAAAAAATACAAAAAAACTAGCCAGGTGAGGTGGCGGGCGCCTGTAGTCCCAGCTACTCGGGAGGCTGAGGCAGGAGAATGGCGTAAACCCAGGAGGCGGAGCTTGCAGTGAGCTGAGATCCGGCCACTGCACTCCAGCCTGGGCAACAGAGCACGACTCCGTCTCAAAAAGAAAAAAAAAAAAAGGGCCGGGCGTGGTGGCTCAGCCTGTAATCCCAGCACTTTGGGAGGCCGAAACGGGTGGATCACGAGATCCTGGCTAACACGGTGAAACCCCATCTCTACTAAAAAATACAAAAAGCTAGCCAGGCGAGGTGGCGGGCGCCTGTAGTCCCAGCTACTCGGGAGGCTGAGGCAGGAGAATGGCATGAACCCGGGAGGCAGAGCTTGCAGTGAGCTGAGATCCGGCCACTGCACTCCAGCCCGGGGATAGAGCGAGACTCCGTCTCAAAAAAAAAAAAACTGGACTAGCGTTTAATCCAAAGACAGCTGATTCCCATTTACACGTAACCTGTGTTGAACTGACATACTAAATTTTAAAGCTCTGTTCTCAAAAATGCAGTTTGCCCTTTAAGATCTCCTTGATAACACGTCTAACTGGTATCTAAGCTATAGGAAAAAAAAAAAAAAAAACTTTGGAACCAATCAATGATCAGGGTTAGAATAGAATCCAACTCAGGAAAGTACTGAAGGAAAGTGCCAGAATGACAGCTGGGTACCCAACCCAGAGAACCACCTGTCTGGAATGGAGGAGGACCGGTAAATCCCAGGAAAGGGGACTCTCCAAGTTAAAAAGAGGACTCAGGCTGGGTGCAGTGGCTCACACCTGTAATCCCAGCACTCTGGGAGACTGAGGCAGGCAGATCACTGTGAGGTCAAGAGTTTGAAACCAGCCTGGTCAACATGGTGAAAGCCCATTTTACTAACAATACTAAAATTAGCCGGTGTGATGGCGGGTCCCTGTAATCCCAGCTAGGGCAGGAGAATCACTTGAACCCGGGAGGCGAGGTTGCAGTGAGTTGAGATCGCGCCTTTACACTCCAGCCTGGGTAACAGAGCAAAAAAAAACTTTCCATCTCAAAAAAAAAAAAAAAAAGGGGGGGAGGGACTCAATAAACTACCCGACTAGATTGAGACTTCTGGGGACTGAGATAGCACAAGGAGGAAAAAGGGAGTTAGAAACGTCAGGAATAAATGAAAAGCTGTGAAAAAATGTCATCATAATATACCACCCGAACTCGCTGCAAACAGTATTTCCAGACACAACAATGCCCCTATTGATCTTCAACCACACACAAAGCATGAATCGCGGTGACACAACACGATGTAAATACGAACAACCTTGACAAAGCAAAAGGTACAAAAAATAGGAAGGGAGTGCAGGAGACGTGATGGGCAGGATAGAGAGACACCAACATTCCCCAAGTCTTACTGAAGGACAAGGATTAAAGGCATAAACATGTTATTAAATGCTAAAAATGCAACCAGGAAAACTGTAAATGGTGATATATCAAGAGGACAAAAAAAACTGAGTTTGCTTTTTTTTTTTGAGACGGAGTCTCGCTCTGTCGCCCAGGTTGGAGTGCAGGGGTACGATCTCGGCTCACCGCAACCTCTGCCTCCCAGGTTCACACCATTCTCCTGTCTTAGCCTCCCCAGTAGCTGGGATTACAGGTGCGTGCCACCACGCCCAGCTAATTTTGTATTTTTAGTAGAGATGGGGTTTCACCATGTTGGTCAGGCTGGTCTCAAACTCCTGAACTCAGGTGATCCGCCCACCTAGGCCTCCCAAAGTGCTGGGATTACAGGTGTGAGCCACTGCGACTGGCTGGTGAGTTTGCTTTTAAGGGAGCTAAATCGATCTCTAGCCTAGCAGAAAAGCAACACATAATGTTGAAGTTTGCTGGGTGTGGTGTTGTGCACCTGTAGTCCCAATGACACAGGAGGCTGAGGTGGGAGAATTGCTTGAGCCTAGGAAATCGAGGCTGCAATGAGCTGAGATGACGCCATTGCACTCCAGCCTGGGCAACAGAGGGACACTCCATCTCAAAAAACAAAAAAAAAATTAGCCAGGTATGGTGGTGGGTGCCTGTAATCCCAGCTACTGGAGAGGCTGAGGCAGAAGAATTGCTTAAACTCGGGAGACGGAGGTTGTAGTGAGCCAAGATTGCACTATTGCACTCCAGCTTGGTGACAGAGCGAGGCCCTCTCTCCAAAAAAAAGAAAAAAGAAAGATAACTTGATATAATAAGCCTATGTATACTACTTTTGTTTTAGCCATAAGCATACGTTATTTACTTAAAAAAGTATTTTCGGCTGGGCACGGTGGCTCACGCCTGTAATCCCCAGGACTTTGGGGGGCCGAGGCGGGCGGATCACTTGAGGCCAGATCAAGACCATCCTGGCTAACATGATGAAAGCCCGTCTCTACTAAAAATACAAAAATTAGCCAGGTGTGGTGGTGGGTGCCTGTAATCCCAGCTACTGGGGAGGCTGAGGCAGGAGAATCGCTTGAACCTGGGAGACGGAGGTTTTAATGAGCTGAGATTGCACCACTGCACTCCAGCCTGGGTGACAGAGTGAGAACCTGTCTCAAAAATAAAATAAAATGAACAATTTTAAAAAGGTTTAATTATTTGGAAGCCTGGAAAAAAAGTTAAGGCAAAGCTGATCTGAAAAGTCTGTCTACCTGCCCAGCTACCCCAAACCGGTCTTGTTTTGGTCCTAGGCAGCGGTTCATCAGCTCTGATCCCTGGACATACGGTTTCGGGGTCGCCTGGGAACGTTGCTGGAACTGCAATCTACTGGGCCCCAGCCTGGACCTACCAAGTCAAAAGTTCTGGGATGGGGCCCAGGAACCTGCATTTAACAAGCCATCCAGGTTATTCTCCAGTTTGGAAACCACAGGTCTTCAGCAAAACAAAACTCTGAGGCAGTTTTTGGTGCTGTCGTCCTCTCCTCAGCTAGAACATTAAGGCAGCTTCAGGTGAAGGCCTGAGCCCCTCCTAAGAAAACACGGACATTTTAAAGGATCTCAGTGTCCTCAGGTTCTGGGCCCCCAGCCTGTGTGAGCTCTAGTGGGGTGAGCAGCAAGAACCCACCACAGGAAGAGGCTTCTGAGAGGCACCGACGTGCCATCAGTGGGCAGCGAGTGGGCCGTGTGGTCTCTGGACAAGCAGCTGAGTGGGTGGGGAGTGTCTTGTGGCGGCCGGCTTTGCATAAGTCATCTGCGTCCGCCACCACGCCCGGCTAATTTTTGTATTTTTAGTAGAGATGAGGTTTCTCCATGTTGGCCAGGCTGGTCTCAAATTCCTGACCTCAGGTAATCTGCCCGCCTCAGCCTCCCACGGTGCTGGGATTCCAGGCGTGAGCCCCTGCGCCCAGCCCAGCCCATCCTCTTGAACCTGCTCCGTTTCAGTCTTCATGACCACTTGTAATATCCCTTCCCACTAACATCAAAGGCTGCGGCCTGAAGCTCCCAAGTGGGCGGAAAAAGTCCCGAAAGGTTCCAGAATGCAAGATCGTCCTGGTGCCACGAGGACCAAGAAACGATACAACCAACCACAGAATGGAAAACTCTTGTTTTTCTGATGTGATTCTGTACTCCAGATTTGCAGTTACCACTTACAGACGCCAGCGTCCGCCTCTAAAACACAGAACCATCTAACTGGTGCCAGGCAGCTGAAGATGAAGGTGAGGACTTTGGGAGAAGAGCGTGGCCAAAGGAGAAAATCTGATTAGTAGAAAGATATGCAGCCAAGAAGTCAATTAAATGAAGGTTCACAGAGAAAGCACTCGAGACAGGAGTGGGAGAGACTCCGGGCGCACATTGCGACAGGGACAGAAAAGCTCTCAGATGGGGATGGGGGAAGGCGAATAACTGGTTTTCTAATATTAGACTCACCACATGTTCACTTCCCAAATTCCAGCCAAAACCAGGGCCCCTTGACTCTGTTGAGTCCAGGCCGCCTTCTGCTTGGATACACACTTTCCGCACCAGGACTCTGCGAGGCAAATCCTACCCCTCTCAACTCCCCACTGCAACACCAAAGGACTCCCACGGCTTATCTTGAAACTACCCCTTTCATCTTGGCCTCCCACTAACTTAAAACAAGGCATGAAAAACACCCTCAAGACCCCTCTGGTAAATCCATACCCGTATTATTCACGAAGCACTAACTAGAAAGCTGTTTATCCTGAAATCCACGTGGTCAGCTTTAGAAAATGTGCCTTCAGTGAAGCTGGTTTTTATAAAATAAATAAAAAGCCTCCACAAATACCAGAACACTTATCAATTTGGACTGAATTCACAGATTCCAATACAAGCAGCCAAGGTCCTAAAGCCTCAAGCACAAACATCCCTTGCCTTTTATTAATTGAAAAATAAACAGGAGGGGAAACGGGTGGCATGCCTTGCGACGTGGTTTAAAACAAATGACGCGATGTTCTCCAACTTCAGTTAATTTTTAAAAAGGCATTTTATTTTTTACTTTATGATTATAAAAGTCATACATTCAGACTATGGGGAAATTCAGAAAGTACAATAAGAAGAAAACTTACTTCTGGAAGAAAAGTATAGAAAGGCACTTCTGGAAAAGATGCTGAATTGGTGACTTAACAGTCAAGAAAATCCCAAGTCTGGCCAAATTCCAAACCAAATTCTAGGCCAGACGCGGTGGCTCACGCCTGTCATCTCAGCACTTTGGGAGGCCGAGGCGGGCGGATCACCTGAGGTCAGGAGTTCGAGACCAGCCTGGCCAACATAGTGAAACGCCATCTCTACTAAAAATACAAAAATTAGTCGGGCATGGTGATGCAAGCCTGTATCTGGATGCAGTAATCCCAGCACTTTGCGGGGCCAAGGTGGGAGGATCACCTGAGGTCAGGAGTTCGAGACCAGCCTGCTCAACACGGCAAAACCCCATCTCTACAAAAAATACAAAAATTAGCTGGGCGTGGTGGTGGGTGCCTGTAATCCCAGCTACTCAGGAGGCTGAGGCAGGAGAATTACTTGAACCTGGGAGGCAGAGGCTGCAGTGAGCCGAGATTGTGCCATTTCACTCCAGCCTGGGCGACAGAACAAGATACCATCTCAAAAAAAAAAAAAGAAAGAACATTCTTTTAGCCCAATCCCAAGTGGACTGTCTGGACAGAGTCTTCACTTGCTGCCACCCATCACTGCATCATTTTGTTCTTTATTTATTTTATTTACTGTTTTTTGAGGTGGTGTCTCACCCTGTCTCCCAGGCTGGAGTGCAATGGCGCGATCTTGGCTCACTGCAGCCTCCACCTCCCAGGTTCAAGTGATTCTCCTGCCTCAGCCTCCTGAGTAGCCGGGATCACAGGTGCATACCACCACATCTGGCTAACTTTTTGTAATTTTAGTAAAGATGAGTTTTCACCATGTTGGTCAGGCTGGCCTCGAACTCCTAGCCTCAGGTGATCCACTCGCCTCAGCCTCCCGAAGTAATGGGATGACAGGCGTGAGCCCCCGCACCGGTCTTGCTGTGCTCTTTAAACAGCCACAGGACTCTGCTCCAATTCCTTTGTATCCGGGAATCCTCTGGCACAAAACCCCCACCTCCCATATCAGGTGGTCTGTGAGAGCCAGAAATCCCCCCTGCTGAAGAACACTGGGCAGTGGGAGACTCCACTGGGCCACGGCCCGCGGGTCAAGGAGATGCTGAAAGGTCTGGCTTACACTTCAGGATCCAGCTTTAGAATGTGTTGAAGGCTGCAACAAACAAGCGCTCTGATCAATGAGCTCTGAGCTCACTCATCCCACATGTTTACCGAGCGCCTACTGTGCCTGAGACCCTGAGCTCTGCAGAACATGCCTAGGAATAACAGAATGAGTTGCTCTGAGAACTGGGAGAGCCTGCTATTCACGCGGGTATTGACTGTTGCCGTCCTGCAAAACAAAGCCACCTTTCACAACACGCCACTAGATACCGTGCCAGCCACATTCTTGCCTGGAACAAAACCTGCAGCCTAGGCTGGGCGCGGTGGCTCACGCCTGTAATCTCAGCACTTTGGGAGGCCGAGGTGGGTGGATCGCCTGAGGTCGGGAATTCAAGACCAGCCTGACCAACATGGTGAAATCCCATCTCTACTGAAAATACCAAATTAGCCGGGCGTGGTGGCGAGTGCCTGTAATCCCAGCTAACTCAGGAGGCTGAGGCAGGAGAATCGCTTGAAACCGGGAGGCAGAGGTTGCAGTGAGCCGAGATCACGCCACTGCACTCCAGCCTGGGTGACAGAGTGAGACTCCATCTCAAAAACAAACAAACAAACAAAAAAACACCTGCAGCTCTTGCTGGTGCTTCCATCGATTGTCCTCCAAAGGATGGCTGGAGTGTGTCCCTCTCACCGACAGGCCACTCGATTCAAGCTACGGACTCAAGACACGCCGTCGGGCTCTGCATGTACAGCCTGGAGGAAACAACCTGCTGTCATCAGACCAGAAATGTCCCCTGTGACAAAGCCTTCGGTTTTGCTTTGTGTTCTTCTCCCACGGTGGAAGGGCTGCCCTCCCTGTGGGGCACTGCAGCGACGGGTGCCCTGGTGAGTGAGCAGGGTGAGGTGGTGAGTGTGCACGATGCACAACCCGGCCAACATCTGCCCAGGTCAAGCCCCTCCTGTGAGTGCACAGGCCGCATTCTGCCACCGCCCGGCTCGACGATGCCCTCCTTCCACACCTTCCGGTCCCCAGAAGTGACCTGAAAGCAGGGTTCTGCTGCAGAAGAACTGGATGTGGAGGAAGCACAGGAGAGAAGGGCGAGGTGTGTCGGCCTGCCTCAGGTCTGGGGTGCCCAATTCTGGCTGTGCAAACAGTGAGGATAAAAAGGATGCTACAGGCCAGGAGCAGTGGCTCACGCCTGTAATCCCAGCACTTTGGGAGGCCGAAACGGGCGGATCACGAGGTCGGGAGATCAAGACCATCCTGGCTAACATGGTGAAACCCCGTCTCTACTAAAATACAAAAAACTAGCCGGGCGAGGTGGCGGGCGCCTGTAGTCCCAGCTGCTCGGGAGGCTGAGGCAGGAGAATGGCGTAAACCCGGGAGGTGGAGCTTGCAGTGAGCTGAGATCCGGCCACTGCACTCCAGCCTGGGCGACAGAGCAAGACTCCGTCTCAAAAGACGTCTGGCTAAAATGAGGCATCAGAGCTGTCGGCCACACCAGTTTTCAGAATCTGTGGATTTTAACGCATTTCTTTCTAACTTGCAGATACATACGAGATACTTTCCAAAGGCATTACGGTTAAGTTGTGTTTCCCCATAGAAACTCACTCTTACTGAAAAAGTTAAAATGACATAAAACTGGGAGTGTCCCAGAAAAGGCAGGGCTGTGTTCACCATCACACCTACTGATAGAAAAGAGACAGAAAGGCCAGGTACGGTGGCTCACGCCTATAACCCCAGCACTTTGGGAGGCTGAGGTGGGAGGATCAGCTTGAACCCAGGAGGCGGAAGTTGCAGTGGGCCAAGATTGCACAACTGCCTTCCAGCCTGGATGACACAGCGAGACTCTGCAGCCTTTGCTGCAGCCTTTGCCTCCCGGGCTCAAGCGATCTTCCCACCTCAGTGTCCTGAGTAGCTGGGATTACAGGCACCCACAACAACACCCGGCTGATTTTTTGTATTTTTAGTAGAGATGGGGTTTCATCATGTTGGCCAGGCTGGTCTCGCAACTCCTGACCTCAGGTGATCCACCCGCCTCAGCCTCCCAAAGTGCTGGATGCATTTCTTCTTAAGGAAGAAAAAGGAGGGTGGGGGGCAAAGTGCAGGGCAAAAAAGAAGAGCCCAGGTGTCCAAGAGGAAAGCAGCCAGAGGAAATGGAAGGAATCAGCTTCCAACAGGGACCCACAAGCCTGCTTGAGAACTCAGGACGCAAGGACCACGCTGGGGAACTCAGGACGCAAGGACCACGCTGGGGAACTCAGGACGCAAGGACCACGCTGGGGAACTCAGGACGCAAGGACCACGCTGGGGAACTCAGGACGCAAGGAACATGTTGGGGAACTCAGGACATGAGGAACACTCCTGGAGAACTCAGGACATGAGGAATACACCTGGAAATATGGCTCTGCGGTGATCCCTACACAGTGAGAACCAAAGGGGCAGCTTCAGGGAAAACAGGTGGGGAGGGCGAAAAGGGTGGAAAAGCCGAAACTATCCATTGTGGAGAGGAACGCACACTTCTCCAGGACTACTGCCGGTTCAGGCTCATTTCCTTCAGAACACACCCCCAAAGTTCCTGGGGTCCCCCCACCGCCCTCCCTAACACACACACACTCCAATTTCACTCTTCTCTGAGCAGATTCCAGGGAGTATCCTGGAGACGGACATCAAAGGCATTTAAGCCGGCAGCTCACAACAGGTCACGCTGTCTGGGGAACGCTGGGAACCACATGAAAAGCGGAGAATTCACGGGGCGTTCGATTATTACTATTTTGTAAGGCGCTCAGAAATGTCCTTTGTTTCAGTTTTACTTTAAGGACAGCTACGTCTGGGGGAATGGCTTTGAAGTCACGTAGCCCAGAGCAGCGCCCAGCGGCCACGAGGGAAGAAAAACGCTGCACCCAGCGGAAAAGCCACCGGAGCCACAGGACACAGGGGCCGTCACTGAAGAAGAACCCAGAAGGTTTCTGATGGTACAAAGACGGGAAGGGAAAAGGTGGCTGCAGCTGGAACCACATTTGAAAACCCACCAAGGCCAGCCTTGCAGTGGCCTCCTGCACAGCAGCAGCAAACACACGGAGGTTAAGGGGCAGAGGCCCCGAGAGAACCCTGTGAACCCCTATTGGGAGGGGCCAGGGTCAGAGGACAAAAGACGCCGGAGAGGAATAAGCCTTTCATTTGGGCTGTTTTACTGCTCCAGAAAGCAGTTTTTGAAAAGCATGGGATGATGGGAAGGCCCAGGGCCACGGTTAGATCTAGAGCAGGTGGCAAGAGCTTGCCCCAGGGTGATGTGCCGGTGAGCTGGCCACAAACACAGCTCACAGCTACTGAGAAGGCCGAGCCAAAGAAAAGGTCCCGGGCCTGGCTGGGCACGGTGGCTCACGCCTGTAATCCCAACACTTTGGGAGGCTGAGGTGGGCGGATCACGAGGTCAGGAGTTCGAGACCAGCCTAGCCAACATGGCGAAACCCCGTCTCTACTAATTACATACAAAAATTAGCTGGGCGTGGTGGCGGGTGTCTGTAATCCCAGCTACTTGGGAGGCTGAGGCAGGACAATCACTTGAACCCGTGAGATGGAGGCTGCAGTGAGCTGAGATTGCACCATAGCACTCCAGCCCAAGGTGACAGAGTGAGATGCTGTTTCAAAAAACAAAACAAAACAAAAAACAAAAACAAAAGGAAAAGAAAGAAAACAGACAAAAGAAAAGAAAAACGATTAAAAAGAAGGTAAAATTAAGAATAGAACAGGCCAAGCCAGGCATGGTGGCTCATGCCTGTAATCCTAGCACTTTGAAGGCTGAGGTGGATGGATCAGTTGAGGTCAGGGGTTCAAGACCAGCCATGGCCAACATGGCGAAACCCCGTGTCTACTAAAAATTAGCTGGGTGTGGTGGTGGGCGCTTGTAATCCCAGCTCCACAGGAGGCTGAGGCAGGAGAATTCCTTGAGCCTGGGAGGCAGAGGCTGCAGTGAGCCAAGATCTCACCACTGCACTCCAGCCTAGGCAACAAGGGCGAGACTCCATCTCAAAAAATAAGAAAGAAAGAAAAGAACAAATGAAAATAAGAGCTAAAAATATAACAGAATATTTGACCTAGCAATTCTTCTTCTAGGAATTCACCCTAAGAGAACACCAAAGATGGGCAGAGACATGAATATAAAAACAAGTTGATAACAGCACTGGTTACTCCAGCAAAATTTGTAAATATGATTTCCCATCATAGGAAACTGTTAAATTAAGTATGGTACATATATACATAGAGACAGACAGACACACAGATAGATATAGATACAGCAAAATACCACATAGCTATTAGAAATCAGCTTTTTTGTTTTGTTTTGTTTCAGACGGAGTTTCACTCTGTCACCCAGGCTGGAGTGCAGTGGCACAATCTTGGCTCACTGCAATCTCTGCCTCCCAGGTTCAAGTGATTCTCCTGCCTCAGCCTCCTGAGTAGCTGGGATTACAGGCGTGCACCACCACACCCGGCTATAATTTTTGTATTTTTAGTAGAGATGGGGTTTCACCATATCACCCAGGCTGGTCTCAAACTCCTGACCTCAGGTGATCTACCCGCCTCACCCTCCCAAAGTGCTCGGATGACAGGTGTGAGCCACCATGCCTGGCCAGAGATCATCTTTTTAAAGAATACGTTCTTACATGAGAATACATTCAAAATACATCCTAATTGTGTAAGACACACATGTACGTGACTATACAGAAAAAGATAAGGCTGCCTTGTGATGTCAGAAACAGATGCTTCTAGCTAGGGGGTCTGCAGGAGACTGATCCCCCACATGCTTTTTTTGTATTCAATGATCCAATATTATTTTTTAAAAAATACAATTTGTAGGCATGAGTACCACGTCACGGGTCCTGCAGTGGGGGACGCAGAGTGCATTCAACTCCCGCTTCCAGTATTACCTTTCTTTTTCTTACTTTTTTTGCTGTCGTCCAGGCTGGAGTGCAGTGGCGTGATCATAGCTCACTGCGGCCTCAAACTCCTGGGATCGAGTGATCCTCCCACCTCAGCCTCCTGAGTAGCCAGGACCACAGGCACAGGCCACCACGCCCAGCTAATGTTTGTATTTTTTTGGTAGATGGTGGGGGGAGGCTCACTATGTTCCCCAGGCTGGTCTCAAACTCCTGGCCTCAAGTGATCCTCTCACCTCTGCCTCCCAAAGTGCTGGGATTACAGGCATGAGCTACTGTGCCCGGCTTCAATATTACTTTTTTTTTTTTTTTGTCTCTTTTTCCCCCTGTTTCTGGATTACAGGGTCTCACTATGTTGCCTAGGCAGGTCTCAAACTCCTGGGCTCAAGCTATCTTCCCATCTCTGTCTCCTTAAGTGCTGGGATTATGGGCATAAGCCATTGCACCTGGCCTCAATATTACTTTTAAAAGAGGAAACTATCCCAATAGATGTTTTGGTAAAAAGAAGGAAAAAGTGCCTTGGGCAACTTTAAAACGCAATGTCTCTGTTAAAAGTCAATTCCACTGAGGTCAGAAGCCCCTAACGAAGACATCACCCAGACCCTTTCACCACTCAGGACCAGGTATGGACGGCTTGCCTCATTTCACAACAGCCCAGCGGGCTTTGCAGGATCCTTAAAAACAAGATTCCAGGCGGGGCGTGGTGGCTCAAGCCTGTAATCCCAGCACTTTGGGAGGCCGAGACGGGCGGATCACGAGGTCAGGAGATCGAGACCATCCTGGCTAATACGGTGAAACCCTGTCTCTACTTAAAAATACAAAAAACTAGCTGGCGACGTGGCGGGCGCCTGTAGTCCCAGCTACTTGGGAGGCTGAGGCAGGAGAATGGCGTAAACCCGGGAGGCGGAGCTTGCAGTGAGCTGAGATCCGGCCACTGCACTCCAGCCTGGGTGGCAGAGCAAGACTCCGTCTCAAAAAAAAAAAAAAAAAAAACAAGATTCCAGGGCACAGCCATGAATTTGTGGCGCACCTCCCTGGATTTACAGTGGGGTGATCAGGCACTAGACCTTCCTCCCTTCCCTGCACCAACATACTTCATCGTTTTAAAACAACCGTCAGTTTCGTAAGGTAAATATTAAGGTTAGCTCCTGGGCAGGCATCATCATTCTCTCTCTGGACTAAGATGTTTGTGAACTTTAAATCTGTCAACTGAGGTGCTTGTCCTGCATGAAGTTACCCAGTGAACAACCGACTCCCAGCTCTGTATGAACTACCCAAGTTCGAGGGCCTCCAGAGAAAGGTCACCAACAGGGAAGGAGGCTCCACGGAGATCGACTGGTCAGAGGGTTCTAAGATCACAGAGGGAAGCCGCAAAGGATGCCCAGAGAGGCCCTGAGTGATGACCTCAAGCACGTCCTTTCCCCACATGCTGTAACTTTCTAAGTTACTCTGCCCAGCCTTGAGATACTGAAAATAAGTAACACTTGGTTATTAAATCACATCTTTCTTCAAAAGAATATTACTGGGCCGGGCACAGTGGCTCAGGCCTGTAGTCTCAGCACTTCGGGAGGCCGAGGCGGATGGAACACTTGAGGCCAGGAGTTCAAGACCAGCCTGGCCAACATGGTGAAACCCCGTCTCTACTAAAACTATAAAAGTTAGCCGGGCGTGGTGGTGCACGCCTGTAATCCCAGCTGCCACTCGGGAGGCTGAGACAGGAGAATTGCTTGAACCCAGGAGGTGGAGGCTGCAGTGAGCCGAGGTCATGCCACTGAACTCCAGCCTGAATAACACAGCACGACTCCGTCTCTAAAAAATAAAAAAAAAAAAATGGTTAAGAGAGTAAATTATGTTATGTATATTCTACCACAACTTTTTAAATAAAGTTTTTTACAAGTTGTTTAACTCAACAATCCTTCTCCTAAAAAAAAAAATAGTAATAATAATTGGCCGGGCACGGTGGCTCACACCTGTAATCCCAGCACTTTGGGTGGTGGAGGCGGAGGCGGGTGGATCACGAGGTCAGGAGTTCAAGACCAGTTTGGCCAACATGACGAAACCCCGTCTCTACTAAAAACACAAAAAATTCGCTGGGTGCGGTGGTGGGTGCCTGTAATCCCAGCTACTCGGGAGACTGAGACAGGAGAATTGTTTGAATCCAGGAGGCAGAGGTTGCAGTGAGCTGAGATCACGCCATTGCACTCCAGCCTGGGCAATAAGAGTGAAACTCTGTCTTGGAAAAAAAAACAGAAAAAAGAAATTGCCAGCTATGTAGCCTGTTTATTAAGCTTTCATAATGAAAGCTTCCAATCCAGGTGACTCGGGTTCCTCTCTCATCCATATTGGCCCCCAACTCCAAGATCAAAAACACTTCTCTGACTTCAGAGCTGCAGGTTTCTGCAGGTCTGCACCCCCGTCCTAGGACGGTCTCCAGCTGGAGCTGTTTTCCCAGTCGGCTGCAGAGGCCTCGCGCTGTGTTCGCCAAGCGTGAGACTCCCTCTCACTTGCTCACTTTCGGGTTCACAGCCACAGGAGAGCTCTCTCAGCGGAGCAGATGGCAAAGGGGCAAATGTACGGTAGATTCTGTTTGTTTATTTGTGGCAAATAGCTCCAAAGGACCAGCCCTTTTTTTCCTCTCACCTCTGGCAAATCATTCAGTTCTGAAAAAGTTCCTCAGCCAGCAAGCCAGCCGGTAGGAGGAGGGCAGGGAGAGAACCAGAAAGGGAAGGAAACCCCTTCCTCATCTCCATCTCAGAAACACCGAGCTTTGTTTTGGGATTCCAGTGAGTTTGAATCCCTCACTCTTGGAAATTAAACCGGTAGAAAATCCAGAAAACTTGGGCATAGGTCAAAATGGTTAAACTGTGGCCAATGGGGTCAGTGTTTTCTTTCCAGCAAGGGCTGCACTGGGGAAAATTTAAAACCAACAGTAACAAACCCCTACCAACGGTGAAACACACTGAGAGGAGAAAATTGAGTACGTCGTGGAAATGGATTTTTCTAAAATGGGGTCAGATGCCCAAAGGGCTCCACAGGGGACAGTTCTCACAGGGCTGCCTCGGTCAACAACACCACGCCAGGCAAATGCATGGAGGATGGTGGAAAGCAAGTATTTCTCTTTTCGTATTTTTTCTTTTTGAAACAGAGTCTTGCTCTGTCACCCAGGCTGGAGTGCAGTGGCGCGATCTCGGCTCACTGCAACCTCCGCCTCCCAGGTTCAAGTGATTCTCCTGCCTCAGCCTCCGAGTAGCTGGGATGACAGGCACCTGCCACCACACCCAGCTTATTTTTGTATTTTTAGTAGAGACGAGGTTTCACCATGTTGGCCAGGCTGGTCTCGAACTCCAGACCTCAAGTGCCCTGCCTCGACCTCTCAAAGTGCTGGGATTACAGGCATGAGCCACCGTGCCCGGCCCATTTAGCTGACTTTGCACAGTTATGGACGACGGGGCTCTGGGCCCACAGGTTCTACATCTGTGGGTCTAACTAACTGTACGTCCACTGAGTTCACACCAGGAACCTCCCCAAAATGCTCCTTCTCTCCTCCGCTTCGGGGCCCGAGGCAAGTCCTCCCCACCCCTTGCAGACCTTCTCCGGCTACCCAGGGAGTCCGCGGTTCACCTGGAGACATCTTCCATGCCCACCCGCACAGCCAAAACATCCGCACAGCCAAACACATCTCTTTCCTCTTCTTCATTGCTTCCCTGACCCAAGTAGGGCCTTTTCACTGTAAGTTGGACTATAGACTCCCAGAAAACCAGAGGCTCCACATTCCCCAATGCTCCTGGTGCCTCCCTATGCAAAACCTCCACAGCTGCCCCACAGACCACCAGGTACAAACAGAGCACAGTGTTGGAAGATGCTGCCCTAGTGGTAGCCGTTAAAGCCAAAATCACCAGCCGGGTGCAGTGGCTCACACCTGTAACCCCAGCTCTGTGGGAGGCCGAGGTGGGCAGATCACCTGAGGTCGGGAGTTCAAGACCAGCCTGGCCAACATGGTGAAACCCCGTCTCTACAAAAATTAGTCTGGCATGACGGCGGGCGCCTGTAATCCCAGCTACTCAGAGGCTGAGGTGGGAGAATGGCGTGAATCCGGGAGGTGGAGGCTGCAGTGAGCCGAGATCGTGCCATTGCGCTCCAGCCTGGGTGACAGAGCGAGACTCCATCTCAAAAAAAAAAAAAAGCCAAAATCACCAAGACGGCTAAGGGACAAATGCAGGGTAGATTTTGTCTTTGGTCTAACAGCCCAAAGGCCAAAGTGGGTTCTTCAACGGTCATTTGGCTCACGCAATGTTTCCATCCTGATGAGCCAACAACACTTAGAAAAGAGATTTCACATCTTGTAAAACTGTGGACGGTTTCGACCCACGGGGTACGTGGGTGTGCACCCCAGCCTGGCTGCTCCCTTGAGAGGAAGGACCCCTCGCTGGTTTGCCCCAGGCCCACCACTCCCCACGACCTCCAGAACCACACCCACACCAGAGGATGGCCCCCAAGTAGGTCTTAAAAACAACCTTGGGGAACAGATAAGAGCTTCCCAGATGACAGAGTTAGATGTTAAACATCGTAAAGTCAAAGTCGGTGGATATTAAATGTATGATTGTTTTCATATCTTTAGCCCCAAAATAATATATGTTCCATGGAGAGGCCTAAAGACAGGCCCAATGCCTGGGCAGCTTCCACTGCTTCTCTCTCTCCTGAATCCAGAGTATTCTGCCCTTCACAGAAATACGGATTGTTCAGAGATAACCAGCCAACCAGGCTTGCCTTTAGGTTAGGCCCCAGCAAACCATAGGCTGCCAGCAAACCACAGGCTGGAAACTGGGAATGTCCTCAGGGTCCTGGGACCTTGGCTGTTTTCACCCTGTTGGCCACACAAAGGCTCTTTCTTGGCTGCCAGAGACCCTCCCTGGGGTAGAGAGGGAGAGGGAAGAAGGGGGAGGGGGGGAGGGAGGGAGGGAGAGAGAGGGAGAGAGGGAGAGAGGGAGAGGAGAGAGAGAGGGAGAGAGATTGGGTACTAAAGAGAAGGAGTTCGATGTATTCTAGAGCACATGAACCAGTTCAGAAAGGCTATCTCTTGCTCTTTTTTTTTTTTTTTTTTTGAGATGGAGTCTTGCTCAGTCGCCCAGGCTGGTGTGCAGTGGCGTGATCTCAGCTCACTGCAAGCTCCCGGGTTCAGGCGATTCTCCTGCCTCAGCCTCCCAAGTAGCTGGGATTACAGGCACCCGCCACCACGCCTGGCTAATTTTTTGTATTTTTAGTAGAGACAGGGTTTCACCGTGTTAGCCAGGATGGTCTCGATCTCCTGACCTCGTGATCCACCCACCTCAACCTCCCAAAGTTCTGGGATTACAGGCGTGAGCCACCACGCCCGGCCGAAGGCTGTCTCTTCTAATTACTGAGGTTTTAGAACTATTTTCCTAAACTCTCCCTCTTGCAAGAGCCTGTAGTCAAGTGTGCTGAAGACTTGAGCTCGAGTTATCATCTCCACTAACGCCCTGGCTGAGAAGTTCCCACCAAAAGACAGCGGCGACATCTGCTTCCCAAACGTCCCAACAACACGCTCCCCGTCAGCCTCAGCACCTTGCAGGGAAAAAGAATCGGCTCTGGAGGGACGACCCCCGCGGTGGGCTTGGCCAGCACATCTCCGCATCGCTGGGCCTCAGTGTCCTCACCTAGAAAATGGGGGTGATCACGCCAACGTCACAGGGTCCTTGGGAGAATGAAATGAGGCAACGCCTAGAAGGTGTCCCCACTGCAGTCCCCGGCACGGGGAGGTCGCAGCCTTCTGTGGCAGCCTTGGCTGGTTATCAGGCAGTTCAGCACAGCTCCAGGGCCAGAGCGCAGATCCTGGTTCAGCCACGTATCAGCAGCACAACCGGGACAGCCAGTCGGCCCCACGGTGCGTCCTCCAGGGGCCGCGTGAGGAGAGATGGTACACACCAGGTACACACCAGCACTCGGGGCCCAGCACGGGCCCCCCACTCAGTGAAAACCATCCTCTCGCTCTCAGGCTTGTCATAATCATGCACTGGCAGCGTCCCCCTCAGTGACGAACCCCATTCTAGATGACAAAGTACCAGTGACCCACGGGCAGCCGTGGCTGAAAAACAGTCACAGGAATCACCATCAGGCCCCTCGAGGTCACAGGCTGACAGGGACACGCAGACGCTGATGTCAGATGGGCTCCGTGTGAATGAGGCTAGGAGACTGTACCAGCTCACTTTCCTTCGAGGTCTCAAGCATGACGGGGACACGCAGACACTGATGTGAGATGGGCTCTGTGTGTGAATGAGGCTAAGACACTCACTTTCCTAGACATCATGGGCAGACATATGGGGCTACACAGGCATTGAGCTGATTTTACAGTTATGGACAACGGGCCCTCTGTACCCATAGGTTCTACATCCATGGATTCGACCAACCCCAAATCAAAACTATTCAGGGCTGGGCGTGGTGAGTCACACCTGTAATCCCAGCAATGTAGGAGGCCAAGGCGGGTGGATCACTTGAGGCCAGGAGTTCAAGACCAGACTGGCCACCAAGGTGAAACCCCATCTCAACTAAACATACAAAAATTAGCCAGGTGTGCTGGTGTGTGCCTGTAATCCAAGCCACTCAGGAGGCTGAGGCAGGGAAATCACTTGAACCCAGGAGGCAGAGCTTGCAGTGAGCCGAGATGCTGCCACTGCACTCCAGCCGGGGCAACAGAGTGAGGTTCCCTCTCAAAAAAGAAAAAAAAAAAAGGGCCGGGCATGGCGGCTGACACCTGTAACCCTAACACTTTGGGAGGCCAAGGCGAGCAGACTGCCTGAGCTCAGGAGTTCGACACCAGTCTGGGCAACACAGTGAAACTCCCTCGCTACTGAAATACAAGAGAAAGAAAAAAAATAGCCAGATGTGGCAGCATGCGCCTATAGTCCCAGCTACTCGAGAGGCTGAGACAGGAGAATTGCTTGAACCCAGGAGGCGGAGGTTGCAGTGAGCAGAGATGGTGCCACCACTGCACTCCAGCCTGGGCGACAGAGAAAAAAAAAAAAACAGTAAAATAATTTTAGAAAAAATTTAAAATGCAAATAAAAAATAAAATACAATACAGCATAACAACTATTTACACAGCAATGTATTCGGTGTATTAGGTATTACCTGTAATACATTGTATTAGGAATTCTAAGTAATCTAAAGGTAATTGACAGTATACGGGATTACCCCATTTACCCTGCTCTGATGATTACACATTGTACACCAGTATCAAAATATCTCATGTCCCCCATAAATATATATACCATACAAATTAAACATTAAAATAAAGTGAAAAGAAAACAAAGGAAAAGAACAGAAAAAAAGAAGAAAATAATAAAGTAAATGGGAGATGTTCACGGGTTCTGGGTAAACGCTATTTTAGATCAGGGGCTTCAGCATCACGGGATTTGGGCTGGCCCTGTGCTCTAGGCCGGGGACCTAACGGTGAACAAGCAGCCGGGAAGAGGAATTTTTAAAAGCTCCCGGCGCCTGAAGATCAGCCGGGGTTGAAAACCGCCACTTGGTGTTTCGCTTGGAACAAACTCGAGGCAAAAGCTGAGAGCTGGGTCCCCACGCTGGGCCCTGACCTCGGCCCGGCGCTCGGAGGCTGCCAGCGGCATTTCCTAGACAATATTAATCCACGTCCCAGGGCACGAGGAAACAGCAGGGCCAGGGCGTGGCCTAACTCTCCCCGCGGCCTCCTCTCCCCGCGGCCTCCTCTCCCGGCGGCCTCCTCCTCTCCCAGCGGCCGCCACCTCTCCCCGCGGCCTCCTCTCCTGGCGGCCTCCTCCTCTCCCCGTGGCCTCCTCTCCCCGCGGCCTCCTCCTCTCCCCGCGGCCACCTCTGTTAGGACCCACCTCCCTGCCCCAGTCTGGAAAGGGGCAGCGACATGAGGACCTCCGAGACCCTGGAGAGCCAGTGGGCTCAGCTTGGAGCAGCTGGGGTTGAGGAGGGCAGACGCCACACATCGTTCAGCCCCAGCATCTGCCTGGGCACCGTCTGGTAACAGCCATTTGGCCAGCAGCTTCTGGGGGGCTAACAACGGTCAATGCCAGAAGCAATTAGCCCCAGGTACTGGTCGTCCCCGAAGCCAAAACAATTAGTAGACAGAAGACAGCCTGATGCTTCAGAAATCACAGACTCAGCGTCCCGCTCCATCCCCTCACAGACTCCGCCCCCTGCTCCATCCCCTCACAGACTCCGCCCCCTGCTCCATCCCCTCACAGACTCCGCCCCCTGCTCCATCCCCTCACAGACTCCGCGCCCCTGCTCCATCCCCTCACAGACTCCGCGCCCCTGCTCCATCCCCTCACAGACTCCGCGCCCCGCTCCATCCCCTCACAGACTCCGCGCCCCTGCTCCATCCCCTCACAGACTCCGCGCCCCTGCTCCATCCCCTCACAGACTCCGCCCCCTGCTCCATCCCCTCACAGACTCCGCGCCCCGCCCCATCCCCTCACAGACTCCGCGCCCCTGCTCCATCCCCTCACAGACTCCGCGCCCCTGCTCCATCCCCTCACAGACTCCGCGCCCCTGCTCCATCCCCTCACAGACTCGGACGCCCCGCCCCATCCCCTCAGAGACTCGGCGCCCCGCTCCATCCCCTCACAGACTCGGAGCCCCGCTCCATCCCCTCAGAGACTCGGGCCCTGTGAATCCACACCCATGGGTCACAGCAGGGAATCTTTTAACCAGCACAAGAGCAAGAGAAGGAATTCAGAGCAGTAAAGCTGGTGCCTGTTCACCCTTTCCCCTCCAGGCAATCAAGGAAGAATTTCAGAATCTTTTTCTACAAGAAAGGGATTCTGTGGAAGGGAGTGGGACAGAGATGAAGAAGTTTAGGGTTTGCTATTTTAAGCTCATAATAAATCCTGATGAGAAAGGACCTGAAGTCTTGGTTTTATTTTTAAGATCTTATCCAAGGCAAGGAACTATATCTGGTGTTCAGGGGTGGGTGGGGTGTAAACGGCCAGGCTAACAGTCATTTCATTCCCCCTCCGTTCCCCAAAAGCAAAGCCAGAGCTCGGCATGTGCTTCTAGAACTTTCTATATCTGGCATTCGGGGTGGGTGGGGTGCAAATGGCCAGACTAGCAAAGACATTTCCTCCCCTGTCCATTCCCCAAAAGCAAAGCCAGAGCTCAGCATGTGCTTCTAGAATTTTACAATCTTGAATTACGGCTTCAAAAGAACTCAGATTCCACTATAAGGAGGCTCAGAGGACACCACTGAGTGCACGGACGTGAGCAGGACCACAAAGACAACCCAGGAGACACACGACACTGTTCCCAAGATGTTAGCAGGGGAAAGAGTCGGACGAAATGGCGAAGCGTTTGGCACAAGAAGACCAACAAACGACACACCAAACCAGCAAAGACAGCTCCGTAAGACAGACACCTTCCTTCCCAAATCTACTTTAGGACCTATTGCTGTCAACTCTGGTGACTTTCTGGAAGTCTAACTGGTACAAGGTCCAATCCTCACTCGCTTACAAAACAAAATCAGACAAAACCAGGTAGAACCCTGTACTGTGCATAATAAAAAGCACTTCCTTGAGACAGCCAAAGAAGTCCCTTAAAAAAAACGTTCTCTGGGCCGGGCATGGTGGCTCATGCCTGTAATCCCAGCACTTTGGGAGGCGGAGGTGGATGGATCAGGAGATCGAGACCATCCTGGCTAACATGGTGAAACCCTGTGTCTACTAAAAATACAAAAAATTAGCCGGGCATGGTGGTGGGCGCCTGTAGTCCCAGCTACTCAGGAGGCTGAGGCAGGAGAATGGCGTGAACCCAGGAGGCGGAGCTTGCAGTGAGCTGAGATTCGAGATTCCATCTGAAAAAAAAAAAAAAAAAAAACACCTCCTCTCCTCCAAAAAGCCTCTTTACCTATTTTAAGATTTACTTGGCCTGGCGCAGTGGCTCACACCTGTAATCTCAGCACTTTGGGAAACCGAGGTGGGAGGATGATGTAAGGTTCAGAGTTGGAGACCAGCCTGACCAACATGGTGAAACCCCATCTCTACTAAAAAAAAAAAAAAATTAGCTGGGTGTGGTAGCAGGCGCCTGTAGTCCCAGCTACTCGAGAGGCCGAGGCACAAGAATTGCTTGAACCCGGGAGGCGGAGGTTGCAGTGAGCCGAGATTACCCCATTGCCCCCCACCCGGGATAACAGAGCCAAACCCTGTCCAAAAAAAAAAAAAAAAAAAAAACTGAACAGCTTATCTTTAGAACTTTCTAACACACCCACAGCTGGAGGCCAGTGTTGTAACCATCTCAGGAGGCACTAGATGGCAATTCTGCTGCCTGTTCTCTCTGTTGAGATGCTCACGCTTTTTGCAGACACGAGGTGGTTAAAGCCAGGGTCTTTTCGATCAATACATTTTAAAATGTGAACCGGGGTGGGGCGGAGGGCGGGAGGGTCTGTCAGCTGTGGGGAGACAAACCTCCTGCTCCAGGCGCTCTCTGGCAGAGGCTGGCAAGCCCCACTTCCATGTATGGAAGTGAATGAAAGCAGTAAAACCTCAGGCATGAGTCTGGGCAGGGCTGGGGGTGGGGGCCGGCATTCCTCCCAGCAGGGCCAGCCCCAGAGGGGCGGGCGGCAGAAACCTTCGCCTGGGGTCCCATGGGTATTTCCCTGGGAGAGCCACAGGGGCAGAGAGGGCGGGAGGCAGGAAAGCAATGGGCACGGCACACTCCGTAGACGGAAGGCACCCGGGAAGCAGAGCTCAGCCTCCCCGAAAATGCACCAGAGCCTGAGTCTTGGAAACCAGGGCCACGCAGCCCCGGCCTGCCCTGACCTCAGTCCCCTGGAATGCAGAATTCTCCACGGTCCACCATCCATCACCACTGACTGCTCCCTCATGGCCAGCGCTGAAAGAAGGGGCGTTTCCATTTTTGGGGGGGTGGTGGTTGTGGTTTTTGTGGTCTGAGAAACTCATGAGTTACCCACCTCCTGCCAGGGCAAGGCCAGGGGTTGCAAACAATTTAGGTCACACTGTGGGGGCTGGAGTCAGACAGACCAAGGTTGGAACCCGGCAGGTACCACAGACGACAGGTCCCTGCTGCCCTTGTGGCTCTCCCACCGAAATACCCATAGAACCCCAGGCGAAGGTTCCTGCTGCCTGTCCCTTTGGGAGGAATGCAGCCAGCAGAGCCAGGACCTACTTCTCCTTCATGGAAGATGCAATGAGATAAGACATGAAAAACATCTAACAAGGTGGTCCTAGATGGGTCCTAGGCCACCCCGTTTTACAGATGTGAATACTGAGGCCAAAGCCATGAAGACCACTTCAAGGTGGTCCCTGGAATCCAGTGAGGGGCTCAGCCCACAGATGTCATGACTGATGATCATTATCATGGAACCCTCCAACTCAGAGAATGTCTGAGTAGCTCCCTGAAGTCCAAACAGAAGACTATGACCCTTGGTAGGCCGAGGCAGGTGGATCACCTGAGGTCAGGAGTTCGAGACCTGCCTGGCTAACACGGCAAAAGCCCGTCTCTACTAAAACTACAAACATTAGCCGGGCGTGGTGGTGGGCGCCTATAGTCCCAGCTACTCAGGAGGCTGAGGCAGGAAAATCGCTTGAACCTGGGAGGTGGAGTTTGCAGTGAGCTGAGATTGCACCACTGCACTCCAGCCTGGGTGACAGAGCGAGACTCCATCTCCAAAACAAAAGAAATGCTTCCCACTCCTAAGTTTCGGAATACCTAAATTATCTCTCAATTCAGGTGGCAGGTCTGACGCAGCAGCCTCCCTAACAAATTCTCCAGGCTTAGGCCAAGCACGTGTCCGGGGATGTCTTGCACCAACATTTTGTTTTTCTTCTACTCCAGCATATTTGACCTCCCTGCTCAGGTTCCAGTGACTTCCTCAAAGCAATAGGCTGGATTCCCATGACCCCAGGCCCCAGGGCTGAGTGCCACGGGCTCAGGTCACAGCTGTCCCTCAACACCACTCGGGAAGGGGGCTAACTGCCTGGACAGGCCCCAGGATAACGAGCCTCCTCTCCTTCCCTGTGATGGCCCAACAGGAAAAAATACTGTGGCTGCCAAGTCATCCGAATGGAATTCCTCTTTACCAGTTAGGGGCTGCAGCAGCCTAGACTCCCAGATTGAAGCACCTGGCCCTTTGTAAATTCCTTTCTTTACACTGCACATATTTCAGCGCTGGTAATCCCTCTCTTAAGAGCTCTGAGCTGTTGTCCAGTGAGGTAACATGTTTGTTTTTTCAGCCCTGAGTTACAGCCACTTGAGGCTTTCCACATAGGAGGTCTGTCCCACGTCCCAGGCCTGACCGCAGCCCTTCCACAGGGAAATGGCTCTGCTGTCAGGAACGAGCTCCCAGGATGCGAAGAATGTTTTTTTCTAGAGGCTGGGATACGTAAACTTACACAGGAAAGACGGGCCTGTGGTATTTCCCTCTTTTCAGCATGCTCATCTGTTTTCTTCTTTTTTTTTTTTTTCTTTTTTCCTGAGACAGAGTCTGGCTCTGTCGCCCAGGCTGGAATGCAGTGCCGCGATCTCAGCTCACTACAAGCTCCACCTCCCGGGTTCAAGCCATTCTCCTGCCTCAGCCTCCTGAGCAGCTGGGAATACAGGTGCCCACCACCACACCTGGCTAATTATTTTTTATTTTTTAGTAGAGGCAGGGTTTCACTGTGTTGGCCAGGTTGGTCTTGAACTCCTGACCTCAGGTGATCTGCCCATCTCGGCCTCCCAAAGTGCTGGGATTACAGGCGTGAGCCACTGCGCCTGGCCTCATCTCTTTTCTTTTTTTTTTTTTTTTTTTTTGAGAAGGAGTCTCGTCTCTTGTCACCCAGGCTTGGAGTGCAGGTGGGCCAGATCTCAGCTCACTGCAACTCCGCCTTTCCGGGTTTACGCCATTCTCCTGCCTCAGCCCCCGAGTAGCTGGGACTACAGGCGGCCCGCCACCGTACCGGCTAGTTTTTTGTATTTTAGTAGAGAACGGGGTTTCACCGTGTTAGACCAGGATGGTCTCGATCTCCTGACCTCGTGATACGGCCCGCCTCGGGCCTCCCAAAGTGGCTGGGATTACAGGCGTGGAACCACTGCGCCTGGCCTAATCTCTTTTCTAAGAGCAAAACTTGGCAATGTCTGACAGGCACTGGTTGAACTTCTTTTAAAGGCCACCAGGAAAACTGCCAAGAAATATGACTGGCCCAGCCGAGCATGGTGGCTCACGCCTGTAATCCCAGCACTTTGGGAGGCCGAGGGAGGCGAATCACAAGGTCAGGAGATTGAGACCATTTGGCTAACATGGTGAAACCCTGTCTCTACTAAAAAATACAAAACAGTTAGCCGGCCATGGTGGCGGGCACCTGTAGTCCCAGCTACTCGGAAGGCTGAGGCAGGAGAACAGCGTGAACCCAGGAGGCGGAGATTGCAGTGAGCGGAGATCGCACCACTGCACTCCAGCATGGGTGACAGAGCGAGACTCTGTCTCAAAAAGAAAAAAAAAAAAGACTGGCCGGGCCATACGGAGGCTGAGAATCTGGAGGCTGGTCTGCCATCTGACCACCCACTCCCTGGGCTTCAGTTTCCCCATCTGTCAAAGAAGACAGTGGCCACATAATCCACCCCCAACCCCGTCCTTTCCAGGGTATCATTCAGTGACCGCGTTGCTCAATATTTTGTAATAAGGGCATTTAACTATGATAACAGCACCAACAAACACTGAGACTCACCTTTCTGCTTTGGAGTTCCAAACCTCTTCCCGCCGGAATCCCGCCAAGCCTTCAACTCTCCGTCCAAACCATTCATTCCTTCTGTCAATAAACACGGTGCCAAGTGTGTACCGATAAGAGGTGCCAAATGTGTTAAGTATGAAGCACACAGGAGGAAAGACAGCTTCTCTGCCCCCAGGAAACCGTCGGGTCTCATGGAAAAGAACGGTGGTCACCATCTTCTGGCCTTTTCCTCTGTGCCCAGTACTATGTTAAGGGCTTTTTGTTTTTATTTATTTATTTTGAGATAGAATTTCACTCTTGTCGCCCAGGCTGGAGGGCAACGGCGTGATCTCGGCTCACCACAACCTCCACCTCCCAGGTTCCAGCCATTCTCCTGCCTCAGCCTCCAGAGAAGCTGGGATTACAGGCGCCCACCACCACGCCCGGCTAATTTTTGTATTTTTAGTAGAGACGGGGTTTCACCATGTTGGCCAGGCTGGTCTTGAACTCCTGACCTCCAGGATCCACCCGCCTCAGGCTCCCAAAGTGCTGGGATGACAGGCATGAGCCACCACACCCGGCCAAGGGCTTTTTGTATCAGTCATCGTCTTAAACCTCCACTGCCACCCGACAAGGTGGGCACTGCTATCGTTCCCACCTTACAGATGAGGAAGCGGAGGTTAAAGTAACTTGCCTAAGGTCTCAAAGCTGGAGAGTGGGAAAGATGGATCGGAACCAGGTCATCCAGGAAAGACACTGGCCCCTCCATTCTCAGAGCTCCCAGGGGCAACTCCAGTCCTTTCAGAACCAACCCCATGGTCATCACCCAGAAAAAACTCTAAATTTATATGTATATATATTTCATGCCTTATCACCCCAGCTAAATTATAAATGCCTTTGAGAGAAGGGACTCAGTCATTTATTTCTCTGCCTCCTATCACTGCCCAAGGCCAGTGAGATGCTCAGAAAACATGTGACTGGCAGAGGCCTGGCCGAGCCGAGACAAGGCAACGAACGTGCAAAGGAGATTCGTGTAATAGGAGCACAGACTACATAAAAAATCCAGCTTGAGAGCATCCTCATCCCTGTCACCACTCCCCTCCCCCAACACTACACCATGTGGAAAACGCCTAGAGGAATTTCCTTTCCTCTATTTAACAAACAGAAACCAGGAACCCCGGGGATCTTCTTTGCGCTCTAAGGAAGCCTACAGAAATACAGAAAATGCATTTCTGGGCCTGGGGCAGTGGCTCACACCTGTCATCCCAGCATTTTGGGAGGCCAAAGCAGGTAGATCACGAGGTCAGGAGTACAAGACCAGCCTGGCCAAGATGGTGAAACATCATCTCTACTAAAAATACAAAAATTACCTGGTCGTGGTGGCACACACCTGTAATCCCAGCTACTCAGGAGGCTGAGGCCGGAGAATTGCTTCAACACGGGAGGTGGAGGTTGCAGTGAGCGAAGAACAAGCCATTCCCCTCCAGCCTGGGCGACAGAGCAAGACTGCATCTCAAAAAAAAAAAAAAAAAAAAAAAAAACCATTTCTGCAACGTGGCCCAGCCGAAGCTTCTTTGGTTTGAGAGTGGCCTCCTTGGTCAAAAGAACCTGTTTCCTATCCTGTCAAGGTCAAACCTCCTTGGTACACCTGTTCCCTGTCCTGTGGCATGTCTGGAACCCAGACTCTCTTTCTCATGCCAAGCCCAGACTCGAGAGAGGCAACTCTCACCTTGCAAACAGCTCACTGCAGGCAGCGTCTCAGTCTTCACACAGAAATCGCACCTCCACGTCAGTATCGCCTAGAATGTATGTTCCTGAGGATCTGCCCAGGGAACCTCTGTTTTCCTCACAGAATGTGAAAATGTTTCCATGGACCACGGGCAGCCTCCCTCACTCGTCCGTTTCCAAACATGCATCTTCTCGTTCCATCCTATACTTAGACGCCTTGGCAGGATCAAATGAGCCCTCCACGTCTCAACTTTCCCCTTCCTTCCCACACGGTTATTTATATCTGGAGGATCTCTCTTTCTTAGTCCACTGGACTACCCTCCCCCTCATTTGAAAAGGTCACTTGCACGTTCTTCTTTCCAGAAGGCTTTCCTTGCAGGAGGTGGCTGCCTTTCCCTGGGTGCCTCTGCTCAACAAGACACGAGGGTGAGCAAGGTGACTCGTCCTCTGAAAATGCAAACGTGCTGACGGGGGCAGACCCTACACTAAAGCACGGCCTTCAAAAACTCACTGCAGCCAGGCGTGGGGGCTCACGCCTGTCATCCCAGTGCTTAGGGAAGCTGAAACAGGAGGATGGCTTGAGGCCAGGCGTTCGAAACCAGCCTGGGCAACATAGCAAGACTCCATCTCTACAAAAATTATTCTTAAAAATTAGCTGGGGAGTGCCGGGCATGGTGGCTCATGAACATGGTGAAACTCCATCTCTACTAAAAATACAAAAATTAGTCGGGCGTGGTGGTGCATGCCTGTAGTTCCAGCTACTCGGGAGGCTGAGGCGGTAGAATCGCTAGAATCTGGGAGGCAGAGGTTGCGGTGAGCCGAGATTGCACCACTGCACTCCATTCCAGGCGACAAAGCGAGACTCCCTCTCAAAAAAAAAAAAATTAGCTGGGGAGATGGTGAGCTCCTGTAGTCTCAGCTTCTCAGGGCGCTGAGGTGGGAGGATCACTTGAGCCCTGGAGGTCAAGGCTGCGGTGAGTCATGATCACACTACTGTGCTCCAGCCTAGGTAACAGCCGGAGACCCTGTCTTTAAAAAAGAAACACACACGCACACACACAAACACACACACACGAGATACGAGTTCTTTCATCGTGCAAGAAAGAATAATGTGGAAGCGCATGGAGCCGAGGGACATGGTGGCTGCAGTGTGGTCGCGGATGAGGTTCAGCAAGGGAGGTGTGGCTGGAGGCGCCGTCTACCTGACACAGGGCCAGGAGTTGCTGGGGCCCAGCAACGAGAGCTGGGCACCCCACAGAAGGCTGGAGAGGTGCTTCCCCCACCACGCACCAGTTCAGCCAGTACGTGAGTCAGCAGACGGGCCTGCGGATACCTCAGCTCCCAGCCCTCTAAAGACTTCCTTTCCCCTCCGTGACTCCTGGAATGCAGGCATCAGCACAGCGACTTCAGCCCTGTCAGCCTCTCTGAGCCTGCGAGTAATGCCAGCACTTTGGGAGGCTGAGGCGGGCGGATCACCTGAGATCAGAAGTTCCAAATCAGCCTGGCCAACATGGTAAAACCCCTTCTCTACTAAAAATACAAAAATTAGCCAGGTGTGGTGGCGCGTGCCTGCCACTCGGGAGGCTGAGGTGGGAGAATCGCTTGAGCCCGGGAGGCGGAGGTTGCAGTGAGCTGAGATCATGCCATTGCACTCCAGCCTGGGCAACAGAGTGAGACTCTGTCTCAAGAAGAAAAGAAAGGAAAGAAAGAAAGAAAAGAAAGAGAAAGAGAGAGAGAGAAAGAAAGCTATTCAACAAGATAGCAAGTATTGTAATTTACTTAACCCTTCCATGATTGGTAACAGTTAGGGGATTTCCAGGGTCTCACTAGGGTAGGCAGCTGTAAGGGATCCCTTCAGGAGGGCAAGGTAAACTGAGGTAAGCATCGTAACAGTTCTGTCCTCACCTACAGGATGTACATTTCATCTGCATTTATGACTAATTCAGATCATATTCTTAATTCTAAACTGACATTAATTTCCTTTCCCTTCTTAAATCAAGTCCTCTTAAGGCTCACTGAATCTCTGAAAGTTTACCTTTTATAATTTGTACTATTTATCTAATTAATTAACATTCCCATAGCAACCCCTTTGCTTTTTTTTTTTTTTTTTTTTTTTTTTTGAGACGGAGTCTCGCTCTGTCACCCAGGCTGGAGTGCTGTGGCCGGATCTCAGCTCACTGCAAGCTCCGCCTCCCAGGTTCCTGCCATTCTCCTGCCTCAGCCTCCAGAGTAGCTGGGACTATAGGCGCCGCCACCTCGCCCGGCTAGTTTTTTGTAGTTTTTAGTAGAGACGGGGTTTCACCGTGTTAGCCAGGATGGTCTCAATCTCCTGACCTCATGATCCGCCCGTCTCGGCCTCCCAAAGTGCTGGGATTACAGGCTTGAGCCACCACGCCCGGCCCTGACTTTTCTTAAGCCACTTGCTTACATGAACCTGCAACCCAGTGAATTATAAATTTTCTCAGTGGCCTCATAAAGAAGAAAATAAGGAACATTAGCCAGGCGTGGTGGCTCACGCCTGTCATCCCAGCACTTTGAGAGGCCGAGGCAGGCGGATCACCTGAGGTCAGGAGTTCAAGACCTTCCTGACCAATGTGGTGAAACCCCATCTCTACCAAAAATACAAAAATTAGCCGGGCGTGGTGGCACGTGCCTGTAATCCCAGATACTCGCGAGGCTGAGGCAGGAGAATTTCTTGAACCCAGGAGGCGGAGGCTGCAGTGAGCCGAGATCATGTCACCGCACTCCAGCCTGGGCAACGAAGCAAGACTCTGTCCCCAAAAAAAAAAAAAAAAAAAAAGAAGAAGAAGAAGGAACATTCAGGAAAAGGGGGGAAAGTTGTGTGTAATATTAGGTGAGAATACTTTTGACATCATATTTATACACCTTTCTCAAAGTAATAAATGCATTCCTGAGACACCACAGGTGAGTTTTCCAAAGCAGAGGCAATCACAGGTTGAACGCCCCTTAGGAGCTCACAATCTAAAACAACTAGGCATATTGCCTAATAAAATGAAGATCCTTCTGTAATAAAAAGAATATTCCCAGCCGGGCACGGTGACTCATGCCTGTAATCCCAAGACTTTGGGAGGTAGAAGCAGGTGGGTCACTTGAGCCCAGGAGTTCGAGACCAGGCTGGACAACAGGGTAAAACCCTGTCTCTACCAAAAATACAAAAATTAGCCAGTCTCATAACCCCGTCTCAAAATAAATAAATAAATAAATATTAGATTTTAAAAATTTTAATTAGGCCGGGCGCGGTGGCTCAAGCCTGTAATCCCAGCACTTTGGGAGGCCAAGGCGGGTGGATCACGAGGTCAGGAGATCGAGATCATCCTGGCTAACATGGTGAAACTCCATCTCTACTAAAAAAAAAAAATACAAAAAATTCATCACCCGGGCATGGTGGTGGGCGCCTGTAGTCCCAGCTACTCGGGAGACTGAGGCAGGAGAACGGCGTGAACCCGGGAGGCGGAGCTTGCAGTGAGCAGAGATTGCATCACTGCACTCCAACCTGGGCAACAGAGCAAGACTCCATCTCAAA
>NW_016803136.1:766858-771280 GCF_001698545.2 Rhinopithecus bieti
GACTCCATCTCAAAAAAAAAAAAAAAAAGTTTTAATTGTCCCTGAATTTACCTATTTCATAACTTTGGATTTAAGGTGTGGTGGGTTTTCTAAAAATACAGTAAGTAAAATACTGAAGTAAGTAAAAAAATCTATATTAAATATGAGTTGCCTAATACTAGTCCCCCACAAAAGCCACAGCATAATACAAGTGCCTGGTATAGAGGCTTTTGTCCCCATATACATCTGAATACGCTTGGAAGCGAAGACTGACAGCCTCAGAGAATGAGCCTCTCAGTTTATCCAAACGGCCAAACGGTAGAGCCCAGCGGGGGGAGTCTCATAGACACTGTCTTCTCACTGCTTTCCATCAGTCCTCGAGGGGCCCCTCTGTAAGGACGGGGAAGTGGCTTTCAAAGGCCTCCTTCGCCTGCTGTATTTAGGGGGCACATCAGCCTAAGACATTTTCCTTCTAAGGAGAGCGGTGGTTTGAGGGATTCCGTTCCTTGTCTCTAACTGTGTTGGGTTCATTATCGAGGCAGACATCATACAAGTTTACCAGACAGGCATGCACGGACACTTTTAGCCTCTACTCACCTGACACAGAAAAGCAGCACCTGTCAGGTTAGCCAAGGACATAAGCAAGGCCCATTTATATTTGAATTTTTTTTTTTTTTAACGTACTGCCCTTCTAGAAAATAACAGTTAATTTAAAATGATAAATCTGGGCTGGGCGCAGTGGCTCACATATGTAATCCCAGCACTTTGGGAGGCTGAGGCAGGTAGATCGCTTGAGGACAGGAGTTTGAGACCAGCTTGGGCAAAATAGTGAAACCTCCCCTCTACAAAAAATAAAAACATTAGCCAGGTGTGGGGGGACACGCCCAGAGTTCCCGCTGATGCTCACTACTCAGGAGGCTGAGGTGGGAGGGTCGCTTGAAACCAGGAGGCGGAGGCTGCAGTGAGCCAAGATCGCACCACTGCACTCCAGCCTGGGTAACAGAACAAGACTCTGTCTCGGGGAAAAAAGAACAAAAGGAAAAAATAAAATAAAATAAAATGCTAAATCGATGTGTGCAAAAAACCGTTTAAGCATATGTCTTTTCGAATGCAGTATACGCCTATTCTTTTTCTGGAAAAACATACAAGATCCCACTAACAGTGATGTTATCTTTGGAAAGAGAATTATTGCTACATTTAAAAAACAAAATGCTGGGCCGGGCGCGGTGGCTCACGCCTGTCATCCCAGCACTTCCGGAGGCCGAGACAGGCGGATCACGAGGTCAGGAGATCGAGACCATCCTGGCTAACACGAAGAAACCCCGTCTCTACTAAAAAATACAAAAAATTAGCCCAGCGAGGTGGCGGCGCCTGTAGTACCAGCTACTCGGGAGGCTGAGGCAGGAGAATGGCGGGAACCCCGGACGCAGAGCTTGCAGTGGGCTGAGATCCGGCCACTGCACTCCAGCCTGGGCGACAGAGCGAGACTCCATCTCAAACAAAAACAACAAAAACAAAAACTGCTGGCTCTCTCTTGCAGATGGAAAACAGTGAATGCGGAGAAACACGGGCTATGAAGCCATGCTGAGCAGAGGAATATAAATGGCTTTTTAATGTAAACAGTCAGCAGGAAAGCCATAATTTGTGCTGTACATACAGAGACAGATAAATCCCCGTCTCCTCATGAACACATACTGTGTTTCGTTCTAGGGATCTCTGTTTGCCTGGTAACTATTGGCTCAGAGGCAGAACAGATTCAAACGATCTCAGAAAAAAATGTCACTAATCTATTCACGGGAAAGAAGGACTTCAAAAAGCGCTAATGGAAATGACGAGTGAATGGGGGCAGCACAACAACATGGCACATGTATACGTATCTAACAAACCTGCACGTTGTGCACATGTCCCCTAGAACGTAAAGTATAATAATAATAATTAAAAAAAGAAAAAAAAAAGCATTTCAGAACTAGAGTGTTCCACCCCGGTCTCTGCAAATTAATACTTTCCGCAAATCCAAACGAGAGAGAATATGTCCACGTGGTATTAAGTAGCATTTTATTCTTAAGAACATTCGTAAAAGCTGAAAAGACGCATCCAAGGGTTGAAGCCACAGACTTTCTGCAAAGTTAGGAAATTGATTCCCCCCAGGAAAATGTTGGAAGTCATTTAATTCCAATTCACCCTCACGCCTACATTTGAAATGTCAGAATCCTTAGGTGCCAAACTGCAATGTATATAACAGATTTGTGTGTAACTTTAGGTGGCCAGATACACTCGTGTAAGAAAACAAATCTATTTCCAAGTAAGGTAAAATTCGCAAAATAAATGGACTGATTCACCCTAAAATACTAAGAAAAACAAATCTATCTGCACAAGGACACTGGGCTGCTTTGCAGCTAGTGGCTGTCTATGGATAATTTTGAAACAAAATGCCACACTTAATTAGCCAGCGGCATTCGCATCCTGTGTGTGATGGAGAGAATGTTATTAAGAAAAACACTCCCTCAGGCTCCATTAGCGCCCTGATGAGACGATGGGGGGAGAGGGGTGGTGGGAAGAGGGCAGGGCACTCAGGATTACCCCACGGCCTTCAGCAAGTGCAAGCTCTGGGCCATCTGGACAAATGGGGGACTCGCAACTGCACACGGACTACTAGGCGTATCTAGTCAGCTATTCGCACAGGGTCCTTCCTCTGCAGGAAACAATTGCACGCACACTCCACACATACCCAGCGGACAGAGCAGTTCTCAGGTTACATCCCAGAGGCAGAACGTGTCCGTGATTTCGTGACCAGCAACCCACCGATGGAGGGAGTCTCGATTTTCCAAAGGACACAAGCGGGAGATTCTGCAGACGGCAGAGAGCTGAACTCAACATCCGCCCTTCCACAGACCTTCCACAGACCTTCCGGTTCCTTTAGTTATCACGCACACACTTAGGAAAAGGAGGGATCTGTTAGAAGCAAGCATGCATTCACCAAACACGCGTCATTTCAGACTATCTTTCCTTGAAAACTATCGATAGGAACGATCTAAATGGTAACAAGCTGTCTGTGAAGACCTCCTACCACAAACACACCACACAGAGGAGTGTGGGCTGAATCAAAACCCTATTAGGGCAAGTTTGGAATCGGCTGGATTTGAAAACGGTTGAACCACTGACTAACAGACTCCTACCAGTCTGGAGAAGGTGTCTACTGGCGTAGCCCCCGACTCTATCCCCAGACTCAGGCTAATCAACTTTTTTTTTTTTTTTTTTTTTTTTTTTTTGAGATGGAGTCTCGCTGTCGCCCAGGCTGGAGTGAGTGGCGCCATCTTGGCTCGTAGCAAGCTCCGCCTCCCGGGTTCCCGCCATTCTCCTGCCTCAGCCTCCCGAGTAGCTGGGACTACAGGCGCCCGCCACCAAGCCCGGCTACTTTTTTGTATTTTTAGTAGAGATGGGTTTTCACCGTGTTAGCCAGGATGGTCTCCATCTCATGATCACGTGACCCGCCCACCTCGGCCTCCCAAAGTGCTGGGATTACAGGCGTGAGCCCCCGTGCCCGGCCCTAATCAACATTTTTATCAACTGCTTGTATAAATAAGGGTTTAGCAGGGATCACATAACACAAAGCTAGGAAGGGGCTCTGATTACTGTGGGTGACCACATTAGCATAAAAAAGACTTCGACAGACTATAAAAACTGATCAAATCCAAAAAAACTGATTCTTAAAAATGATGGATAAAAGACTGTGGACTCTGTTCTTGTCCATTCAGGGACACAATGGTTTTAAAAAAAAAAAAAGACCTTGGCGTTCTGGTTGACAAAAAAATCAGTGAGTCAACACAGTGAGCTGTGCTTGTCAGAAAAGCAAATGCAGGCTGGGCGCGGTGGCTCACAGCTGTAATCCCAGCACTTCCGGAGGCTGAGGCGGGTGGATTACTTAAGATCAGGAGTTCGAGGCCAGTCTGACCAACAAGGGAAACCCCGTCTCTACTAAAAATACAAAAATTAGCAGGGCGTGGTGGCACACACCTGCAATCCCAGCTACTCAGGAGGCTGAGGCAGGAGAATCACTTGAACCCGGGAGGCAGAGGTTGCAGTGAGCCAAGCCTGCGCCACTGCACTCCAGCCTGGGCGACAAGAGCAAAACTCCATCTCAAAAAACAAAGAGGCCGGGCGCGGTGGCTCACGCCTGTAATCCCAGCACTTTGGGAGGCCGAGGCGGGCAGATCACAAGGTCAGGAGATTGAGACCATCCTGGCTAACACGGTGATACCCCGTCTCTACTAAAAATACAAAAAATTAGCCAGGCGTCATGGCGGGCGCCTGTAGTCCCAGCTACTTGGGAGGCTGAGGCAGGAGAATGGCTCCGGGAGGCGGAGCTTGCAGAGAGCCGAGATCGGGCCACTGCACTCCAGGCTGGGCAACAGAGCAAGACTCCATCTCAAAAAAAAAAAAAAA
>NW_016803136.1:771535-776187 GCF_001698545.2 Rhinopithecus bieti
AAAAAAAAAAAAAAGGAAAGCGAATGCGACGAGATCTCGCGGCGTGGTAACAGAGGTCTAGAAAAGACCCAGACAAGCCTGTCCCGCCCGCAGCATGCGGGACGCACGTGGCCCAGGACAGCTCTGAATGGGACCCAAAACAAATTTGCAAACTTTCTTAAAACGTTATGAGATTTTTTTGCTATTTGTTTGTTTAGCTCATCAGCTAACATTAGTGTTAGCATTTCTTTTTTCTTTCTTTCTTTTGAGACAGAGTTTTGCTCTTGTCGCCCAGGCTGGAGTGCAGTGATGCAATCTCGGCTCACTGCAACCTCCGCCTCCCGGGTTCAGGTGATTCTCCTGCCTCAGGCTCCTGAGTAGCTGGGATTACAGGCATGCACCACCATGCCCATCTCATTTTGTATTTTTAGTAGAGATGGGGCTTCTCCATGTTGGCCAGGCTGGTCTTGAACTCCTGACCTCAGGTGATCCGTCCACCTCGGCCTCCCAAAGTGCTGGGATTACAGGCGTGAGCCACCACGCCTGGCCGGTGTTTGCATATTTTATGTGTGGCCCAAGACAATTCTTCTTCCAACGTGACCCAGGGAAGCCAAAAGATTGGGCAACAAAGGAGGTGGGGCAACCAGCTGGAGTCTGCGTTCAGGTAGAGGGATGACTGTTGAGGGCAGTGGGGGACAGACAAACTTGGAGGGTGCTTGGATATGAACGGCCTGGGTGGGGGGGAATGTGAACCCACGTCGCAGGAGAAATGCTCCAAGGACCAGGGGACTCTCGCTGGGGAGACAGAAGAGTTGTCTGCAGTTCTTCAGGGCCCAGCGGTCCCCTGGGAGAGGACGGCTGATGTCAGAATGGACTTCCTCAGGAGACGGGCGTGTTAGGGTCACTGGAAACACCCCACAGAGAGGGTGACCGTGCGCGGCCCCACAGAGAGGGTGACCGGGGGCGGCCCCACAGAGAGGTGACCGTGGGAACCACACTCGCTCGGTAACACACACTGATTTTTCTTGATGAGCCCCCCACAGTCCCCGGACCTGAGGCTCAGTCCACCTGGCTTGGGACCCCAGCCTCCGGCTACCCAAGTGTGGACACAAGTCAGGCTTGGCCCTTTAGTATTTACACATCCCGGCCATAGTGACCAGTTACGGGATCAAGGGCGTCCATGCCGGACTCCTGCTGCTGGGAGTCTAGGAGGACAGGAAGCCGATTCAGAACTGCAGATGGCCCTCAGGCCACTAGAGGATAAGGAGCAGCCTGCCAGAGGCCAGGGCCCAGAGACAATCGGGGGTGGGAGAGGGGGAGGGCCCAGAGGCAAGTGGGGTGGGGAGAGGGGCCCCAAGACGGCGTCTGTGCCACCCCGGCCTAAAGCTGACTTATATCTGGGCCTCTCACCCACAGGAAACTGGACCCTTCTGAACCCAGGGGTCGATATTCTACACACCTAGATAAGGCAGAAAACAGGGCTCAGAAAAGTTTAGGAATGTGGCAAGGAGGCAGATCCAGGGACAGAAGAAATTTAAATGGATAAGAACAACAAATAAATTACAAGGAAAAGCAGGGAAGGGAAACTATACGTTAAAAGAGGCTTAAGGGATACAGCTACCATATGTAATGGGCAGACTCTTTTTGGATTCAAACAAATGAACTGTAATCCCAGCACTTTGGGAGGCCGAGGCGGGCAGATCACGAGGTCAGGAGATCGAGACCACCCTGGCTAACACGGTGAAAGCCGTCTCTACCAAAAATAAAAAAAGAAATCAGCCGGGCGCGGTGGCGGGCGCCTGTAGTCCCAGCTATTCTAGAGGCTGAGGCAGGAGAATGGCGCGAACCCAGGAGGGGGAGCTGGTAGTGAGCTGAGATCGCGCCACTGCACTCCAGCCTGGGCGACAGAGTAAGACTCCGTCTCAAAAAAAAAAATTAGGAGACAATCAGGAAAATGTGAATACTAACCAGATATTTGCTGAAACTAAAGAACTGCTGGATTTCTTAGGTGTGATATTATGGGGGGTTTTTTTGTTTTGTTTTTTTTTGAGACAGAGTCTCGCTCTGTTGCCCAGGCTGGAGTGCAGTGGCCGGATCTCAGCTCACTGCAAGCTCCGCCTCCCAGGTTCACGCCAATTCTCCTGCCTCAGCCTCCCGAGTAGCTGGGACTACAGGCACCCGCCACCTCGCCCGGCTAGTTTTTTGTATTTTTTAGTAGACACGGGGTTTCACCGTGTTAGCCAGGATGGTCTCGATCTCCTGACCTTGTGATCCGCCTGTCTCGGCGTCCCAAAGTGCTGGGATTACAGGCTTGAGCCACCGCGCCCGGCCTATGGTTATGTTTTTTAAGGATTACTTAGTGAAATGCTTATGAAGGAAATGAGATGACGGCTGGGACTGTCTTCAGGATCATTGAGGGAGTTGGGGGGGCAGCAGGTGTCCATGCGTTGACGACTGTTGAATGGGGGAGGATATGTGGGGATTCACTGTACTGCTTTCTCTACCTGCGTGATACTTAAAGTTTTCCAAAATAAATAATAGCAAGAGACATATGCACAGACCAGTATGTCCCCCTGGCCTCTACCAGCTCAAAAGAGTACGGGATCCATTCAGTAAAACTGAACACCTGATCAAAGAGATGGTCTAGAATTACACCCATATGCAAAGACATTCAAATGCAGCCAGGCGTGGTGGTGCACACCTGCAGTCCCAGCTATGCAGGAGGCTGAGGTAGGAGGATTGCCTGGGCCCAGAAGGTCAAGGCTGCAGCAAGTTCTGACTGTGCCACTGCACTCCAGCCTGGGCAACAGAGCAAGACCGCTCTCACACAAACAAGCAAACAATCAAAGACACAGATGTCACCAAATCAACAACTGACAGATAATTATTGTCCTAGTAGGAAAACGAAGAGAGGCCAGGCACGGTGGCTCACGCCTGTAATCCCAGCACTCTGAGAGGCTGAGGCAGGCGGATCACTTGAGGTCAGGAGTTCAAAACCAGCCTGGTGAAGATGGTGAAACCCTGTCTTTATTACAAATACAAAATTAGCCAGGAGTGGTGGTAGGCACCTGTAATCCCAGCTACTCAGGAGGCTGAGGCAGGAGAATCACTTGAACCTAAGAGGCTGAGGTCGCAGTGAGCTGAGATCGTGCCTCTGCACTCCAGCCTGGGCCGCAGAGGGAGACACAGTATCAAAAAAAAAAAAAAAAAAGAAAAGAAAAAGAAAAGAGAAGAAAGAAAAGAAACAAAATATGAAGAGAAACCAGGTTCTGCTATAGTCTCAAGATACAAGTAAATAACTAGGTGCTTTGGAATGGGGGAGGGGTACAAAGAGGTAACAAGGCTGAATTCCTCTCTCCTATAATCCAAATAACCATAAATGTGGAATGAATCCCAAAGCGCCTGGGGTAAAACATTTAAATGGCACGGCTATGCACCAGGCACTATCCTGAGTACTTGCCAATATTACCTCATTCAGTACTTAACAACCACCCTAAGAGGCTGGTAGCATTATCTCCATTTTACTCACCAGGAAACCAGAGACAGAGAAATTCCATAACTGGCCCCAAAGTCACACTCCCAGAAAGAGCCAAGTTGCAAACCCAGGAAACCTGGATCTGGATTTCCAGTCTCTATTCTCCATCTACCACGCAACAGACCTTTAATACTCACCTATCATAATGGAGTATTTGTGAAGGACCATGGCTATAAACAATTTTTACGATTGCAATCAAGAACATGTCCAGAGCTAGAAAACACTGCACTCACAGCAACAGTCACGCCTGTTCGGGACACAGTGCAATTTTTCCCTATCGCACGAGGTCCCACCTGATCTTCAGATTTCACATCAAAACCTGAAAAATGAGTAACAGATGAGGCAGCTGTGCCGTGAGCCACCATGATCAAAGGAAAACCGTCTTGACCTGATCACGTTTAACGGGAGAAAAAGTAATGCCTTCTGATTTTAAACAGACTAAATCCATTCAGATTTTTATCTGATTTTAAACGGACTAAATCCATTCAGATATTCACCAAAAAAAGACAAAGAAAAAAAACTGTAGAACTGATGCATCTGCATGAAATTCTCCCAGGAAAAGAAAGAGAAAACTCTATCCCTAGGACAGCAGAACTCACCACACCCTGTGTGGTGACTATTCAACAAGGATCTGAGATAAAACCGTCCTTAACTGTAGAAACAGTATCTGAATTTACCTGTAATTGGTGCCTGTATTCAAAGACCCTGGGGAGCAGGGGGAAAGGCTGACGGGTTTGACAGAAGGGAGCGACGAAATTAAGCTTGCATTGTTTTTTTTTTTAAAGGATTTTCTGATGTCGTTCATACAAAAACACATTGTGTATCTGGTCCGAGAGTTATGACCGGCAAGCCGCAGAAAATTTACGTTTGCTTTTAATCACGGAGGCCCCAGAACAAAAGTTTCCATGACGGGTTTCACTCCCAGGCTTCTGCCTGGTCGTGGAGCAGAAAGCACGTGTTTGAGATTTCACTGGAAGTTGGAACAGCAGTTTCTGCAAACTCATAAAAGAGAGGACTGATTTAGTCCTAGGATCTCGGCAGGATACCTGAAGTTCAATTTTGTCTCTGAACAAAACGCACTAGACCAGCCCGCAGGCTTTGCATGGGATGAAGGGGGAGTTGGGGGCCCTTCACTGGC
>NW_016803136.1:779250-781861 GCF_001698545.2 Rhinopithecus bieti
AAAAAAAAAAAAAAAAAAAAAAAAAAAAATCTTTCCCAGGCTGCATCACTCAGCAGCCTGGAACATCACTGGCCGATATAAATACAGAGCTCAGTAAGTGTCAGTAACTTCCCAGGACTTACTATTCCATATAATTTGCATTTGTTGTTTCAATCTTCTAGGTCTTTCCTCCCAGTTATAATCTCTTGCGGGGCAATGTTTATGATTTAATTTTTTTTTTTTCCAAGACGGAGTCTTGCTCTGTCACCCAGGCTGGAGTGCAGTGGCGCCATCTCAGCTCACTGCAAACTCCACCTCCCAGGTTCAAGCGATTCTCCTGCCTCAGCCTCCAGAGTAGCTGGGACAACACAGGCACCCGCCACCACGCCCGGCTAATTTTTTGTATTTTTAGTAGCGATGGGGTTACACCGTGTTAGCCAGGCTGGTCTTGAACTCCTGACCTCAAGTGACCCACCCACCTCGGCCTCCCGAAGTGCTGGGATGACAGGTGTGAGCCACGGTGCCCGGCCGTTGTAAGACAATTTTTTTCACTCCTTCATCAAATCCCCCTGTATGCTTGTAAAAGTCATTGGTTTGAAAAGTTTAAAAATATACCTCCGAACAGTTTAGCAGTTCTGTAATGTGATAGAATCCAAAGGCTCAAGCTATGAAATGAATGACTAAACTTAACGATCATTTATCTAAAAACAACAATAGTTAGCATGTAATGAGCACTTACTGTACGCCAGGCACGTGTGTATCATCTCACACAGCCTTTGCAACAATAAGGCAGGTGCTGTTATCCTGTCCCTTTTACAAATGGAAAAGGAACCTGGGGCACAGAGATGTACAGCACCTTGCACAAGGACACACAGCTAATAAACGGCACAGCCAGGACGTGAACTCAAGCAGAAGAACAAAATAATCTATATTTTTAGCCATATATTAGACTGCCTTATTATACAGAAAAAAATGAGATTAAAAAATATATTACAAATAATGGAACAAGAAAAAGCCTCTCAAGGAACATTGCTCTTATTACTTTATTTTTATTTATTTGTTTAAAACAGGGTCTTGCTCTGTTGTCCAGGCTGGAGTGTAGTGACACAAATATGGCTCACTGCAGCCTCAGCCTCCTGCGTTTAAGCAATCCTCCTGCCTCAGTCTCCTGAGTAGCTGGCACCACAGGTACACACCACCATGACCAGCTGATTGTTATTTTTTGTAGAGACAATGTTTCACCATGTTGCCCAAGCTGGTCTCAAACTCCTAGGCTCAAATGATCCCCCCACGTTGGCCTCCCACAGTGCTGGATTACAGGTGCGAGCCATCACACCTGGCCTGCTACTTAATTGGACTCTTGTCCTTTATTACTAATAGATTGGCCCAAGTCCTAGAAACACAGTCACCAGTGGGAGCCTGTCCTGTCTGGTCCAGGCTTCTTATGAAGAAGGCAGAAAATCCCCATTTTCAAAACTGTACCTTTTTACCATCTTTTCCCACCTTGAAAGTAAATACAAACAAAAGATACAGTGTGTCATAGAAACTATTCTCTTCCTGGCTGCAGTGTTTGGATTCAAGGAAGAGTGGCAGAACTGGAGTTCTAAGACTGTTGAGGTTGCTACCAAATCCTGTCCCACCCATAGGGTCAAAGGGATTCAGGTCAGTTCTCAGCCAAGCTTCTCATTTAGTCTGACTGAAAGAAGCAGAGCTGCCAGAGACTCCACTTCTCCTGGCTGGAGCAGGCTGACCAGGGACACTGGACCAGGGTCCCCTGACTCTGCAGACTTTCTCTTCCCCTTCGCCATGCAGGAAGTCCTGGGGCCACACCAGAGCCTCACAAAACTGTCCAGAGGAAGCCAGTGGTCTGCACCCTTGGATGTCAGTGCAGCCACTGACCGTATGTTTTTGATCAGGCATCCAGCCCAGACAAAGTTGAGCTCTGTGGCTTTAAATCCAAAACCAGTGCTCACTTCTATGAGGCCGGAGTCGGTCCCGGAGACGGACCTCTCCAGTCTTGACGAGTGAGGAACATACTAATCCAAAGGGACAGACCAAATCCCCCAAGTCCAATTTCACCGCCTCCTGACTATCGATCACATTCTTTCTCCCTAGAAATCTGAAAACCATCTACCAACCTGCTTATTAAAACGAGTCCAACTGCCTTAACTTCAGGATTATAGATTTGCTGATAAAATTGTTCTTATAAATGCAAAGTTCTATTACCATCTAATTACAATTTCTGCACAGATATATAATACTGTGTGTTTTGGAAGCGAAATAGTATGTGTTTTGGAAGCCAAAAAAATTAAGCTTCAGGCCAGGTGCAGTGGCTCACGCCTGTAATCCCAGCACTTTGGGAGGCCGAGGCGGGCAGACCACGAGGTCAGGAGACCGAGACCATCCTGGCTAACACAGTGAAACCGCGTCTCTACTAAAAATACAAAAAAAATTAGCCTGGCATGGTGGCGGGCGCCTGTAGTCCCAGCTACTCAGGAGGCTGAGGCAGGAGAATGGTGTGAACCCAGGAGGCGGAGCTTGCAGCAAGCAGAGATTGAGCCACTGCACTCCAGCCTGGGCGACAGAGGGAGACTCTGTCTCAAAATAAATAAATAAATAAATAAATAAATAA
>NW_016803136.1:785175-787442 GCF_001698545.2 Rhinopithecus bieti
CCGCCCGTCACCAGCTTCTCGCCGAGCAGCTCCTCCAGGAAGCCCGACATCCTGGCCCACCGCAGGGCGGTCGGGCGGCTGCGACCCCGCTCCACGGTCAGCGCGGAGGCAGCAGGCGGCGGCGGCGGCGGCGGCGGGCGCTGGGGAGAGCGGAGCCCAGCCCACCAAGGCCGCCCACGCCACGCCCCTCCGCACGCCCGCGCCACGCCCCTCAGAGGCCATCGTCACGCCCCCTCCGTCCTTGCCACGCCCCTCCCCCCTCGCCACGCCCCCTTTGCGGCCGGCCTGGGCCCGAGCTCTCCGCCCAGGCGGGGTCGGCAGCTGCCGGCCGCGGTGCGCGGGGTGACCGCTTGGACGAGAAGCCGGACCCGAAACGCTGCACTCCCTGGAAAGCCCGGAGCCGAAGTGAAGAAAGGACAAGGACCCGCTGAGCCGGCGCTTTCCCGGGCTGCAGCCCGGCCCGCATTTTCTCTCCACTCCCGGATTCTAAATTCCCTTCAGACCTTCTCCAGGGATCCCGCCCCCTCCCCGCGGAGCTCCTCACCCCATTCCTGTTCCTCTCGGGCCTTTTCCCGCTCCTCTCCCTGCACGAAGCCTGACCCTCAGGCCGCTCCAGGCCCCACTGACCCTAAGATGCTTCTAGGACCCGCCGTCCTCACTGCATCAGGCCGGGCCTGGCTGGACACTGACTCCTCTGTGCGTTTCAAGCTGTTCTAAGGGGGCCGAGGACGCCCTCGCAGCTTCTGGTGGGGTCCGGTTAGGGTGCCAGGTCGCAGTGTGGGATTTCCGTCCAGGGATCGCCGGGGCCACTGCCCCCAGCGAATCTGTCTTCCAGCCCCACAAATGGATGCAGAGGACGCCGCGGGGTCTCCAGACCAACGCTGGCCGCGCTCCTCAATCCCCTCCATCCTTATGGCAAGTCTATGCATAGTTGAGAACATTTCGAGAGTTTTTTTTTTTCCCTGCCAGCTGGCAGGATACTCCCCGATGCTTAGGGAGAAACTGGATTAAACAGGTGGTCTGGGCCGGGCGCGGTGTAATCCCAGCACTTTGGGAGGCGAAGGTGGGTGGATCACAAGGTCAGGAGTTCGAGACTAGCCTGGCCAATATGGTGAAACCCCCGCCTCTACTAAAAGTACAAAAAATAGCCGGGCGTGGTGGCGCACACCTGTAATCCCAGCTACTCGGGAGGCTGAAGCAGGAGAATCGCTTGAACCCGGGAGGCAGAGGCCGTAGTGAGCTGAGATCCCGCCACTGCACTCCAGCCTGGACAACAGATCCAGACTCCATCTCAAAACAAAGCAAACCAAAACAAACAAACAAAAAACAGGTGGTCCATGGCGAGTCCTCGGGCCACCCAGCGCCTCCCCCCAACCCATTCCACAGGCGCACGAAGCAGGTGCAGATCCGAGCCCAGCCACAATAGCAGGCCGCCAGTGTGGATCAGCTACTAACGACTCAGCGAAAGCAAAAAAATAAAAACTGAAAACGCGCCCCTTTCAGAGCTCCCACCGCGCTTTGGAGAGTATTTCCTGGGTATCCATCGCCACCTAATGGAAAGAGTGAAAAATGAGGCCGACCAAACTCCATCTGTGAAAACACACTGCCGGGACACCACGCAGAATGCTTTTATTTTACAGCAGCTTTCCACATACACAAATGACGGGACGCTTTGCGGGAGCTAATTTAAACCTCAGAATATAACTTCAAGTTTTTGGCACAAAACATACGCGTTCACATCGAAGGCTCTCCGTTTTTCTAGGGTAGAAGAAGGGATGGTGCAGTGTTTCAGCTTGGTGAAATGTTACCATAAAGAACAGGTGGGAGAGGTGCAGATGAGAGCAGAAAGTGGATGGTGTCTCTACCAGTTATATCCACTTCCTTAGTCACCTGATAGTATTGCTCATGACACAGGTAAGATCTTAGATGAAGGACCGCCTTCCAGCACGCTAGAATCCTACTGTAAAGTCGAATTCCACCTTAATTCTTAGGAGACTGTCATGCTGAAAGTCTGTGCCACTGTAGGGACAATATTATTCTAAAACACACACAAAAAGCATCACTTTTTTGGGGAACCTTTTTTTTTGAGACATAGTCTTACTCTGTTGCCCAGGCTGGAGTGCAGTGGCGCGATCTCAGCTCACTGCAACCTCCACCTACCGAATTCAAGTGATTCTCCTGCCTCAGCCTCCCAGGTAGCTGTGATTACTGGCATGCACCGACTAATTTTTTGTATTTTTAATAGAGACGGGGTTTCACCACCTTGG
>NW_016803136.1:790189-794997 GCF_001698545.2 Rhinopithecus bieti
CTGACCTCGTGATCCACCTGTCTCGGCCTCCCAAAGTGCTGGGATTACAGGCTTGAGCCACCGCGCCCGGCCTATACTTGTCACTTTTAAGATGCATAAATCACAGTCCTTGGTCTTTAGAAATAGTAGCACAGGTGATGTAGGCCGGGTGCGGTGGCTCACACCTGTAATCCCAGCACTTTGGGAGGGCGAGGTGGATCACCTGAGGTCGGGAGTTCGAGACCAGCCTGAGCAACATGGCGAAACCCCATCTCTACTAAAAATAAAAAAATTAGCCAGGTATGGTTGCGCGCACCCATGGTCCCAGCTACTCAGGAGGCTGAGGTGGGAGGATCACCTGAGCCCGGGAGGTTACGGCCTTCAGTGAGCCGTGATTGTGCCACTGTATACCAGCTTGGGTGACAGAGTCAGACCCTGTCTCAAAAAAAAAAAAAAAAAATTAGCTGGCATGGTGGCGTATGCCTGTAGTCCTAGCTACTCAGGAGGCTAAGGTGGGAGGATCGATTCAGCCCAGGAGGTCGAGGCTGCAGTGAACCATGATTGTGCCATTTCACTCCAGCTTGGGCGACAGAGTGAGACCCTGTTTAAAAAAAAACTACTACTACTAATAATAATAATTGACCAGGCGTGGTGGCTCACGCCTGGAATCCCAGCACTTTGGGAGGCTGAGGCGAGTGGATCACAAGTTCAGGAGATTGAGACCATCCTGGCTAACACGGTGAAACCCCGTCTCTACTGAAAATACAAAAACTTAGCCGGGCGTCACGGCGGGCGCCTGTAGTCCCAGCTACTCGGGAGGCTGAGGCAGGAGAATGGCGTGAACCCGGGAGGCAGAGCTTGCAGTGAGCTGAGAATGCGCCACTGCACTCCAGTCTAGGCAACAGAGCGAGACTCCGCCTAAAAAAAAAAAAAAAAATTAGCTGGCATGGTGGCGTATGCCTGTAGTCCTAGCTACTCAGGAGGCTGAGGTGGGAGGATCGATTGAGCCCAGGAGGTCGAGGCTGCAGTGAACCATGATTGCGCCACTGCACTCCAGCCTGGGTGACAGAGCAAGACTTTTTCTTAAAAAAAAAAAAAAAAAAAAAGCATTCTTGACTCATGGGACAAGATCAAAATATCAGCATTAACAGGAGTTTGGAAGAAGTTGCTTCCAAACATCACACACGTCTTCCATGAAGGAAGAAAGTGCGGAAGTGGTAGAAACAATGAGAACCAGAATGAGAGGTGGAGCCTGAAGATGTGGCTGAGATGGCTGCAATTTCATGACCAGACTGGAGCGGGCGAGAAGTTGCTTCTTGTAGATGGGCAAAGATGGTGCCTTCTTGAGGTGGGTTCTATTCCTGGGGAAGACGCTGTGAGCATTGTTGAAATGACAACAAAGGACTTAGAGCCTTACGTCAACTTAGTTGATAAAGCGGTGGTAAGGTCTGAGAGGACTGACTCTACCGTGGATAAAATGCGATCCAACAGCGTCACACGCTAGAGAGAAAGCTTTCATGACAGGGAGAGACAGTGGATACGGCAAGCTTCACTGCGGTTTGATTTTAAGCGCTTTTACCACGGCCACCTGGCCTTCAGCAGTCACCACCCTGATCAGTCACCACCAGCCATCAACAGTGAGGTAAGACTCTCCACCAGCAAAATGATTGCAGCTTGCTAAAGGCTGAAATGATCCTTAGCATCTTTCAGCAACTAAGTCTTTTAATGGAGGTCTATGCCTTTTTTCTGGACATAATGCTATTGCACACTTCATAGACTATAGTGCTGTGTAAACATAATAAAGTCTCACTCTGTCGCCCAGGGTAGAGTGCAGTGTTGCAATCTCAGCTCACTGCAACCTCCACCTCCTGGGTTCAAGGGATTCTCCTGCCTCAGCCTCCCAAGTAGCTGGGACTACAGTTGCCCGCGACCACGCCCAGCTAATTTTTGTATTTTTAGTAGAGACAGGGTTTCACCATGTTGGCCAGGTTAGTCTCGAACTTCTGATCTCAAGTGATCCACCTGCCTCAGCCTCTCATCTCAAAGCACTGGATTACAGACAAAAGTCACTTCTCCCAACATAAACGTAACTTTTATATGCACTGGGAAACCAAAAAATTTGTGTCACTCACTTTATTGTGATATTAGGGTTTTTTTTTGTTTTCTTTTGTTTTTTTGTCTTTTGTTTTTGTTTTTGTTTTGAGACGGAGTCTTGCTCTGTTTCCCAGGCTGGAGTGCAGTGGCGCGATCTCGGCTCACTGCAAGCTCCGCTTCCCGGGTTCACGCCATTCTCCTGCCTCAGCCTCCTGAGTAGCTGTGATTACAGGCACCCGCCACCGTGCCCGGCTAACTTTTTGTATTTTTAGTAGAGATGGGGTTTCACCGTGTTAGCCAGGATGGTCTCGATCTCCAGACCTTGTGATCCGCCCGCCTCGGCCTCCCAAAGTGCTGGGATTACAGGTGTGAGCCACTGTGCCCGGCTATTTTTTGTTTGTTTTATTTTTTTAGACGAAGTTTTACTTGTTATCCAGGCTGGAGTGCAGTGGTATGATCTCAGCTCACTGCAACCTCTGCCTCCCCGGTTCAAGCTATTCTCCTGCCTCAGCCTCATGAGTAGCTGGGACTACAGGCGCCCACCACCACACCCAGCTAATTTTTTGTATTTTTAGTAGAGATGGGGTTTCACCATGTTGGCCAGGCTGGTCTCAAACTCCTGACCTCAGGTGATCCACTTGCCTCAGCCTCCCAAAGTGCTGGGATTACAGGTGTGAGCCACCGCGCCTGACCTGCGCTACTAGTTTTATTGCAGTAGTCTGGAACCGAACCTGCAATGTCTTGAGGTATGCCTGTATATAAACACACAGAAACGTATTCATAACCAAACAAGTAGGAAATATTCATGAACATTCTAGCCCATGTTTTTGTAACTGGCCATGTGTTGTGGCTGGTATTTAAAATGACCTTTCACTATCCATTCTGTATTCCCTTTGCTTTCAGAAAGCACCTCAGCTGGCTGTGGGTCTTTTCCTGGTGGGTGACCCAAACCTTCATTCCCGAAAGGTCTGGGCCCTTGGTAGCCCTGCCTGGATTGAACCATTGTGGTTTTTCCATTACCCTAAATCATAGACCATGGTCTACTAGGACACCCTGAGGGGCCTCCTCTATTCCAGACGTATTCTTGCTCCCCTCAATTGTGGACTTGTGGTCCAATCTAGGATCAGTCCCCCCAGCCAGCATAGTAACTCTCTTACTGCCTGCTGATTCAGAGGCTGTGGGAGGCCAAACAGGCCCAGCAGAAGTCCTCACTTTGAGTTCAATGGCACCATTGTTGGGTCTCCTGGGGGAAACATTCCTCCATTTGGAAATACGACTCCTAGGCCAGCAGAGCATGAGGTCATGGGAACAGGAAACAAACATCTTGCTGCGGGGCCACTAGGGGTACTAGGGACTGGTGCCACTCTCATTGCCACCCCTTGATTCCTGGACCCATGAATCCTGGCTATGGGAGAAACAGGACCCTACACTCAGCTCTGACTCAGAGCATATACTGCCTCCTGGAGAACTCTGGCCCAGCCCTGCAAGGCACTGCCACCCAGCTGGTGCTATACTGGAGTCTTCAAAAGGCCATTCCACCATCCTACCAAACCAGCTGCTGCAAGATGGTCGGCAACATGGTCGTACCGGTGAATTCCACGAGCACGGGCTCGTGACCATACTCTCTTTGCCGTGAAGTGAGTTCCTCGGTCAGAAGCAGTGTGGTGTGGCACAGCGCGACAGTCGGTACGGCATTCTGTGAGTCCACGGATGCTAGTTTTGGCAGGAGCGTGAAGTGCAGGGAAGGCTAATCCCGATCTAGAGTAAGTGTCTATTCCAGTGAGGACAAAATGCTGCCCCTTCCGTGATGGAAGTGATGCAGTGTCATCAACCTGTCACCGGGTTGCTGGCTGATCACCCCAGGGAATGGGGTCACCAGGTGAGTGGCTGATCTCACCCCAGGGATTGGGGTCACCAGGTCGTGGCTGATCACCCCAGGGAATGGGGTCACCAGGTCGGTGGCTGATCTCACCCCAGGGAATCGGGTCACCGGGTTGCTGGCTGATTTCACCCCAGGGATCAATGGCCCCATATCAGGGGCTCAGGGTTGGTCTCTGTTGCTGGCAGATGGGGCATTCAGCAGTGGCTGTAGCCAGGATGGCCATAGTGAGTCAAAGTCTGTGCTGTGAGTCATGAATAACTTTTATCCCTGCCCTCAGGGCCACTTTGTTCATGAGCCCACTGGGCACCAACCGTGGTGTTGGGGGCGAGAGGCGGAGCAGCACCCGGAGCACGGGTCATCCTGTCACTTGATGATTCAGACCCTTCCCTGGTGAGGCCACCCTTTGACGAGCATTTACACGGGACACAAGTATCTTCATGGCCTCTTCTCTCAGTTCCCTGGGTTTCCTTGTCACCAAATTTCTAGTCATGTTCCTTCCAAGTCCCTGACTCTCCAGGCAAATCATTGGCTACAGTCCGTGAATTGGTGTATGCTCTCACATCCGACCATTTCTCCTTCCAAGCACAACCAACAACCAGGTGCACTGCGCCAACATCTGCCCACCAGGAGGATATGCCTCCGCCACTGCCCTTCAGGGATGTCCAAGGAAGAGGCTGAAGGGCAGCTGCTCAGTTTCAGGCGGAGCCTGCACGTGATACAGAACCATCTGCAAACTGGGACATGAGTCTTCGCTTTCTCTGTCAGCTCATCGTGGGGGACTCTCCATGACGCTAGAGGTGTGGGCTGGGAGAGGGGAGGCAGGGTGGAGTCGCGGCGGACTGGGAGGGGAGGC
>NW_016803136.1:798667-843477 GCF_001698545.2 Rhinopithecus bieti
AAAAAAAAAAAAAAAAAAAAAAGTTGGTATTTTGTGGCAGATCCACTAATAAAGGAGATTACTTGATAGAGAAGTACATAAAGCAGAATATGGAGATGAGATCTGACAAGGATCAAGAAGAAAGAGCTATGGCAGACGTGTGGTGCAGATCTTTCTGGCACCAACTTGACGTGTCACTGTGGGAAGCCACCATTATTTATTATTCTTTCTATTATTCCTTTTATCCCTTAGCAAAGCAGGACAAGCCTGGTCTCTGGGTTTTCTTTTCTTTTTTGAGATGGTTTTCACTCTGTCACCCAGGCTGGAGTGCAATGGTACGATGATGGCTCACTGAAGTCTTGACCTCCCGGGCTCAAGCAATCCTCCCACCTCAGCCTCCCAAGTAGCTGGGACTACAGGCACATGTCACCATGCCCAGCTAATTTTTTTTTTTTTTTTTTTTTGAGACGGAGTCTCGCTCTGTCACCCAGGCTGAAGTGCAGTGGCGCGATCTTGGCTCACTGCAAGCTCCACCTCCCGGGTTCACGCCATTCTCCTGCCTCAGCCTCCCGAGTAGCTGGGACTACAGGCGCCCGCCACCTCGCCCAGCTAATTTTTTGTATTTTTTAGTAAAGACGGGGTTTCACGGTGTTAGCCAGGATGGTCTCGATCTTCTGACCTCGTGATCTGCCCATCTTGGCCTCCCAAAGTGCTGGGATTACAGGTGTGAGCCACTGCGCCCAGCCTAATTTTTGTATTTTGTTTTGTAGAGACACAGTCTCACTATGTGGCCAAGGCTGGTCTCGAACTCCTGGGTTCAAGTGATCCTCCTGCCTTGGCCTCCCAAAGTGCTGGGATTACAGGTAGGAGCCGCCATGCCTGGCCATTAGTCTCTACTTCCTAAACAAGTTTCCTAACTCTTTTCTGACTTCCTTGTAGAAGCATAAAGTGCTGGAGAAAACATTATGCATTTTTCTATCTGCTTCCAACACTTTTCAGATCAGATCTGAGGATTATAACTCGTTCCCCTACACTGGGCACGGTGGCTCACGCCAGTAATCCCAGCACTTTGGGAGGCCGAGGTGGGCAGATTACTTGAGGTCAGGAGTTCAAGACCATCCTGGCCAACATGGTGAAACCCTGTCTCTACTAAAAATACAAAAAATTAGCCAAGCCTGCTGGCACATGCCTGTAATCCCAGCTACTTGGAAGGCTGAGGCAGGAGAATTGCTTGAACCCGGGAGGCAGAGTTTGCAGTGAGCCGAGATCTCACCATTGCACTCCAGCTTGGGTGAAGAATGACGAAGCAAGACTCTGTCTCAAAAAAAAAAAAAAAAAACTAAACGTGGACAGAAGCACCTGTGTCTTCCTGGGCACAAGTTGAAAAAGCAACACGTTGAGTTCAGATTTTCTCCTGGCATGAAGTAGAATTCAAAGCAGGGAGCACGATCACAGTCCTGTGTGGGAAGATCACTCTGTGAATCGTCTGGAGAAGGTAGGAGTCCCAAAACCAGTTAAGAGCCTATTAATTAAGAGGCCGGGTGCGGTGGCTCACGCCTGTAATCCCAGCACTTTGGGAGGCTGAGGTGGCAGGATTGCTTGAGCCCAGGAGTTTAAGACCAGTCTGGGCAATAGAGTGAGAACTAGTTTCTATAAAAAAGGGTTTTAAAAATTAGCCCGGCATGGTGGCACATGCCCATGGTTCCAGCTACTTGAGGGGGCTGAGGTAGGAGGATTCCTTGAGCCCAGGAGGTCGAGGCTGCATCGAGCCATGATGGTGCCGCTGCATCGAGCCATGATGGTGCCACTACACTCCAGTTTGGGCCATAAAGAAAGACCCTGTCTCAGAAAAAAAGACATTACTTCCAATTCGATTAATCAGAAAAGGTAAGTTTTGAAGGGCAGGAATCTTTTAAAGACAGAACTGAGGGGCATGGGTGGAGTGTTGTGAGAAGAAAAAAGAATTACTAGCAAAAGTTCACAAGGGTCCGAGCGCAGTGGCTCATGCCTGTAATCCCAGCACTTTGGGAGGCTGAGGTGGGCGGATCACCTGAGGTCAGGAGTTCAAAAGCAGCCTGGCCAACAGGGTGAAACTCTGTCTCTACTAAAAATATAAAACATTAGCTGGGTGTGGTGGCTCACGCCTGTAGCTGGGGTTGGGAGCCTGAGGCAGGAGAATCACTTAAAGCTGGGAGGCGGAGGTTGCAGTGAGCTGAGATCGCACCATTGCACTCCAGCCTGGGCGACAGAGCGAGAGTCCATCTCAGAAAAAAGAAAAAAAAAATGTGGTCCCCAACCGTCAGTAGCATCACCTGGGAAATCCAAAATTTACACACCCACCTCAGACCTTAGTCAGAAACTGACTGCACTCAGCAGCTTAACCACCTGGTTCTCATTGATGGTTTGGGGCAGTCTCATGGACCTGCAGTAAGCTCAGCCCTCGCCAGGCCAGTACTCTATTTATGAAGATGAACAGATGATGCTGTTACATGACCTTCACTGTGGAGACAGAAGGGAGGGACCGACGGTGCTCAGGGCTGGGCCTGGGGGACCCCATCCGGAGCCTGGGGTGCTGTTTATCGCCGGCTGCCCATGGGACCCCACGACTCGTGGCTGGAGGCCCCACGCCCCCTGCCTTGTTTCCATCTGCTGCAGCCAGCAGCGTCAAGCCTTATCCCATCTGTCACACCAGCCCAGACAATAAATGTCCTCTTGTGGGGAAAGTGACTTCAGAGAGAAAAGCTAAGAGCCACCCCACCCCTCACATGAGCCTGTGCAGCTGTCTGGTCTCCATTTCTGCCGGGTGGGGCATTCCATCCTGATCTGGGGCAACGTGTCCCAAAAGTATGGCTTCCAGTAAGGCTCATTAGGTCCCACCCATTTCTTCTCTAGGTACCCAAAGACCCCCCACACTTTTTTTTTTAGACAGAGTCTCGCTCTGTCTCCAGGCTGGAGTGCAGTGGTGCCATCTTGGCTCACTGCAGCCTCCGCCTCGTGGGTTCAAGCAATTCTCCTCCCTCAGCCTCCCCAGTAGCTGGGACTACAGGTGTACGGCCACCATGGCCAGCTAATTTTTGTATTTTTAGTAGAGACGGGGTTTCACCATGTTGGCCAGGCTGGTCTCTATCTCTTGACCTTGTGATCCGCCCGCTTCAGCCTCCCAAAGTGCTGGAATGACAGGCGTGAGCCCCCGTGCCCGGCCAATGTCCTTAAGAGGACACTTCACTTCCTCTTACAACTCACACATGTCTGTGAGGCTCCTGGGCTACGGAAGACCCCAGTCCTTTCGCAGCTCTTGATGGAAATTGTGTTTCAGCCTTCTGAATAAAACAACCACTGTTTACTCAGAGGAATCTTTTTTTTTTCTTTTTGACAGGGTGTGGTTCCATTACCATGCTGGAGTGCAGTGGCACGATCATGACCCACTGCAGTCTCAACCTTTCGGACTCAAGCAATTTTCCTGCCTCAGGCTCCTGAAGTGCTGGGATTACAGGTGTGAGCCACCATGCCCAGCAGAGGAATCTTTTTTTTTTTTTTTGAGACAGAGTCTCGCTCTGTCGCCCAGGCTGGAGTGCAGTGGCCGGATCTCAGCTCACTGCAAGCTCCGCCTCCCGGGTTTACGCCATTCTCCCGCCTCAGCCTCCGGAGTAGCTGGGACTACAGGCGCCCGCCGCCACGCCCGGTTAGCTTTTTGTATTTTTTTAGTAGAGACGAGGTTTCACAGTGTTAGCCAGGATGGTCTCGATCTCCTGACCTCGTGATCCGCCCGTCTCGGCCTCCCAAAGTGCTGGGATTACAGGCTTAAGCCACCGCGCCCAGCCAGAGGAATCTTTTTTGATCAACATCTTCTGAGACCCCCTGGCCCAAGTAAGCAGATGCTTGCTACGGCACTGCCTTCGGGCCATTAGCAAAAAGTGTGCTTAAATGCCCAGAGGTGTTCCCAGGCCACATTTTGTTCATACCAGGAGTACACAATGATGCCAAAGTGTTAGCATTCTTGGGACTGAAAACCTCCCTCCAACATCCCCTAGGATTTTCCTGGATATGACCAGAAATCCATTCCAATTTCTCTGTCTCCAGGCCCCGATTCTGGTTTCCTCAAAGAGGAGAACGTGTTCTTGGTTCCCAAAATATGCTTGCAGTGCAGTGGTATAACGACAAATGTTTAATAACAATAACAAAAAGGCCCTAACTGGCCAGGAGCAGTGACTCTCGCCTGCAATCCCAGCACTTTGGGAGGCCAAGGTGGGTGGATCACCTGAGATCAGGAGTTCAAGACCAGCCTGACCAACATGGCGAAACCCCATCTCTACTAAAAATACAAAAATTAGCCAGACGTGGTGGCGCGTGCCTGTAATCCCAGCTACTCAGTAGGCTGAGGCAGGAGAATCGCTCAAACCTGGGAGGTGGTGGTTTCAGTAAGCCGAGATTGCACCACGGCACTCCAGCCTGGGTGACAAGAGCAAGACTGTCTCAAAAGAATAATTTTAAAAATTAAGGCAATACATTATCAGGAGTTTTTGAGCTGGTTAAGTACAGTTATTATTAAAAATTACATTCTTGGCTCATGCCTGTCATCCCAGCACTTTGGGAGGCCGAGGCGGGTGGATCATGAGGTCAGGAGTTCAAGACCAGCCTGGCAAACATGGTGAAATCCCATCTCTACTAAAAATACAAAAATTAGCCAGGCGTAGTGGCAGATGCCTGTAATCCCAGCTACGGGGGAGCCTGAGGCAGAGAACTGTTTGAACCCAGGAGGTGGAGGTTGCAGTGAGCCGAGATTGTACCACTGCACTCCAGCCTGGGTGACAAAGCAAGACTCTGTCTCAAAAGAATAATTTTAAAAAGTAAGGCAATAAATTATCAGTTTTTTAGCTGATTGTTAAGCATAGTTATTATTAAAAATTACATTTTATACATTTATAATCAAATTATACTAAAAACAGGTAATGTGTATTCAAAACTCACCACCTCCTAAAAGTTTTACTACACCGTACTCCTATCTATGCTGTTGAGGTTATTTCCACAGATTGTATCTGTGTGATAGAAACATTGTCTAACCACATGCTGCTATGAGTCTTCCCAATTCTGACTGATGACCTCGCTGGGTAGTTTGAAATCAGCCACGATGGGGATATTGACCCCACTCAAGTCAGCAAATGCTGTTAGGATTTTTTTTTTTTTTTTTTTTAGACAGAGTCTTGCTCTTGTCGCCCAGGATGGAGCGCAATGGCGCGATCTTGGCTCACCGCAACCTCCACCTCCCGGGTTAAGCGATTCTCCTGTCTCAGCCTCCCAAGTAACGGAGATTACAGGCGCCTGCCACCATCTGGCTAATTTTGTATTTTAGTAAAGAGGGGTCTCCTGCCTCAGCCTCTCAAGTAGCTGGGAATACAGGCGTGCACCACCATGCCCAGCTAATTTTTTTTTTTTTTTTTTTTTTGTAGTTTTAGTAGAGACGGGGTTTCACCATGTTGGTCAGGCTGGTCTCGAACTCCTGACCTCATGATCCACCAGTCTCGGCTCCCAAAGTGCTGGAAGACAGGCGTGAGCCCCTGCGCCCAGTCCGCGCATTTCCAGCACACGATCACGCGTGTCTACAAAGCGTCCACCCCTCACCGCACCTTCCGGGACCACAGGATTTAACGCCTCCTCGCCGGATGACAGCAGGAGGCGGAAAGGGGCAGCGAGAATGCTCGCGCGCCCCCTCCCGGCGATCCGGAGCACGGCAGCCCCGGAGCGCGCGGCCGCTCCTCGCTCCCCTCAGGAGCGCGCAGGAGCCCCTCGCGGGGCCGAGACGCGCGAGCACGCGCAACGCTTCCTGGGAAATGTAGTTGGATGTCGGATTGGAACTACAAATCTCTGTACTCACCGCGCTGCAGCCCCGACCATGAGGGCGCTTTCTGGTGAATCTAAATCTCGTTTGTCTGTGACATGGGGAAAGCTGTTCAAGCCCAATTCCATTTTCACAAGAGGCTTTCTTTTTGGAAACACGATAGCGCTCCCGCTGATGTGCGCACGACATCTCTTGCGGCCGCGGCTTCCTCTTGCTGCGAATCTGCTGTTGCTGCACGGTGGCTAGTCTCAGGGCCCGCAGCGTGACGCCTGTCGAATCTGCTGCGGGGAGAAGGACGCGAGGGTTGCTTGGGCAGCGACTGTCATGGCGGCGGCCGCCCCAATGCCGGGGTTCGGCCCCGGAGGCAGCCGGTTCCGCCGAAGCTCCGCTGCAGTACAGCCTTCTCCTGCAGTACCTGGTGGGTGACAAGCGTCAGCCCCGGCTCCTGGAGCCTGGGAGCCTAGGCGGGATCCCAAGTCCAGCCAAGAGTGAGGAGCAGAAGATGATCGAGAAGGTGATGGAAAGCTGTGCCTTCAAGGCTGCGCTGGCCTGCGTGGGAGGTGAGGCCGGGCGAGTGGGATCCTTGGGAGGCTGAGGGCCTGGAGGGCAGTGGGGATCTCTGCAGAGAAGACCACGCGCCTGGGAGGCGAGGGACTGCGGGCCTTGACCTTGACCAGACCCCCACCCCGTTCCGTGAACCCGGGCATCACCTCTCCTGCCCCCTCAGGCTAGCTTTCTTGATGAAAATTGCATCAGAGGATCGGTGCTGTGGTTGGGGCCTAAAAGTTATTACATGACATCCTGGCTAACACGGTGAAACCCTGTTTCTACTAAAAATATAAAAAATTAGCCGGGCATGGTGGTGGGCGCCTGTAGTCCCAGCTATTCTGGAGGCTGAGGCAGGAGAATCGCTTGAACCCAGGAGGCAGAGGTTGCAGTGAGCCGAGATCGCGCCATTGCACTCCAGCCTCGGCGACAGAGCGAGACTCCATCTCGAAAAGAAAAAAGTTATTACATGGGTGACTTCATTCATCCGTTCATTCCCTTGAATTCGCTCATTCTGTTAAATCCTTCAACAAATCGTTCTTAAGCAACTATAACGTGCCAGGAGAGAGAGACAAGAGCCTGGTCTTCACGGGGCCCGTATTATAGTATGTGGAGAAGAATGTCGAGCAGGAACACTGCAGAGGAATGATGCAGACATATGGAAATGCACATGCAAACGGCGCTAGGGCAGCGGTTGCTTGAGGTTTGAAAAACTGAAAGACCACTGTGACTAGACAGCAGCGAGCAAGGAGAGACGAAGTCTGCACTTGTCCTTCTATGTTTCCCTTAAGCTTTTTGGAGATTTGAGAATGTACAGTATCCTTTCTATGTGCAGGGTAAATAGATTGGCTACATTTGCAGATGAGTTTAAGTCTCATTGAGAATGAAAGACATTTAAGAAATGAATATAGTGAGAATGTTAATGAAAACAAGTGAAGTAGGAAGAAGAAAGGTCTTTTTTTTTCGTTGAGGAAGACCATAGGTGAGATTGGAGCTGCGTCTTGAAGGATTGAGAAAATATAGGTAGGCGGAGTGGGTGCGGTGGCTCACTCCTGTATAATCCCAGCTCTTTGGGAGGCTGAGGCGGGTGGATCGCTTGATCCCAGGAGTTCGAGACCAGCCTGGCCAATATAACGAAACCCCATCTCTACGAAAAATACAAAAATTAGCTGGTATGCACCTGAGAGCCCAGCTACTCGGGAGCCTGAGGCAGGAGGATCTCTTGAGCCCAGATGGTTGAAGCTGCAGTGACCTGTGATCGAGTTACTGCACTCCAGCCTGGGTGACAGAGCAAGATCCTGTCTCAAAAAAAAAAGGACCGGGCAGAGTGGCTCATGCCTGTAATCCCAACACTTTGGGAGGCCAGGGCAGGCGGATCACGAGGTCAAGAGGTCAAGACCATCCTAGCCAACATGGTGAAACCCCATCTCTACTAAAAATACAAAAATTAGCTGAGCATGGTGGTGTGTGCCTGTAATCCCAGCTACTCGGGAGGCTGAGGCAGGAGAATGGCTGGAACCCAGGAGGTGGAGGTTGCAGTGAGCCGAGATTGTGCCATTGCACTCCAGCCTGGCAACAGAGTGAGACTCCATCTCAAAAAAAAAAGACAGAAAGAAAATACACTTAGGCAAAGAAGAAATGTTATTTCAAGTTTGGGGTTGAGTCCGGGGGAGATTTGGGCTTTTTGCTTATAGGCATTAGGGCAGTAGTTGATGTTTTTTACAAAGAGTAACAAGTGGCAATGAACATGGTGAATTAGGATAGAGTATGGTGAAGGAAAGAAAAATCTGTGGATGAGAAGGCCAGAGAGGAAGTTTGTGAGACTAAAGCTTCATGAGGGCATGGACTGGGTGGTTTGCTCCTCACTCTGCCTGACCCTAATACATCACTGATAAGAGTTGTTGAAAGGATGAATGGGGTCTTTATAGTGCTCCACAGTTGAAGTGATGAAGGCCTCAGACTGGGGTGGTAATTCCGGACATAGGCAGGGATGGACTTGACTTGGAAAAAGTAGGATGAAAGATTTTGCCGTGTTTCATGACTGACTGGTTATAGGAGGAAGCAAAGAAGCCGTCAGAGGTGCTCCTAGTGTTTGGAGATGGCATGACTGGAAGGAAGGAGTTGTAGGCAGGAAAGTCTGGAGGGGAGGTGCCCATGATTGTATTGAACTCATATTGACCATGAAGTCATGAGAGGGCATCCACATGGACATGTCCAGCAGGCTCAGGAAGGTCAGATGTGGACAATAGTGTGGGATTTGCCATTAGGTAGCTGTGTGGCCTTGGGAAAAGTTGCTTAACTTCTCTGAGCCTCAGTTTATCTATAGAAAGGAGAGGCTAATAGCATCTGTCTCACTGGATTATTGTGAAGAATGAATGAGGCTGTGGCATATCTGGCATGTGGTGCTCAGTAAAGCATTACTGTGAATGTCACAGTGGCCAAAAGAGTGATTTGCAAAGTTGATAGCTGAACTTGAGGGTGACTAGTTTACATATGAGAGAGTGTAGAGACAATAAGAGAGTTAAAGATGGAATCTTGAGAAATGTTAGGGAAAGGAAGAAGAAATCCTGGAGGAGACAGAGAAGATGATGTCAGTCAGACAGACCCTGGATTGTGCAAAACTCTCCACTAGGCAAGTGGAGAGTTTGAGTGGCAAGAGGGGGGTGTCCTTTGCACCGGTGGTCATCCAAAAGTATGGCCCTTCCAGGATGATCCCAATACAGTAATCCAGAAAACATGCCAAAGACACTTTCATTTCTGTGTTTGCTTCTAGGATTTGTCTTAGGAGGTGCATTTGGGGTGTTTACCGCTGGCATCGATACGAACGTGGGCTTTGACCCGAAGGATCCTTACCGTACACCGACTGCGAAAGAAGTTCTGAAAGACATGGGGCAGAGAGGAATGTCCTATGCCAAAAATTTTGCCATTGTGGGAGCCATGTTTTCTTGTACTGAGTGTTTGGTAGAATCTGTAAGTGTCTCTGCCTTCTGAGAAATCCTTGCTGGGGCCGCCATTTCTTGACTTTTAAAGAGAAATTGCTCTTTAAAAGTTATTTGAAAGTTGTTACTAGAAAGCAGATCGGAAGCATCAGATACGTTCTAGGTTGTACTTCCATAAAATAGTCCCTATTGCAGACTTTGTGTGTTTACAGTACGGGCTTGCATTATTTTTTACTTTTTGTAGGCCAGAAGGTAGCTAATGATTTTAAACATGAGACTTACTGGAGAGCCCCTTGAAGAAATTTTGATTACATTTCAAATGCTGGACTTGGTTTCAGCACTCCGGTGCCACCTGCAGGAAGCATCTATGAACACGTACTATATATATACACATACTATGTGTATATATATACATATACATATATACACACACACACGCTGTATACTTATGAACTGTATCTTTGAGAAAGATTAGGTTTCCTTTGGGTAGGGACTGAATGAGCTAACTAGCAACCCTGTGTATTCTTCCTTAATGGTCCCGCTTGGCTGGTTTCTTTGGCTCTAACATGTACTTCTCCGCCCACAGTACCGGGGAAAATCGGATTGGAAGAACAGTGTCATTAGTGGCTGCATCACTGGAGGAGCCATTGGTTTCAGAGGTTAGTCAACGGCTCTCGAATGCTTTTCCTTTGTGGCCTTGGACAACGTGCTGAGGTTGTCATTTCCAAACACACGAGTGTTCCAGGGACACTTGATCTTCTTCCCCTCTGACAAATAAATCATGTTTGTTTCTGTGTTAACTCGGGTTTGGAAACTCGCTAGGATCTAGATTAGGGTTTCTCATCGTTGGCACTATTGACATTTTCAACCAGATGAGTCTTTGCTGGGATTGAGTCTGTTTTGTGCATTCTGAGATGTTTAGCAGTACCCCCGGCCTCTACCCACGAGATGCAAGCAGCACCCCCATCAGTTGTAACAACTTTTTTTTTTTAAAGAGACCGAATCTCACTCTGTCGCCCAGGCTGGAGTGCAGTGGCATGATGTTGGCTCACTGCAACCTCCACCTCCTGGGTTCAGGTGATTCCCCTACCCCAGCCTTCCAGGCAGCTGGGATTACAGGCGCCCACCACCACGCTCGGCTATTTTTTTTTTTTTTTGTATTTTTTTAGTAGAGACCAGATTTCACCTGGTCTCAAACTCCTGACCTCGTAATCTGCCTGCCTCAGCCTCCCAAAGTGCTGGGATTACAGGCGTGAGCCACCACCTGTGGCCAACATTTTTCTCAATAATTCTAGACAATTGTCTGTTTTAATTCTAGATAGAAATTATAACAGTAATATCTTTCTGCCCTCAGGGATTGATTTTTACCCATTGAATGCTAAGTACAGACATTCTAGAAATATTAGATTATCAGCCGTAAAAAAAAAAAAAAAAAAAAGACAAAAAACAATTTGCTGCCACTTCTCCCTGTTGGCATGTCCATTCAGAGTGTGGGGGAGGGCCTTGGTGACATGACTTTCCTAGAAGCATCAGTGTTTTATCACTGGGCCACTTTCCATCTGTCATGCCCTGACTTTCCCAGAGCAAAAAGCTGGTTTTCTCATCTTCTGAGAGACAGGATGATGTGCTGTCATGAAACTGGTTTTGCTCCTCAGGCACCATTAATGACTGACAAAGTAACTTCTCTGCCGGTCGTCCCATTGCTCAGCGATGCCAGGGCCTCTCTGAGAAGCTCTGCTTTCTCAAGGACTGCTTTGATCACCTTCCCAGGAATTTATTCCATCAACAAATCAGGGTCAAGGCCATATGCTTTCCTTTGATTCCAAGGGCTGCTTCTCTTAACCAGTTTCCTGCCTGTGAGGGGCTGTTTCCCTAAGACTAGAAATACCCTTTGAAGGAGAAAAGCTAAACAAATGTAGTTAGATAAAGCACACTGGATTGGATCATATACACTGCTTCACTGATGTCTTCCGGAGCGATGAGCGCTTGAATGACTCGCAGTGCTTAAGCTTGTTTCATGGCACCTGAGGGTGTGCACTTTCCGCGAGTGCCTCCTGACCCAGCAGGTGTCACTCACCACAGGTCGTGTTCTTTCTGTTTGTTTGACAGCTGGCCTAAAGGCTGGGGCCATTGGTTGTGGAGGTTTTGCTGCTTTCTCTGCTGCGATTGATTATTACCTCCGGTGAGAGTAACTGCCTGCGGGGAAGGACGATGCCAGCTCTCCAGAGGGAGCCCGGGCTGCTCTGTGGAGGAGTTTCTGTACCACACCAGGGCCTTGCTTCACGGCCTGAAGACATTCGTTTTCCCTTGTGTCACTGGTATTCTGAGGGAGCTGCCTGGCTTCTCTGCCTCCAGCCTTCGAGGCAGCCACACTTGGCTGCTCCTGGACTCCAGCCAACCTTCACAGAGGACGTCCTGTGCCGGATTCTCTCTGAGCAGATCTGGAGACAGGAGGTCGACATATAGGAATTCAGCTCCACAAAGCTTCAGGCCTGACCACAGCTGGCCCTCTAGGTTGTTTGGTGTTGTGGGCACAGAGTTGGCAGTGTCTCTACAGGCACCCAGGAGGCTGTTCTACCTTGGAATTCCATGCAACTATCCGTCTCGAATACCAGGGCAGGGCAAGGCGGACCGATGCCGTCCAACCAATTATCTCACTTGTTTTGTGTTCTGCCATCCTCGTTTTTTAAAAAATATACCCCCACCCCCCGCCACACACACCTTACAGTTCAAAAGGTTGGTTTATTTCTGTTTTCAAATTCCCTAATTCTAAAACCAGTGCCAGGTGGCCCAAAGATACCATCTGAAGGGAAAGAGTGGCAAAGCTCCGAGGAGGCTGGGGATGGGGAGGCTGAGGCAGGGTTGCTAGAGGACTGTGTCACCCTCACCAAGATCGTTCCATCTGCCAGGGCCTGCCTCAAGAAGCCCGGCCCAGCCTCTTCCTGGGATGCACCGAAATCCCATCCATGAACTCGCTGGGCCCTCCTGTGCTGGCCGAGAGGCACACACTGGCTTCACAGCGTGACCGCTGGACCAGGCCGAGCTCGAGGTCACATGTGAAGGGCCCTGCTGTGGACATCGTGGTGACTCGGTCACAGCAGCTACTGGCCAAGATCAGATGTCGCTGAGGGGCAGTTCACCACCACCCTCGTTCTCCAGTGTCAGGGAAGTGTTTTAACATGTCGTGTTTTCCACTTGACCTTGTGGTATTTTTCTTGGCCTAGTTGTGTGTCATGGGTTTAAAAAAAAAAAAAAAAAGCCGTCTACAGTTGGGCTTCAGCACTGCTGCCGCTTTACCCTGGTGCTCTGCGGGGTGGACGGCACTGGTGGAGTCAGGCCTTTGCTCTTGGGACGGGCACAGGCAGGTAGCTTGATGGGGGCCACACAATTCTGGGCACCTTCAGCCAGTGGTAACGAGTCTCCTTTTTTCCTATAATACAGTTAATTCCTCTGCCCTTTCTTTCTGCCTCCTTCCTCATCTGCCCCGTCTTCTAGCCCACACACTCTTTTTTTTTTTTTTTTTTTGAGACGGAGTCTTGCTCTGCCCCCCAGGCTGGAGTGCAGTGGCCAGATCTCAGCTCACTGCAAGCTCCGCCTCCCGGGTTTACGCCATTCTCCTGCCTCAGGCTCCGGAGTAGCTGGGACTACTCCGGAGTTTTTTGTATTTTTTTAGTAGAGACGGGGTTTCACCGTGTTAGCCAGGATGGTCTCGATCTCCTGACCTCGTGATCCGCCCGCCTCGGCCTCCCAAAGTGCTGGGATTACAGGCTTGAGCCACCGCGCCTGGCTAGCCCACACACTCTTAACCAGAGTTCAGACTCAGCGTACATGGCCTGGTGGCCCGAGTGTGTGTGTGTACATGAGTGATGTCAAACCCAGCTGGTAACACCTTCCTTGGGTCACGTTTGCCATTTCCTTGGAATATGAGCTCCTGCTCAAGGCTCATGTCCTCTTACGGTGAATTCTATATAACGCCCCTCCCAGTCTCACAGCTAAGAGGCTTCATCACTACTAGGCCAGTTGGAGCATTCCCTAGAGCTCAGAACAAACTGTTTCCTCTACTGTCCCTAAATACAGGACACCTGCAGGCACTCTGAAGCAAGGGCAGACACTTCTACCTGGTACCTGTCAAAGTCCTAGGAGGCCTGGGATCTTCCATCTTTCAGTCTAGCACGTGGGCGCAAATGCAAGAAATGCTGCCTGGAAAGATGAGCTCCAGGGCTGTCAGTAGCCATCGGTTCCGTAAGCCAAGCATTGTCCACGCCGCCTATTCGCTCGAGAGATGAATAGTTTCCTGTTTTAGATGGCTGGGGAGCCAGTATGAGCTCATAAACCAAACAGCAATTTTCAAAGACATCTGTTCCTGATCTTCAGAATAAACTCAGTGTCCAGTTGCTTCGGCTGGTGGGAGCCGATATTCATGCCACTGGCTCTCCCAAGGAGGGTGGGCCCTCGGAGACCCAGCTTCTCTGACAAGCAGATTAGACCAAAAGGCTGCCTCAAAGATGTGCCACTTGGAAGGAAAGTGTAGAGAAGCGTTTACATCAAAGAAGATGCTTCCTCTCCAGTGGACAACTTCATGCCACTTTCAAGGCACACCAATAGCCAGGTCCCGGGTGGGACATTTGTACTGTAGCAGCACATGGCAAAGGTGAGCCAGAAGTAGCCTGGATGCTGGCTGATCCGGAAGCCTTTCTGAAGAGCAAGGAGAGGGCTCAAGCCCACCTCCCCGCAGCTCTGCCCTAGCCCCCATGGGCCACAGGGAGGCTCAAGGGGAGTGAATTAGGTAAACAGATTCCTGGAAACTTGCATCTGGATGCAGCTGGAAGAGTTAAATATTTAGATTGGTGGCTTCCCTGGACCACTGCGAACACAAACATCCACACACCAGGGCTGAGTTTTGTGCAAATGTTGGGGCTTTGCCTTTTTTATTAACATTTTCCTCTCACGTGGTTTACATCAATTTATAATAATCTACATAAGTTGAAACAGAACATAGACAAAAAAATATATCCTTACCAACTTATTAAAGTCAGATATTCATGACGGGTCCCATCCTACCTGTGTATCAGCAGAAAGTGGCAGCCATCAGCCATTGCCCTGCAAGGACAGGCAGACTGGGGTTCCTTAGCCTGACTCCTGCCGGGCACAGCCCACCCTGCTGGGCACAGTGACTGGAGCTTCCAGGCTGCACAGTCCCTGCTCACAGGAGAACCCTTAGCCTGACTCCTGCCAGGCACAGTGACTGCAGGTCCTGGGCTGCACAGTCCCTGGCTCCTGACTCCTGCTGGGCACAGTGACTGGAGGTCCCAGCCTGCACGGTCCCTGGCTCCTGACTCCTGCCAGGTGCAGTGACTGGAGGTCCCGGGCTACACAGTCCCTGGCTCCTGACTCCTGCTGGGCACAGTGACTGGAGGTTCCGGCCTGCACGGTCCCTGGCTCACAGGAGACCCCGCTGGGTGTTTGCTTGGTGCAGTTTAGTCCAGGTCTGGCACCTGACCCTCCCCGCTCTGGGGGTGGGATTTATAAATTTGAGCCTTTGCGTTTCTCAGCCTTTGCAGCCTTCCCGTAGCCTGTTCTCATATTGCCTCAGCAAGCTTGGGGCCGTGGGGCTCCCTGAGGCTGAGATGCGAAGGTGCCCAGTCTGGGCCGTGACTCACTCTGCCCCTTCCTGTCCATCGCTTTGGAAGCAAGCAGGAGCCTTCTGTGCCACACACCGACACTCGGGTGCCAAGCAGCGACCTCAGGAAGGGCCAGGCGCTGGGTCTTTAGACTCAAGTTCGCTGCCTGTTCCAGGGAGCACGGGCTCCTTACAGGCAGCTGATGGTAAGGACTTCCTTCCTCTTGGGCATGTCTCCTCCGTGCACAGAATATTTACTGTTCTGCCCAAGGCAACAGGAGTCAATGGGATCAAAAAGGGCTCTGCCCCTCACTGAGCAAGTGCTACAGTGTTAGGACCAGCACACCCTTCTTTAAGACTCAGCCCTGAGCACAAGAATGGGAACTGAGCTCCCCAGTCCTGAGGGCCCAGAAACGACGCTCTGCCACACAGAAGAGCCAGCAGCTTAATTGTGGCTGTAACTCAAGCCCCTGGAACTGAGTCTGCTCTCCTAGGCTGATGGCCCGAGGCTGGCAGCCACAGCTCGTGTGGGAAACTGCGGTGGGAACACACCTCACTCCTTCCTAGTAAGTCTCCAAGTTGGGAATGGAAGCTTCGGGTCCCTCCTCCCTGGCGGGTGCCTACAGCACCAACAAGGAGGCCCCAGCAGAACCCAGCCCGGAGAGGCAGCTGTCTGATTCCCCCACTCTCCCCACAACTTCTGGAGTTCCCAGCGTTTACCCAAAAGGCTGCGTCCAGAAGCTGGGGTGGCACCACAATGGCTGGCCACTGCGGGCCTGTGCCTTTCCTTCCCAGGTCCTGAAGGACCCGCGGCAGTGCTTGGCTGTGGAGAGAGTGTAAAATCTCAGGCAGGAGTACCACGAGGTCCTGCGGTACCAGGGACCTGGCTGCAACCTGCCTGCCTGGACACCTGCTTCAGCCCCATCAGTCACCCTCCAGGAAGCCTGGCCCCACTTGAAAAGCCCCCACAACTCGCTCCTAAGAGCTGCCCCGCCCGCAACCCGGGACACGCTGCATGTGCGTTCCTCCCCCGTTCAGCCCGTCCCCGCCTGAGACCCAGGACACCCAGCGCTGCTTGTGCATTCCTCCCCACTGCAGCCCTTGGTGTTTCCTCAGCAGGCGGACTGCCTCCCCCATTCTCTCCTGACCCTCTGGCTATCTCAATAGCAGGTCACTTGTGAGTCTTTACACTCAAAGGAAATAGAACAGCAGGGAAGGGAACTGAAAAGCAGTAGAAGAAACAGTCAGAGATGCCTCACTGATAGGCAGGAGGCTGAACAGGTAAACCCCAGAAGTGGAGATTCCCAAACGGAAAATTCCAGAAATGGCTGCTCCAGCTCTGTGCTAAGCTGGGGACGAGTGTGAGTGTATCTCCTTGTCCAGCATTTGCACAGGCAGCAAGGCAAAGCAGGTGTGCTCCCAAAGGCGGAGGTCGAGGAGAGGCCGGCAGCGGCAAACGGCAGCACCAAACAGGCCACCGCTGTCCCCGCCACCCGGGGCCTCTTCAGAGCCTTCAAGGTGATGGAGCGAAGACGGAGGGTGCACATGCATGCAGGCAGGCCGGGAAGGAAGAGCGGGTGGAGGAAGACAGGGGAGGCTGCCAGGAGACCGCCATCTGGGAGCAGGGCCAAGAGAGAAGCTGGCAGCAGTTACACAGCGCAAAATAAAAGGCCTTGGGCTGGACTCAGGAGGAAAGAAAGTGCTGGAGGAAATGAAAGGCCAAAGCGAGCTGTCTGTGTGCCCACGCCGGGCCGGCCACTACCTTTTCCGCATGACAAGTGTACACAAAGCAATTCCCGAACAGCACGCAGCATCAGACACAACTAGAGGTACAGAGGGCAGGAGGTGGGATGTGGCGGTGAGGCTGGGGCTGGGCAGCCGGCTTTGTACAAGGTGGCACAAAAGACGGACGCATTCCAGTTCTTGGAAGCTGGCTTCCCTCGAGTCTGGAGTGCTGGGTTTGGGAGTTTTCTATTGCAGTCTTTCAAGTCTGGGTTGGGCCCCGGGCTGGAGGGGCTGGCTCCACCCCCTCCCCGCAGCCACCCTGCCTCGGGCTACACGTCGGTGGAGAAGTACAGTGTGTTCCGCTTGAGTTCTGCGAAGGAAATGGGGGGGTGCTGCAGGTAGTAGAGGAGGACCTGGACCTGTGGGGAGACAGGAAGGCAGAGGCTGGGCTCCCTGTCCTTGGCCGTGTGAGAAGACGTGGTCCTTGCTGGCTCCAGCCTGTGTTGCCCCTCCCACTCCCTAGACTGGCTCCAGCCACCTCCCCTTCCTGGGCAGTCCAGGTCTGTTTGCCTTTCTGCAGCCGTGGAAGGCGCTACAGGGCAGAGGGTTGAGGGGGCCTGGGGCCACTTCCCCAACCTGGCCATAGGCTTCCGCTCTGTCCTGAGGCGGCCACAGTCTGGCCCCTGCTGTGGGTCTTGCAGGAATCCCAGGGAGGCCTCCTGCCCTTGGAAGCAACTTCAGAGCTTCCACGTGTGGGGACAAGGACCCAGCAACTCCCCCACCCCCGGGCTTGCTTTCTGAGACCGAGGCCCTCCCGAGAACGCAGCCGGTATCTGGCACAGACATTCTCTGGGCCCTGGTCTAGGTTCACGCATCTGTTTTGGCCTGGGAGGGGCAGAAGCATCTGCAGTCCTGCCTCCCTGGTGACACCCATAGCCCATCAACCCAGCTTCCCACGAGGGAAGAGGCGTGGAGACTCTGAGCTGTTCTCTCTCCTCCTGAGGGGGATTGTCTCACCCTCTGCCAGCCACGGGGCCTGGGCAGTGCTGGGGGGCCGGGGTACCTGCGCTATGACGTCATGGGACCAGAGTCACCCTCCGCCAGCCACAGGCCTGGGCGGTGCTGGGGGGCCGGGGTACCTGCGCCATGACATCATGGGACCAGATGTCGGCAGCCGAGGTGACGTGTGCTTTGCTCTCCACTTCTGAGGGTCTCAGTAACGTGGGTCCAAACACGGTAGCCAGGTTGTGAAGTGACATTTTGTTGATGGGCTCCTTCTCGGCAACCCTAAAAAAGAGAAGATTTCGGGGAAGAAAGAAGCCCTTTCTCCGCAGCCACTCGGAGCTCCGGGACACTTGGCCTTCGCTGTAGGAGCTCCTGAAGGACTCCTGGACGGGGGTCACCATCGCCCTCTCCTAGGAGTGGGGACCTCCCCCGGGGGGAAGGGGACTCATCCAGGAGAGCAGGGCCCCAGCCATGTGCCAGGTTCTGTGCTAACATCTCCAGCTGCTGGGCCCCCCCGAAATGATGGTGAACTGCCAGAGCCAGGGAGCCCACAGAGGCCAACTCCAGCTCCCTTGCCTGACAGCAAGTGCTGCTCTAAACGCTTTCCCTGTAACAGCTCACACTCGAGGCAGTCCTTTGAGGTGAATACGACGATCATTATCCCCATTGTTTAGATGAAGAAACCCAAGTAAGGAGGGGTCAGTGACTTGCCCAAGGTCACAGAGCCAGCAAGTGGGAGAGCTGGGATGTGAACGCAGGTGGCTGCCTCCAGGACCTGTGCTCTTAACCGCTCTGTCACTTACTCCTGTGCTAAGTGGTCCAAAGGGAGAGTCAAGCTGGGTGAGCCAGGGGAGAAACACAGACAGGGCCTGGAACCCAGCAGGAGTCGTTAGCTAGACCTGCGGCTCTGCCAGCTGTGCTGGGCCAGGAGCAACTCTACTTCCAGATGAGCCAGGGACTGCCCCCATGCCTTTCCGGATGGGTCTGCCTCGTGGGACCCAGGACTGCCTCCTGTGCCTCTCCGTCTGCCTCGTGGGACCCAGGGCTGTCCTCCCTCCGGATCCCCCCCTGCTTCTCTTGCTCAACAGGCCAGATGCTCTGCGAGCTTCCCTGGGGTAACAGCAGGAGCTGCCATCAGGGCTGGTGTCCAGGCAGGCCCAGGGTCAGCAAACACATCAGAGGGGCTCTGGTTCTCCTTCAGTCTCAGAAAATGTTTCTGGGCTGAGACCCACCCAGCCTAAGCAGCGCCTCTCAGCCCTCTCCATACCATCATTCCCACCCTCCAGGCAGGAGCTGTGGCCGCGCCTGCTTTGGAAACAGGCAAACAAACACTGCGATGCCAACGGGCAGCCATGCAGCGGGGCCAGCCCCTCACCACACGCGCGCACACGGCCCAGCCAGGGGCCCAGATGTGGGAACAGACTGTGCCCAGTTCCCAGGGTGGAAGCCGAGTGAATTTTCCCTTCCCACTCCTCCCCACAAGGCTTGCCAAACGCTTTCGGAATTGGTCAGGGCTCTAGTCCTGGCCAAACCAAAGGAAAAATGTTTCATGATGGGAAAAACAAGACACCAGCCCGGGCGCGTCCAGGTCTCCGCTGGCTCTCCCGAGCCTGGCCTGGCTGAGCTGCAGCAGGGGCCTGGCCCTGAGTTGGGGCTGAGCTCAGGGAAAACTGTTCCGCGGAGCAGTCTGAGGGGCTCCCTGGTCCTGGCATGCAGGTGGGTTAAAGGGACGCCCAGGGACCACCTCCCCACACAAGCCTGAGGACCTCTTCAGGGCCACTTTCAGTTCTGAACTTTGCTATGGGTACAACCAACTTGAGCCACTCTTGGTTGGACCTGTCTAGAAAGGGTGGTGGGAGGGCAAGAAGGGTCTGAATTTAGGATCTGGACGTTGAGGGCTCTAAGGGCTCTAACCCAAGCAAGTCTCCGCCTGGTGTGGGGACTCAGTTTCCCTATGTCAAGTGAAGTGTGGGCCAAGACCAGCGCATTTCACCTGTTTTGACTGTGGCCCACAATACAGTCCGTTGTAACAGTCCACACGCTTCCAGGTAACGCAACAGCAGCACCTGCACTCAAGGCTTGCAGTGTATCCTACTGCTCTCCGTTCCCCACTTCATTTGGAAAAGGCTACACTGGTTAAACGAACCACCAGTAGGTCAGGACTCACTGATTATAAAACCTGCCCACAGTCCTAATACTCTCTGTTCTCCATTCACTTACAGAAGGATGAATGGAGTCAGTGAACCAATGGTAGGTCAGGACCCACTGATTATAAAACCTGCCTGTAGTCCTGAGCATTCTGTGGTCAATATTTGAGGTTACTACTCGTTACGGGACCCAAATATTTCTCAGCACAGAAAAACGTGAGTGCAAGAACTTGGAAAGCAAACTCTCCCCCCACAGACAGCCCATCAGAGGCCAGCGCCCACGAGGAGGGACTGAGGAGGCGGGGTCGGGGCCCTCCCTGTTACCTTTTCAAGTGTTCCAGCAGGAAGAGGAAGGTGATGAGGTTGGGGTCAGGCAGGGAGCGGAGCAGGTGCATCATGCAGTTTTCCTTGGCAGCAGGGTCTGACAGGGCTGTGGGAGAGAAGGGCCAGTGTGGCGTTCAGCTCCAGGGGCTCCCCACCAGAGGCCCTGTGGTCATGAGGCTGTGGGCCCCTGCAGGAGACCCCAGGCTTCTAGGCGTTTGGGGAGCAGATCCCACAGGGGAGGGTCTCGTGTCTGGGTGGGCTACTAGCAGCTGCTTCCTCCGGGAGGCCGCACCATGACTGGTAACTCAGCCAGGAGGCCGGCTGGTGGGAGCAGACCCCCTTCCTGCAGCCGACTGCATGGGCCTGGGCGCTGGGGCATCCCGGGTCTCCTAATAGGACACCCCCTGGTCTGTGTGGCTAAAGATGAAGCCAGCAGGGACATATCCTGCCAGTGGTGGATTCTCTTTCTCAGCCCTCTCTGCTGCTGGCGTGTGGGTGTGAGCAACCTTCTGCTGGGGGGCTGAAGCTCTGGTCCGCCCCAGGAGAAGAAAAGATTGAAGGGATGCCCTTGGGGCTAGGTGTGGCCCAGGTGGGTGGAGGCAGAAGGCCTGCTGGCCGGGGCCCTCAGCAGAGGTGACGGGACCGTGTGTGGTCTCGCTGGAAGGCTCAGCACAAGCAGTCTCAAGTACCCTCTGGCTTGAACCAGCCTCCTCCTTGGCTCTGGGATGCCAGCTTCTGGCCACTCGCCTCAGGGTAGTCTTCCCTGGATGCTCGAGCTTGCAAGCAAGAGGCCAATGTCCAAATAGGAAGCAGAGGGGGCTGCCCGTGGGGACATCAGGGGCAAGAGGCAGGCCAGAAAGGGCCCAGTGTCTGCACCAGGTGCTAGCAGCCGCACCTCACCCTCGGGCCCCTCAGCCACAGGCCCCAGTGCACTGGAAAGGTCAGCCAGCAAAGGAAGCCACAGACATGTCTCCTGCTGATTACTTCTCTGGGCAGGGAGTCCTGGCTCAGTCCAGCCCAGCCCAGCCCTAGGAGCCCTCAGGGCCTCACCGATGCCCTCCATGAAGGCTGGGTAGAGTCGGTCCGTGAGGAGGGGCTCAGGCAGTTCCCGGAAGTAGAGCTTGAGCGTGCCGGCGATGGCATTGATGTCCATGTCGCTCAGCATCAGCAGGATGTCCTTGTTATCTGCAGGGGTGGGGCCAAGGTCAGGCAGCCTTAGCTGGGCCAGTGGCCCTGTTCCATGCCCCCACCCATCCTGAGAGCCCCCACCCACTCCATCTCTGGTTCTGGTCTCCCCCGGAAAGGCAGGACGTAGAGAGTGCCCACAGGTATCTGTGGGTTGGGGTCGGGGGAACAGGGAGACAGCCTGGGGCCATCTGCTGTGGCTGCTCGGGAGAGGGTGTCTGGGGAGTGAAATTCATCACCCAGAGTTCAGAGCCACATTCATACCATGTGGCCTGTACCTGCCTTCCAACTGGAACCTCCCCATCGCTAAGCCCCTCTCTGGAAGGCACTGCACACTTTTCACACGTAAAAGCACGTTCCCACAAAGCCTCCATTTCTAGGCTGCACAGAGGAGCCAAGGCCAGCAAGTTCCCAGGCCCCACCCCGTCCTCCACTCCAGGCTCCCTACAGATTCATCCTGCCTGGTCAGTGCAGGTTTCTTGACAATTGGGTATGTGGTTGCTGCAGCATGAACCAGCAGGAGTAGGAAGGAGAAACCAGAAAGGTCAGGCCTCACCATAGTGGACTATGCAGAGGCAGTGCTGCCCCGGAGGGGATTTGGGACCCTGGAGACAGCAGGTGCAGGCTCAAAGCTCTTTCCCTGCGATTCACTAGGCACCCAGGAAGCAGCAAGAAAGCCAGCCACGCAGACTCTGGAGTGAGATCTGAGTTTAAGTCCAGAACCAAAACCTACAAGTTGGGTCATCCTGGGCAAGCAAGTTGGCCCTTGTGAGTTTCTGCAGTTCCTTACCCGCAGCCACGGACAAGAGATTCGCGGGGAGGGGATTACGTGAGAAAACGCAGAAAAAGCACTTGCCACAGGGACTCTGAAGCAGACCAAGGCTCCTCTCCAGGAAGACTCCTGGTTCTCCCGAGCTCTCCTGTCCATCCCACCAGCCTGCGCCCACCCCGGCTGGGCCTTCCAGACTCACTGGCATCGAAGACGGCCTTGAGCGCCTGGATGTCCGTGGCCACGCCTGATATCCGGTAGATGCCAACCTCCTCGATGCCCCTCTTCTCCACCTCCTCCACGCACTGCCGGACGATGTAGGGCACCTTGGAGCGTTCCCGCCTGGGGTGGGGCGTGAGGATGGGTGGAGGGCGGCCCCCATGACACCTCTCCCGTAGCAACCCCCACCCAGCCCACCTGCCCCCCGGAGAGCTTCTAGCATTTGGAATGGAGAACAGGGGCGGGGGACGGGGAGGGCAAGAAAAGAGCAGAGAAAGAGGCCACTGCACCCCACCCTGCCCACCCTGGCCTGCCTGCGGAGGGGCAGCGAAGGACGTGGCCAGGAGAAGGCTGGGGAACTTGGGAAGATAAGGCCGAGACTCTAGGGAAAGAATACCCCCCAGATTCAGACGCTTGTAGGAGGCCCGGCAGGCAGCCCACGCGAGGAGGTGGGTCAGGCCTGAGACAAGGGGCTGGGGTGGCGATGAACTGGGGGATGCGTGCCCTTTCCGGAGGGGCAGCCAGTCCCTGTTGGTGCCGAGCCCAAGCGTAGGCCCCCGGCTGACAGAGCTTCCCGCTTATTACGAGGAGCAGACGATCTGGGATCTCACAAGACACCTTCCAGCGTTTCAGTGCCGGCTCACGTGCTTCTAAAGCCACTGATTAGGTGCCAGGATGGGCCTAGGCAGGGAGGGCCGGGGGCCCAGGTTGGCGGGGACCAGGGGCACCGATGCCAAGACTGGGAGACCGGAGGCAGCACCTACTTGGTCACCACGCTGATCTTCACGCCGAAGACACCGGTCTGCTTTTTGGACGGGGTCCTCTTCAGGCTCATATCTCGGCTGGTGAATTTCATGGAAAATTCCACTTTGATCTGGTTGGGGGGTGAAGCAGGTACAAGTTCCCCAGGGTGTGAGTGCCCGAGGATGCCCCCAAAACACAGGGGTACCCTCCCCAAGACTGCACACGAGGGCTGGCTCACACCCAGGGCTCCCTCAACACCTAGACAGCAGCGGGCAGGGTGTGGGCAGGAGGGGAGAGGGGGCTGGGCTGTGGGGAGGTCCAGGCGGCACAGCAGCCCCAGGAGCAGCCAGAGGGCCGGGCTGCCCACCCGCTGCACAGATGTTCCAGCTCCCGGCTCACCCCATGGATCGTTCCCATCCCCGGCTCACCCCGTTCATCTCAATCACGTCCGTGTGCCAGTTCTTGGTCTCCACAGTTTGTGGGTCCAGCTGCGGAGAGAGAATGTGGGTGAGAGAGGTGCCCGCTCGGAGGCCAAGCCAGAGTTCTCCCCGTGGGTCAGCACTGCTCAGAGCCAGCGACACAGTCAGGAAGGCGAAGTGAGCAGCTGGGATAAACTGATGTCTAGCCGGAAATCAACCCTTCGGGGGGCCCCAGCCCCCAGGCCCCTGTGGCCACCGCGAGGGAGGCGGGGCACACCCTGTTAGGCACTCCTGCCCGTGACACCTTATCCACTCGTGACTGCCAGCCCGGGATATGCATATTATTACCCCATTTCACAGATGTAGAAACTGAGGTGCACAAAAGGATTAGGAGGTGCTGGGAGCCCATCAGGAGGGAACCAGCCTATCCAAGAGTCAGGAGCCCATGCTCAGGAGGCTGCCTGGGTTTGAATCCCAGCGAGTTTTAAACTCACTAGGCCTCAGTTTTTCCATCTGCACACAGGAGCCAGCAACAGAACCTGCATCCCTGGGATTGCTGTGAAGATTCAGGGAGACAACTTGGGTCGAAGCCGTCAGCTCCCAAATAAGTAAATCCTCCACAGGGGAGGTCCCCAGGCTTGCGCTGGAGCCCAGGGAGGTGCAGACCCTCCCTGGGTCAGGGGAGGTCACAGGCACCCCTCACACAGGACTGTTCCACGTTCTGTTTCTGTAACTCGGGGGCCTTCGAGCCTGTCTGCCTGTGCACCTGTGAACTAATTCTGAGCAAATATGCACCCTGGCACATTCTTAAGTCAACATCTGCACGTTTCCAAGTTTAAATAGTTGCAAAGAGTATGATTTCCAGAATCATGTCAATATTGCCATCCTAAAATAAAAGTGTTACATCGTTCCTTCCCATGGATTCAGTGGGATCTAAATACCCCAGCGACGTGATACCCGCACTCATCCATTTAAAAACTACCCAAGGCCAGGTGCAGTGGCTCACGCCTGTCATCCCAGCACTTTGGGAGGCCGAGGTGGGCAGATCACGAGGTCAGGAGATCGAGACCATCCTGGCTAACACAGTGAAACCCCATCTATACTAAAAATACAAAAAATTAGCCGGCGTGGTGGAGGGGGCCTGTAATCTCAGCTTCTCGGGAAGCTGAGGCAGGAGAATGGCGTGAACCCAGGAGGCGGAGCTTGCAGTGAGCAGAGATCGCGCCACTGCACTCCAGCCTGGGCAACAGAGCGAGACTCTGTCTCCAAAAAAAAAAAAAAAAAAAAAAAAACGACACGAACAAGCTCTTCTTTCCCTCACAGAGCTCCTGGATCTTCTCTCCTTGAATTTGTTTATATTCCATTTCTCCTAAAGAATGTTGTCCTAGTTTATATTTTTGTATTTTCAAATCCTTTATTCACCATTATATTTTCCTTCCACAAAAAAATCTGTATACATTGAAAACAAAAATTTCCAGAGATCACAAGGTTCCAAATATTCAAAATATATTCAAGATTAGTTAGTACCATGATTGGCAGTAGACAATCAAAAAGACAGCCAGGCACGCTGGCTCACGCCTGTAATCCCAGCATTTTGGGAGGCTGAGGTGGGTGGATCACCTGAGCTCAGGAATTCAACACCAGTCTGGCCAACATGGCAAAACCCTGTCTGTACTAAAAGTACAATAATTAGCCGGGTGTGGTGGCAGGCAGTGTAGTCCAACTTGGGAGGCTGAGATGGGAGAATCGCTTGAACCCGCGAGGTGGAGGTTGCAGTGAGCCAAGATCGAACCACTGCACTCCAGCCTGGGCGGCAGAGTGAGACCGTCTCAAAAAAAAATAATAATAAAATAAGCCTACACATTATACATTTTATTTATTTTTTTGAGACAGAATTTCACTCTTGTTGCCCAGGATGAAGTGCAGTGACGTGATCTCAGCTCACGGCAACCTCCACCTCCCGGGTTCAAGCGATTCTCCTGCCTCAGCCTCCCGAGTAGCTGGAATTACAGGTGCCTGCCACCACGCCTGGCTAATTTTTTTGTCTTTTTAGCAGAGACAGGGTTTCTCCATGTTGGTCAGGATGATCTCGAACTCCTGACCTCAGGTGATTCACCTGCCTCAGCCTCCCAAAGTGCTGGGATTACAGGCGTGATCCACCGCGCCTGGCCTCATTATACATTTTCATAAATATTAAGCAGCAAAGTAACTTTTTGGTGGAATTCTCTCTCAATGAGATGGGCGGAACATTTTTTGGTTTAGCTCACGTATCTATATATTATTTTTTGCTAGAGTGAAATGAGGTTCAGCATCAATTCTGTTCATGTTTCTGGTGTTGTTGTAAAATGCAGGTGCAGTGGCTTCCAGCTACAGGATCGCTTGAGCCCAGGAGTTCGAGACCAACCTGGGCAAGGTAGGACCACGTCTCTAAAAGGAGCAAAAAAGATGTGAACAATGAAACATTTTGTTCACATAAAGAAGTAGATGAGGTCAAAAAGAGTCTTATTACAGCCGTGTTACACCTTTTTTTTTTTTTTTTTTGAGACGGAGTCTTGCTCTGTCGCCCAGGCTGGAGTGCAGTGGCCGGATCTCAGCTCACTGCAAGCTCCACCTCCCGGGTTCACGCCATTCTCCTGCCTCAGCCTCCCGAGTACCTGGGACTACAGGCGCCCACCACCGTGCCCGGCTAGTTTTTTTGTATTTTTTTTTGTAGAGACGGGGTTTCGCCGTGTTAGCCAGGATGGTCTCGATCTCCTGACCTCGTGATCCGCCCGTCTCGGCCTCCCAAAGTGCTGGGATTACAGGCTTGAGCCACCGCACCCGGCCTACACCATTCTTTAACCTCTTTCCATGCTATCCACCTTAAATCGCATATATATCTATTACTGAAAATTACTTGAAATGATCTCTCAGTTGAAAATTAAGTCCTCCATCAGTTTTGTGGAAGGCAAAGAACTGGATACCACCTGACTTTTGAAAAGTTGTAAGCAGCCACTAGAGTCTTTTACTTTCTGAGCACCAACCCCAACATTTTTTTTTCTTTTTTCTTTTTTTTTTTTTTTTTGAGAGAGTCTTGCTCTGTCTCCCAGGCTGGAGTGCAGTGGTGCAGTCTTAGCTTATTGCAACCTCTGCCTCCCGGGTTCAAGCGATTCTCCTGCCTCAGCCTCCTGAGTAGCTGGGATTACAGGCGCCACCACCACGCCTGGCTAATTTTGTATATGTAGTGGAGATGGGGCTTCACCATGTTGGCCAGGCTGGTCTCGAGCTGCTGACCTCAGGTGATCTGCCCACCTCGGCCTCCCAAAGTGCTGGGATTACAGTGTGACCTGCTGTGCCTGGCCACTACCCCAACATTTCTAAAAGCCCCTCTGTTCCCCACCTAGGAGGCCTGGGCACCCTGGGCCCAGCCCCCACAGCGAGCCTCGGGCCTCTCCTCTGCAGAGGACAGGATGGCGAGATGCCGGCTCTCAGGCAGATGGCTTTCTGGCAACAGCACCTATGTGGCAGCTGAGGATCTGCAAACTGATTTCCTTAAAACTCTCCTGCCCACGTCACCCTCAGAACGTCTCTGTGCACTCTGAGGTGTGTGCGTGCCACGGTTTCAACACTGCTGCTATAACAGGCCACTGTCATCACGGAAGGGAAACTGGATCTGGGTCAGCCTTGGGCTTCCTGCCGCTCGATGTAGGTCCTTCCCACATCTTCCATCGCCCACACACTGGCTGGGGACAGGTGGTACCCAAGCCTCCTACGGGGTCTGGGTCTGCACTTGGTTTGCCCTGAGCCCTGCATTTGGGGCCAGCTGTGGCCCAGGCTCTGTCTTTGGCCGTTCCCTGCCCAGAGGAGGGATGGAACTCAGAACAGGAGACAGAAAAAGTCAGGCGTGTGCAGAGAACCAAGCGCCCGTCAGGGAGACCCACTGCTCCAAGCACCTCGTCACACACGGGAAGTGTGAGGCCGCCACCTGCCCGGCTGGAGGCAAGGGTCCTACAGGGTCTCAAAGGAAGCCCCAACTCTGGCCTCACTTTCCCGAAACCTCTGTCCCCTCTAAGCTGCTTTTGTTCTTTGCAAACCCTCCTGGACCACACAGGCTGTCCCTCGTAGTTCCTTCATCTCATCTGGACACGAGGCTGGACCTGGGTCTGTCCCCAGCTCTGTCCCCCAGCAGTGGCCACATAGCGTGGAGGGATCAAATGATCTTTGTCAACTGAGATGCTACCCTTAAGAGAAACATTCTGGAACGGCCATGCCCCCTTACATTTCTTTCTTTTTTGAGATAGAGTTTTGCTCTTGTTGCCCAGGCTGGAGTGCAATGGCGCGATCTTGGCTCACTGCAGCCTCTCAGGTTTAGCCAATTCTTCTGCCTCAGCCTCCCAAGTAGCTGGGACTATAGGCGCGCACCACCACACTCGGCTAATTTTTGTATTTTTTAGTAAAGACAGGGTTTCGCCATGTTGGCCGGGCTGGTTGCAAACTCCTGACCTCAAATGATCCACCCACCTTGGCCTCCCAAAGGGCTGGGATCACAGGTGTAAGCCACCACACCTGGCCAATTTTTGTATTTTTAGTAGAGATGGAGTTTCACCATGTTGCCCAGGCTGGTCCTGAACTCCTGACCTCAGGAGGTCTGCCCGCCTCAGCCTCCCAAAGTGCTGGGATGACAGGTGTGAGCCACCGTGCCCGGCCTGTCTTTATTTATTTTTCTAGAGATACGATCTCGCTATGCCATCCAGGCTGCTGTGCTGTCCTGGGCTCGAGTGACCCTCCTGCCTCGGCCTCCTGAAGAGCTGGCAGTACAGGCGTGCACCACTGTGTGGGTTCTCATTCTTTAACTGGCACATTAAAGTTGTACGTATTTGTGGGGCACAGTTTGATGTTCTGAGACCACCCCTTCCGGAGGCAGGTCTCTCCACACATCAGCATAAGCCTCAGGCCAATTCCACGGCACCTGGTCGGATTCACCCAGAGCCCCTCCTCGGCCCCAGCTTCCCACGACCGGGCACTTCCTGGCAGCTTCTGCAGGACGCTGAGCCAAGGATCCTTCCCGAGTCTCAGAGGGGGACCTGGGCACAGCCTGGTGGGGCGGGGGGGTGTGCAGCATTCAGAGGCAGGCTGATCTGAGTCTTCCGTTCAACCGTGTGCACTCGGGCAAGGCGTTTCACCTCCGTGAACTTCGATTTCCTCGTGGAGGCGTCCACACCTGCCTCACAGGGTTGTTACGGAAAAGAGAGCAACGGACGTATCTTGAGCCTTTCCTGCAAGTCTGACACTGATGAATCCTCTACACACAGCATCTCCGTTCATCATCATAGCAAACGTGTGCGATTTAAGCTCTCGTGGCTGCTCCCGTCTCACAGATGAGGACGCTGCGGCTTAACGAGAGTGAGGAATTTACCCAGAGAACATCTAGGAAGGGAGAGCTGGGGTTCAAAATCAAGGCCGCCAGCATCCTCTCTGCTGAAACTGCAGAATGTGTGAACTCCATGACCGGCAGCTGCTGTAACTGCTGCTTCCTCAGAAAGGCGACGTCGGGCCTCGCGGTGTGTGTCCCGACCTGGTGGGCAAGACCTGGGTGCTGGGAGGGCACCTCCAGTACAGCCCTCCCACTGCCTCACGCCCGTCACTTCCGCTCCAGCCGCCAGGTTCAACCCTGTGTTCTCCTGGGAGCAACTGACCCAGGACTGCAACTCCTGATGCTGAGGCCCAGTTCTTGCCTCACCTCCTCCAGAGAGCCTTCTCGGAGAGCCCCAGGTCACGGTGGGAACCTTTGGGTCCTCTCTGCCTTCCTGCTCCGCTAAGATCTGCCCCTCTGTAGCCTCCCAGGCTATACCTGCTGCTGTCTCACACACTCTAGCCCCTTCTGAGGCCAGGCCTGGGTCACGGGCACTTTCCTAAGCTGCCAACCCCTGAACCCCGGCCATCTTCCCAGTGCCTGCTGCAGGAGTGGCTCTGGTATCCACTCGGAGAGGCCTGCCTGGCCCCACGGCACCCTGACAACGACACTCTGTCTCCCGGGAGGCCATCAGCCTCCAGAAACCAAGTCTATTTCAGGATATCATTTAAACACAGAGGGAGGGAGGGAGAGGGACAGGGTACATTTTCCAGAGAAACGCTGCTGCCCGAAACTGCGCTGGCTATTTATAACTCCTGGGAAACGTGGACTCTGCCGTTTCCTGATGAGATTAGCACCGGGTGGAGGGGCTGGCCCCTGGGACCAGAGGGTGAGCAGTTACCATGTGCCATCCATGGGCCTAGGGGAGCAGGTACCTGGGGGATGTCCGATCACCTGAAGCAGGGAGACAGACGGAGCTTGTGAAGGGCTAGGCTGGGAAGACCACCAAGGAGCACATGAGCACTGGGGCCTCCCCAAGGTGGGCCACAGGCAGGAGACAGAAACAGGCTGCAGAACATCATGGAGCCAAAGGGCGGACGAAGGACTGGGCCAGGGGCAGACGAGTGAGCCAGCAGTGGATGGCTTAGGTGTGGATGAGTGGGCCAGGGGCAGACGGCCGGGCAAGGGGTAGACAACTGAGCCAGGGGCGGACGACTGGGCCGGGGCAGACAAGTGGGCCGGGCACGGATGACTGGGCCAGGCGCGGATGACGGCCACACACGGTCACTGAGAGCAGCTCAACTATTTTCTTTTTGTTTTTTCAGACGGAGTCTCATTCTGTTGCCCAGGCTAGACTGCAGTGGTGCGATCTCGGCTCACTGCAACTTCCACCTCTGGGTTCGAGTGATTCTCCTGCCTCAGCCTCCCGAGTAGCTGGGACTACAGGCGCCCACCACCACACCTGGCTAATTTTTGTATTTTTAGTTGAGACAGGGTTTCACCATGTTAGCCAGGCTGGTCTCCAACTCCTAACCTCAGGTGATCCGCCCACCGCAGCCTCCCAAAGTGCTGGGACTCCAGGCGTGAGCCGCTACGTCTGGCCAACTATTTTCTTTTTATCTGGGCACTCAGCCATAGTCAAATCATGACTGCGCATTCAGATCTCTCCCAAAGAGAAACGCTGACCCTGGGGACTCATGTCCAGGAGACCACCTGGTCCCCTGCAATAAAAACCCAGCAGGCAGGGGCACCAGGTTGAAGTGGGGCTCCGTCACCTCCAAGGGGCAGGAGTGAAGCCCTGAAGGTGGGCGTGGATTCTCCGCCAAGAATCCCAGAGGTGGCTGGTGGAGGTCACCTCGCCTTTCTGGACTGAAATGACCTCACATTTGGGGCAGGAATCAGCCAAGTGGCCTCGCAGCGGGGAGAGAATTCGAGGTTCCAGGGCAGAGGGTGCTCTGCGCACACCTGAGTGTCCTCCAGAGCTGAGTTTCAGGAATATCCTGGGGATGCCCCTGAGGGTCTCAGCCCTTCCCCTTGGCTCACCTCTCAGCCCCTGGGGCAGGTGACCCCATTTCTCCCGCCACTGCCTGGAGGGCTGTTCCCGGCCAGCGCCCATGCTCGGATTCAGGGGCGGGCTCCCTCCCGTCTCCACTCCTACTCCCTCGGAGGTGGCGGAGGCCCCATTCCAACCCGGTGCCCTGCCTGCCAGGCACGCTCCCCACTCCAGCAGGCAGCTCGCCCCACGGTCTTTTGTGGGTTTCCGCCACCTCCCCTCCCACAAGCCCTCACCCAGAGCCCTTTAATCCGCAGTGGGGGGCCCTGCCCAAGGCAGGTGGAACTTAGAACTGGCCACTGGGGGTCTCCGTGGAGGAGGCGGCAGAGGTCCCGAGCGGCCTTCAGTGGATGTCACTCGGGATGTGATTCAGGGGCTCACTGGACGATGGGAACCTGAAGACCACATTCGCCAGGGCCCCAAGGGCTCCCAGACCTCCACCTCCTTCCTGAAAGCCGCTTCCCTCAGGAGCCCACTCAGTCACTCCAACCGCCCAGGGCCAACCCCCCGAGGAGCCCTGCTTCCTGGGCACAACCCTGCCCTTCCTCTCACAGCTGGCGCTCCTCTACCCTCTGCCCTCTGAGCCCCGGCATCCCAGAAGGTGGGAGGGCTTCCCTCAGAGGGGGTTGCAGAGGTTCATTTTAAAAAGTGCTTCTTCGGCCAGGTGCAGTGGCTCACGCCTGTAATCCCAGCACTTTGGGAGGCCAAGGCGGGCCTCGCCTGAGGTCAGGAGTTCGAGACCAGCCTGGCAAACATGGTGAAATCCCGTCTCTACTAAAAATACAAATATTAGCCAGGCGTGGAGGCAGGCACCTGTAATCCCAGCTACTTGGGAGGCTGAGGCAGGAGAATGGCATGAACCCGGGAGCCGGATGTTGCAGTGAGCCGTGATCGCGCCACTGCACTCCAGCCTGGGCGACAGCAAGACTTTGTCTCGGGGGTAAAAAAAGGTGCTTCTTTACAACAAAAGTGGTGACTCTGCTCCTCGTGAGATGTGGGACAGGAACACTAGAAAATGTTCCCCGCCGGGCGCGGTGGCTCACGCCTGTGATCCCAGCACTGTGGGAGGCCGAGGCGGGCAGATCACTAGAGGTCAGGAGTTCGAGACCAGCCTGGCCAACATGGCGAAACCCCGTCTCTACTAAAAAGACAAAATTAGCCAGAAATCGCTTGAACCCGAGAGGCAGAGGATGCAGTGAGCCAAGATAGTGCAACTGCACTCCAGCCTGGGCAACAGAGCAAGACTCTGTCTCAAAAACAAAAAGAAAAGAAAATGACTCCCGAAGGACCTCAGTGAAAGAGGCTCCCGGACAGGGAACCACGTGGAAGGTGGAGCTGTGGCATTTCACGCCTGCCCTGGAGGGGCCGCGGCACCCAGGCCCTGAGCCAGACATCAGGTCTGAGGGTGGGCACGTTTCCTGTGGCTCCCAGGCCAGTGGCCACGGTGGCAGCCCAGGCTGGCTTTCCCCTGCCCTCCCCCAAGGGCAGCCCCACACTCAGGGCTGGGTCCCCTTGGGACACCGAAGCCGGCCTGTCATTGGGGCAGACCACAGGCGTGAGAGGCACGGCAGGGCTGGCAAGCTGGCAACAGGGGAGACGGGAGCTGCCAAAAGCCTGGCTCTCCTCCCTCGAGGAGGCGCCGGAGGATTCCGTCAACGTGGCTGCTCCGAGAGACTCAGAGAGAGACAGGACAGAGAGGGAGGGGCTGCCATGACCTACCCCTGGCTTCCAGCTCAACAGCTGGGTGGGGGACACCGGGTCGGGCTCCAGAAACTCTACAGAAACTCTCCCCACATCTTCCCATGGCCTGGCATCCCCACTGCTAGGCCAGGCAGGCTCCGCCTCTCCAGCCCTCACCCTGCAGGGCCAGCCAGGCTCCCTTGCAGCCAAGGTGCCCTGCAGCCAAGGTGTGGCCGCCTGCCATACCCAGGCCAGCCACAGATAGGCTAGGGCTGACACTGTGTCCCAGGGCCTCGGCTTGCCTCCCCTCCGACACCCCAGAACATCGAAGTTCCCTGAGCCTCATGGAAGGAAGGGGTTTAGCAGCTCTGAACGAGGTTTTTGTTGAAGCCAGGTTAGCCTCTCAGCACCCGCAGCAACCTGCCTTCGCCAGCGTCCACTCCAGCACCTCTGCCTGTCCCACGTCCACTCCAGGACCTCTGCCTGCCCCAGTACCCACTTCACTTTTAGCCCCCAGGTTGGGCATGGCTGACCTTGAAGAGAAGCAGAAAAAACCCAAACCTGGACTGCTCTTGGTGGCCCTACAGCCAGGCACATCTCCCCCAGCAGCCTGGGGCTCTGTCTTCCTCAGGGCCAGCCTACACCACCACTGCCACCCTACACAGGCAGCCTAGAGGTTTCAGCTCAGAACTGGGCTGCAAATACCAACCAGGAAGCTGGCCCTGCCCCAGCCCAGGGCAGGTCGGGGATGCCAGGGTAGCAAGGGCAGGGGCAGTGGGGCCCTCTTGAGAAAAGGAACAGGCCAGGGCGAAAGCAACATAGAGGTGGCCTCAGCAGCCCGTCCTGAAAGGAAAAGGGCTCCCTCAGAGGTCAAAGTCCAAGATGAAAGGTCTTCTGTGGTCCTGACCAGGAAGATTCATGCTGGCGGCCATGGGAAGGCCGAGGACGTGTCAGACCTCCACGGGCTCCAAAGCCTCACGCTGGACCTAGAGTGGTTAAGAAGCATCAACAGGACGGGGCACGGTGGCTCACACCTGTAATCCCAGCACTGTGGGAGGCTGAGGTGGGCGGATCACCTGAGGTCAGGGGTTCGAGACCAGCCTGACCAACGTGGAGAAACCCTGTCTCTACTGAAAATACAAAATTAGCCGGGCGTGGTGGTGCACGCCTGTAACCCCAGCTACTCGGGAGGCTGAGGCAGGAGAATCGCTTAAACCCAGGAGGCAGAGGTTGCAGTGAGCCGAGATTGTGCCACTGCACTCCAACCTGGGTGACAGAGCGAGACTCCATCTCCAAAAAAAAAAAGCATCAACAGCCTTCTCTGAAACCGGCTTCACCCTCCCTGCCCAGGCCAGGTGGGCGTGGAGCTTACTGCTGGGGACATGAGGGTCACCAGCAATTCCAGGGCCCAGGCCGGCTCTGAGCGGCCCCTCCCAGGCCTTGCCTTGCTCCGAGTCTCACGTTCAGCGGCGTCTTCGGGAAGAACTGCTGTGCCTGTTGCTATGCACGGCATGCCAATCTGGGCACCACACTGATGCCTGATGGACAGGAAGGAGCCCAGCATCTCCAGACACCCCCATTCAGGGCATGTAGCCCAACCCCAACCGGCCACAGAAAGCAGGACACCACGGGTGAGAGCTTGCGCTGGGGCTGAGCTGCTGGGTCTGAGTGCTGCCCCTCGGCTAAGCCACTCATGTGACCTCATCTGGGTCACTCTCTGAGCCTCATTCCTCATATATAAAACAGTCTGAGCCAGGTACGGTGGCTCCTGCCTATAATCCAGCACTGTGGGAGGCTGAGGCAGGTGAATCCACTGAAGCCAGAAGTTCACCATCAGCCTGCGCAACATGGTGAAACCTCGTCTTTAGAAAAAAATACAAAAATTAGCCAGTCATGTTGGTACATGCCTATAGACCCAGGTACCTGGGAGGCTGAGGTAGGAGGATTGCTTGAGCTCGGGAGATGGAGGCTGCAGTGAGCCGAGATGGTGCCACTGCACTCCAGCCTGGGCGAGAGAGTGAGACTCCCTCTAAAAAAAACAAAAAATTAAAAATGTAAAAATTCAAAACACATTTAGGCCTAGTGCGGTGGCTCATGCCTGTGATCCCAGCGCTTTGGGAGGCCAAGGCAGGCAGATCGCCTGAGGTCAGGAGTTTGAGACCAGCCTGGCCAACATGGTGAAACTTCGTCTCTACTAAAAATACAAAAATCAGCGGGGCGTGGTGGTGGGCGCCTGTCATCCCAGCTACTCAGGAGGCTGAGGCAGGAAAATCGCTTGAACTCAGGAGCCAGAGGTTGCAGTGAGCCGAGATTGCGCCATTGCCCTCCAGCCTGGCAACAGAGCAAGGCTCTGTCTCAAACAGCAACAACAAAGAACCCAAACAAATAAACAAATAAAACAGTGCGGATAATAATAGCACCTCACAGGCGTCACCTCACTTGCATCACAGGCTAAGAATGATGCCTCGTACTCAGTACATGTTCAAAACATATCATCGCCACAAAACATACCATCGCCACAAAACTGTGCTTGAACTCGCCGTGGCTTCCCGCCGCATTCGGATTAAAGGCCGATCTCCCTGTCCTGAACCGCAGGGCCCCACAATGGCCTGGCTGCCATCCCCTGACCCTGCGTAATGCCCTACACTGTCCCAGCCACTCTCTTCTGCCTCTGAACACACCTGTCTCAGGGTGTGCCCCTTGCTGGTTCTTTGGCCTGAAATGCACTGTCCCCAGAATTCCCCAGAATTCTTCTTGTCATTTAAATCTTTGTTCAAAAGTGGTCATCTCAAGCCAGGTGTCCCCCCGTCACTCTCTACTGTGTTACCCAGTTGTGTTTATTTTCTTCACAGCACTCATCTGACCTGCAAGGATCTCACTTGCTGACGGACTCTTCCTACAGACCGGGTCTTGTCTGTCTCAGGCGCCTGTGCCCCTAGTTCCTGCAGGCCCAGCACGTGGGAGGCGCTCCAGCACCAGAGAAATCACCTGGGGCCTGGGGGAAGGAGGTGACAATGGCTCCCTGCCAGGGTTGCTTCAGGACAGGGGTCCGGAAGCCCTGCATTCCCACTAAACCCCCTGCTCCTGTGTTCACTGAATGGCTGGCGTTGGCCCAGGGGCAGCCCTGTGACAGACTCTCAGGGTTTAAGGTTTAGGACTAGGAATTTTGAGACATGGCCAAGATCATCACATGAACTGGATTCTAGGAGATCACCCTGTTCTGCGCCTTCACTGAGCTGACACCAGAGAACCAGAGAGGTAAAGGGATGTACTCACGGGCACACAGCAGTTAAGCAGCAGACCAAGACAAGAAAAATGGAAAACCGCGACTCCCACCAGCCTGGCGCCCTGTCTTCCCTGGCACCTTGTGCCACAGGAGCCTGAGGGCTGGGGACCCCGGAGGCCTCCCCGAGCACAGCCACGGCGTCCAGGCATCGGATGGGAAGGGTGCTGCGGATGTCACGGCTCTGGCTGTGCCCGTCATCAGTACCAGCCCCGGCTGGGGTCACGGTTCAGGATAGAGATCCCTCCAGATTCCGGCTCAGGAGCTAGTTCCACTGTCTTGAAGCGGGGCCATGGGGGTCCTGGGGTCTCCTGGCCTCTCTGCAGAAGCCCACGAGCAGCTCCACGGGCCCTTCCCGCCTCTCTAGGGCCCATCCTGGAGGGCCAAGGGTCTACGGCTCACTGGATCCAGGGCTGAGGCTGGGTTTCTCCCCAGGGTGGGGCAGGCAGGTCACAGGCACAGGGGACTGTCTGTTCCTCAAAGGTGCCAGGGGGCCGTCAGGACACAAACATCTTCCTGCCCCTTCCTTCCAGCATCAATACCCTGTGACACCTGGCAGCTCCCCCAAACCCACACCTGCAGGCTTCTGGGCTCCTTCCCAAATGTCTGGGGCCTCAGTACCTCTGGGTACTACGGCAACACTGGGCTCAGGCAGCTTCGGCCTTTGAGGAACTCCCTCGGTTGGCATGTTCTGCTCTCCCTGGTCCAGAGCCATCCAAAAGCTGGGGCACCACGCCCAGCACCGCTGCCTGGCCAAGCTGTCTGTGGACTGCAGGGAGGATGGGGAGGACCAGCGTCCTTCTACCCTCCCCAGGTACCAAGAAGCAGCACCTTGCCAAGTTTGCTCAGAGCAGGGTTCCCGCCTTGGTGTCCACAGCCCCGTCTGAAGTCACACACAGTATGTGCATGGCGTGGCTCTGTGTCTGGGCGGCCTCCAGAACCTTCATCAGATTCTCAGAGTCCAGGGTTCCTGCTCTGTGGACTCAAGCAGGCTTCTTGGGAGCCAGCCTGGCAGACAGGTCAGGAGAGTACTCATGAGGCCCCAGCAGTGAGGTCTTCCCCCTCGGGGGTGAGTAAGTGCTGTGGAAATGAGGGAGGCTCACCCGACCCCACTGCCAACCTGCCAGTCAGCCTGGCTGCAGTCAGGACCCACACAGAGGCCCAGGAAGAAATGGGCTGGTGCAGGGGCCTCCAGCTCAAGGGGGAGGCACCACTGTAGACCCCTGTCTGTGGCTGAGGGGTCACTATAGGGGGTTGTGTGTGAACAGAGAAGACACACGATGAAGCCTTCTTCCCAGCAGAAAACAAGGAAGGCCGGTGGGCAGCTGGGCCAGGCTAGACTTCTATTGCAGAAGACTGCAAGATCTTTCCCAACGCCCAGACCGGATTATAAAAAAAGTAAATGAGCCCAAGATAAATCTGTATCTTGTACCCAGCACCTGTGTACCCTCGATGGCCAAGTGAGTGGCAGAGTGAACCTCTGGGGCGTGCACGTGGTCTGCACACCTGGTGCCGTCAGGAAGGAATAAACAACAGGCTCTGAGAGGGGTGGGTTTGTCCTGCGGTGGCGACCAAGCTGACAAAGAAAGGACCCTGTTTTTCTCCACCCCCGAGACTGAGTCTCGCTCTGTCATCCAGGCTGCAGTGCAGTGGGGCGATCTTGGCTCACTGCAACCTCCGCCTCCCAGGTTCAAGCGATTCTCCTGCCTCAGCCTCCCAAGCAACTGGGATTACAGGTACCTGCCTCCATGCCCGGTTAATTTTTTTTTTTTTTTTTTTTTTTGTACTTTTAGCAGACACAGGCTTTCACCATGTTGGCCAGGCTGGTCTCGAGCTCCTGACCTCAGGTGATCCACCCACCTCGGCCTCCCAAAGTGCTGGGATTACAGGGACCTGCCACCACACTCGGCTAATTTTTGCATTTTTAGTTGAGACGGGGTTTCGCCATGTTGGCCAGGCTGGTCTCGAACTCCTAACCTCAGGTGATCCAAGAAAGGGACCTTCTTCTAAGACCACGTGAACCTGAAGCTTCCCCGAATGGCCCACGGGGACTCTCCACCCTGCCCTTGCTCGGGTAACACCTCTGATCCTCTCTGAAGCAAAGGCAGCACCTCCTACCACAGAACACGGGACTCCCTGTGGGGTCAGCAGCGCCGGCGTCCAGCTTAAGAGGAGCTCTGGAGGTAGGGAATTCTCAGACCCACATGGCTGTGCCTCGAGGCAGAGACAAGGTCACCTGAAGCTGCCCTCAATGTCCCCCTCAGACCTGCCAGCTCAGCCTGAGTCCCCACCCCCGGCCAGCATCTGGCCTGGTCCGGGTCAGGAGCATCTTGGCCTTGTTGCTACATAAGGGCTCAACTTCCCCCCCAGACAAGTGCTTCTGGACCAGCCTCCCTTCAGGCCCTCTGAGCCTCCTCACGGCTCCCACAAGGGGATGCTGCGGGGTGGGGTGGGGTTCCTCCTTCAGCCCCTTCCCCTCCAAAGCTCAACCGAGAATCCAGAAGAGGGAAGGATGGGAGGGAGAGCCAGGCACCAGGCCTGGTCTACTTGAGTGTGATTTGAGGCAAAAAAAAAAAAAAAAAAAGGAAAGGAAAGAAAAGTAGAAAAGCCAAGCTCAATACCGACAGCCCTGGCTGAACCCGCAAACCCAGATGCCACGTGTCTCCCGGCTAAACGCTCGCACAACAAGCTGACTGCCAAGTCGGGCTGGGATGAGGCTTCGGCCCCTGAACTCTCTCCTCTGGGGACAAGAACGGCCCAACCACAGGGACCCCCACTGGCACCCAAAGGAGCCTCCGTGAGTGTCCCTGCCTCCTCTCCCCCAGAAACCAGAGGCCCTGCACTATTTAAAGGCTCAGTTCTAACGAGACCTTTCCATCTGAACAGACTCTTCAGTCCCAGCCCTGGATGAGTCACAGCCCCGCTTCTAGCCTTTAATGAATCTTCAGGTCCGTGGAAGCAGGAGGCCCACGGGTGTTTCTCGCACCCGCAGCATCACTCAGGGCAAAGTTAACGAGGAATTAATGAGGCAACCCCTCCTGCCAGGCTAAGCAGTACCAGGTGCCCTTCCCTTACCCCACTGAAACAAAACGGCCTAATCGCAGCCCCTCGGCCCAAATGTGAAGCTAGCGCGGGAAAACACCAGGTTAATGTGGCTGAGGACAGAAAGGAAGAGGCTGGCAGGCCCGCCCCCCCGACCCTGCTGCTCACCCACCGGCCTGCGCACAGCAAGGTGGGAAGCACAGGGCAGACGTCCCTCAGTCCACCACAGCGCTGACCCCTGTTTCCATGACACGGACACACTGTGCCACACGGCACGGTGGGAGGACTGAATCGCTCATCACACAGAGCAGCCCAGGGCCAGGGCCACCCTGAGCCACACTGACGCCAACCCGCTCGGCAGCTCAGCAGCCCGGTGTCTGCCTGGCCGCTGTCCCCGCCCAGAGATCCCCATCAGACACGGAGCCACCAGACACTGCTGGGGCAAACCCAGCTGAGGAATTCTGAAGGGGCTTCTCAGTTCTGCGGCCACAAATGCACAGGGAAAGAACTGAAAGTCTGGGACCCTCTGCCCATCAGGCGCCTCCGCAAAGGGGCAGGTAAACTGGAAGCGCCCTGTTTGGCTGGCACTGGACCCGGAACCTGCCAGGTCAGTTTCTTGCCAACTCAGGTTTGGGGATGGATAGTGAGCTCTGGGCTGGTGTCTGCTGGCCTCAGCAGGGGCTGGGGAGTGGATGAGTCCATGCTGTCGGGCACAGACAGCTGCCTCAGCAGAGGGGCTCTGGCAGCAGCTGGGGCCAGCAGAGCTCTGCTAGCCTGGTCCTCAGGGAGGCTGAAGGTGACACAGGGGCCAGTGCAGGACAGCTCAAGTTGCTGCCCTGCCCAGCACTTTCCAGGGCTGATGTCACCTCTGGGAGGTCAAATATGCCCCACGGCAGGAGCTGAAACAAAACAAGCCCAAGATCACTTCGTCCTGGCCAATGCCAGGAGCCCCAATGCCGGCTGGCAGTAACAGCCTGCAGAGAGGGTCCTGTGAGCCTCAGGGGATCTCAGATCTCCACTGCGGACTGGCCAAGCCCTCCCTTGTGGCTCTCTTGAGGGATGGGCCCAGCCCTGACCAGCCGGGACTGGCACCCTGGGACCAGATTTGATCTACAGCTATCGAGCGCTTCCTGTGTGCTGGGCGCTGGGTCTGGCTCTTCCTCAGATGCCCGATGCCAGGGCCCCAAGCCAGCCCCGAGGCAACCTGCCCAGCTGCAGGACAGTCGGCTTCTATCTTAGATTTTAATCCCAACTCAGGTCTGGGGCTGCAGGGGCACCGGCGGTCTGCCTTGGCACGGCTTAATCTGAGCTGCCTGCTGGGTCAAGAACCCCCTGGCACATCGACTGAACGCCTGGTGTCCGGCGGGCACTGGGCCCGCAGTCAGCTGGATGGTCCCTGAAGAGAAGCCTGTAGCCCCCAGACCCGGCAGCATCCCCCCACGCACAACCCTGCCAGAGAAACCTCACACGGTCGGCGCCCCTCAGCAAAAGGGCAGCCAGCAAGTCCCGCCGAACGCAGGGGTCAGGTTGAGGCTGAACAGGGCAGACCCAGAGGCAGGCGTCTCCCCGTGGCCTGTTCGCGCTCCCTGCCTGGAAAGCAGAGTCCACCTGCCTAGAAGAAACCTCCCTTCTCCCGAGACAGGGGCAGAGGCCGGAGCGCCAAGGTCTGGGTGGGGACGGCCCCAAGCGTTCCCCATCAAGTTCAAGCCACTCAGAGCGACGCGCGCACAGATTCCGCTCTGCCCGGGGACTCCACGGAGGCGGCGGGGGCGGGAAAGGCAAGCGGGGACCCGGCAGCCCCGCAGCCCCTCAGCCCCGCGAGCCTCCTGAGCCCCCCTGGACCCTCCAGCCCCCGCGGGCACCTTGTTTCGGAGCAGCTTGTTGCGCACGCGGCCCCAGAGCCGGGCGCCGGTGTTGCGGGGGCGCTCGCCCCCCGACTCCTCCAGCTCCAGGGGTTCGCGCCCCGCCTTTGGGCTGCTGCCGGGCTGGGGCAGGACGTCGGTCATGCCGGGGGACCGGGACGTGGCGCTGGACAGAAGGCGCCTGCGGAGCGCTCAGCCCCGGCCGCCAGTCCCGCTAGTTCGCCTAGTCCCGCCGGCTTTCCCCGCGCTCCCCTCCCTCCCCGCTCCCCTCGGTCCCTCCCTCCCGCCCGCCTCGTCCCTCCTCCCTCCTCCGCGTCCCTCCTCCCTCCTCCGCATCCCTCCCTCCCCGAGGCTGCACCCGGGCTGAGCGCCGCCTCCCCGCCCCTCCGCAGCTCCGGGTCTCATCCCTGGCAAGGGCGCTGCTCCGCCCCGACCCCGCCGCCGCCCTCCCTCCACGGAGGCCGCCCCACGAAATAAAGTTTACACAACCCCATACCCCAGTGCGTCCCCGCTGGGTCCCTGCGTTAACCCCTTTACCACCAGGCGGCTCCAGGGGCCAAGCGGAGGGGCCACCAGGTGCCAGGGCCAGGTGGGGGCTGCATTTTGGCCACAACAGCTGCCCTCCTCCCCGGCGAAAGACTCTCACTGCCCTGTGGTCGCACTTCCCCACCCCAACTTCTGCCCCAGGCACCTTCCTCAGAACCAGCTTAGTGACGGGCCAGACACTTGTGGACGGGCACTTACAAGCCTCCTCAGGTGAGAAATTTAAGGATAAAGGAGACCTCTAGTGTGGGAATCGCAGTGGGAAGCGGGACACGAACAAAAGCCCGAAATGACACAGGTCACAGATGTCCAGCCAGAGACGCCGCTCGAGGGGTCACTTTGAACCGTGGTCCTTTGCACCTCACCAAAAAAGACTTCTGCTGTCAGGGGCAGAGGACACCACAGGCAACCACCCGCGTCCGTGCTGGGCGCAGAGGACGCCACGGGCAACCACCCGCGTCCGTGCTGGGCGCAGAGGACGCCACGGGCAACCACCCGCGTCCGTGCTGGGCGCAGAGGATGCCACGTGCAACCACCCGCGTCCGTGCTGGGCGCAGAGGACGCCACGGGCAACCACCCGCGTCCGTGCTGGGCGCAGAGGATGCCACGTGCAACCACCCGCGTCCGTGCTGGGCACAGAGGACGCCACGGGCAACCACCCGCGTCTGTGCTGGGTGCAGAGGCCGCCACGGGCAACCACCTGCGTCTCTGCTGGGTGCCTTGAGAGAGAGAACTTGTTCTTCACCCTTAAGTTAGTGAACTTTCTAACTGCAGACTAGGACAGGAATAATGTCTCCAGGTAACAGTACAAGTTAGAGTATGGTATTCAGAGAAAAGAGAAAGGCTGAATCCCAAATGGTTAACTATGCAAAACCCAGGGGTATCTGGGACCTCAGACCTCTGCAGACCTCGGCACGCGCAGAAAGGAAACCAGTATTTGCACCGTGGCAACCACAAACCAGGTCTTTCAAATGCCCAACTGCATGTGAGCCTCACATTTTTGTGATGTTGGTGTTACTACCCTGTTTCAGAGAGGTGAGGACAGGGGATCAGGAGGTCCAGTTCTGGCCAGGGTTAGTGCTCACAAGCACTGTGCCTTACTCAAGTATGGATGATGCTTTGGAGTCAGGAAAAAGAGCTGGGTCAAGACATCTCTTGGTTGACCCCAAGGCAGGTGGGTCAGAGTCCAGAGACAAGCCCTCGGCATCTGGCGTCAACGGTCAGGCAGATGTCAGGATTTCTCTCGGACACCTTGGTGTTTTTTGAGAAATGGGTGGCTTCCCTGCAGAGACAGCCGTAGTCAGAGCTGCCCTTCATGGAAGGTTGGCATGGACCAAGTATCATGGATGAAGTCACTTAATCCCTCCGAACTTTATGAAGTCAGTTCCAGCATCCCCACTTTACCTCTGAGGAAACGAAAGGCTCTGATAAGCTGAGCTACGTGTCCAAGGCCAGGACAAGCCGGAACACAAACGGACGTCTGGCTAACTCCAAAGCCCACACCCCTGTCACTCACTGTGATGCCCTAGTGTGGCAGGATCTGGCCCTGCACTGCCTTCTGCCCGGCTGGTGGAGGGGGGCCCTGGGGCGTCCTGTCTGGGGCTTGCTAGGCTAGAACCAGGCCTGGGTCTTCACTGTCCCTGCAGGGGCAGCCAGACCGGCTCTGCTTCTTCCTGGCTCACACGTCACACCCACTCCTGGACAGTGCACAAGGAGCCTCCTCACACCTGAGCTGCTAAGTGGGAGCTGAGCCACAAGCGCCTCGCCAGCACCTCCTGAGGGGGAGGTAGAGAGACGGACGGAGGTAGGAACACGCCTGTGTCCACTAACTGAGGCCTGAGTCAACCTTCCCCCCTCTCCTTTGCCTGTCCCTTCCAGGGCTCCAGGAGGACCCAGGCAGCCCCCTTACACAGCCACAAAACCATCTCCTCCAGGAAGGCTCTGCTCATACAGCCACAGAACCATCTCCTCCACCACAGAACCATCTCCTCCAGGCAGGCTCTGCTTACACAGCCACAGAACCATCTCCTCCACCACAAAACCATCTCCTGCAGGCAGGCTCTGCTCACTCCTCAGGCTTCACTGCTTGGTCCCACTCATGTCATTTTTTTTTTTTTTTTTTTTTTTTGAGACGGAGTCTCGCTCCGTCACCCAGGCTGGAGTGCAGTGGTGCAATCTTGGCTCCAGCCTCCGCCTCCCCAGCTCAAGCAATTCTCCTGCCTCAGCCTCCCGAGTAGCTGGGATTACAGACGCACCCGCCACCACGCCCGGCTAATTTTTGTATTTTTAGTAGAGACGGGGTTTCACCGTGTTGGCCAGGATGGTCTCAATCTCGTGACCTCATGATCCGCCCACCTCAGCCTCCCAAAGTGCTGGGATTACAGGCGTGGGCCACTGCGCCCAGCCCCCGTCATGTCACACTAGAGGCAGTAACTGAGGGCCTGTCTGCGTGCCCGACCCTGGGGTGAGGGTTAAGACATCACAAAGACGAATCAAAAGCCAGTGCTTGACAAAGCTGCAGCCGAAAGACCAGAGATGATGTGGGAGAGCAGAGATGCGGGAGAGCAGAGATGTGCACCAGCAGGAGGCAGACAAGCATGTGTGCATTTGGCACAGGTCGCTGTGCACCTACCAGGCGCCACGCCCAGATGGACAAAGCCCTCACAAAATCCCATATTACGGCCTCAGAACAGGACAGACAAAATGCCACGAATGTCGAGAGACACAATTTCCAGCTGGAGGGAACGGGAGAAGGATTCCTGGAGGAGAGGGGTCGGTGTGGGGCCCTCGGGGCTGTGGGGAAAGGCCATCCACCCTCGCTGGGACCCAGCTTTACTCAACCTCCCTTCAGCAAATGTGCAATGGCTGTTGTGTAACTGGTTGGTAAGGTGCCATTATAACTGCTCGTCACGTTTGCGCTGCAGTGCTCCTGATGCCGTGACTTAACTTTGGAACCGGCCCCTCAGTGGCTCCGTGTGGTCCCCTTCCCTCGGGCTGGGTCCCACGCCACAGGGTGCAGACTGCGAGAATGCGTGCCCCTCCCTGCCGCCGGGTGTGTGGGAGAAGGGGGCAGCGTAAATCCCGTTCCCAAAGCCCGACACTCATCTGTCTTAGGAACCACAGGCTCAATACTTGTCTGAATAAAGCAAGCTCGGATTGGATGCACAATGGCCAGCTGGTCTCCATGGTGGCAGAAGTACCTTCGCAGATGGGTAGCCGAGCTGGGAGTCTTCCCCTAAGACGCTCGCCTTTCCCCTCCTCCCTGTGGACTGGCGGCTTCCTCTGGGAACGGCACAGATTTCCCTTCTCTCCCCCAAGCCCGACTCATCGTTTCCTGGAGTCAATGGTCTTGGGTGGAAGAAGATCCACACAAGACAAATGTCCCCAGCAAAAGCAGAAGTCTGAATTCTAGTCCCTGCAGCCCACCACAGACCCCTCCTCATCTCTGCTGGGCTGGGTTCAGGCTATCCCAGCTACCTGGGAAGTGGCCATACTCCTTCCTCCCGCACCCCTTCCATCCAGCCACACCTGCTCCCCCCACCCCTTCCATCCCCCACA
>NW_016803136.1:844144-850807 GCF_001698545.2 Rhinopithecus bieti
CCCTTCCATCCCCACACCTGCTCCCCACCCCTTCCAGCCCCACACCTGGCAGAGCCCTCCTCAGATGAACTACAAGACTCCTCTGGTGGGATAAACAGAGCCTGGGTGGTAAAAGACCCCCACGAACAGATGTCACTGCTTTTGGAATTAAAAACATTCCTAGTGGACCATCCCATCCTCCCTCAGCCCCTCCCCAGACTCTCCGCCAGGGGAATGAGGGGGGCTGTCCCTGGGGAGATGTGGGTGGGACCTGGCGTTTTGCCTAGGGCAGGGGTCATGCTACCCAGCACAGCTGTGATTGAGGTAAAATCAGGTTAAGGTGATCAGCAGCAGCATCAACGAGGAAAAAAGGTCAACAAAGAAAAACACACATCCGGCACCATGTGGGTGGGAGGGGCAAGGACTGGGGACGGCTTCCAGGCAAATCCTCCAGCCTGTGAGCACCAGGAGGAAGGTTCTGCCTCAGAACCTAGAAATGCAGATGCTGCTTTTCTGGAGTGACCTCCTTCTTCCCACCAGAACGATGCTCATCTCCCCCAGCCCACACTAGAACCCCGATTCCCCATCCTCTCTGCTAGCGCAAATGACTCCAGAAGAGGGGGTTTCTGAGCAGCCAGCTAGACCAAGGCCACAGGCACCCCAGTGGGGATAGCCTGGGAACCAGCTGTGGTGGGGAGAGCCCTAAGAGGCCACCCAGGGAGTCCAGAGCCCAAGACGAGTCTGGCACCCAGCTGAGGATGGGCACCGAGGGGGATGTGGCTCAGGTCTGCCAAGAACACTCCCTCTCTCAGCCCCAGGGGATCATGGCACTGGGTGGGCATCAAAGGAGCAGAGCTGGGAGGCAAGAAGGTGCTGGAGGAGAGTGGGGCGGGCCCGAGGCTTTGCGGGCTGCAGAGAGCCTGCCAGTGGGTCCTGCCCAAAGACAGGCACAGGCTCCAGGCTGAGAGACAAGCAGGCTGTACATGGGAGCCCGGAGTGCCCAGCGCCATGCAGAGGGCATGCAGGATGGCACGTTCTGGGGACAGCTGTGGCAGAGTGGGGACGGGAGTGTCCCCCTAACTCGGTGGCTCTGTGGTCACTGCATTCTTCCTGTGTGTTCTGATCGTTTCCTGTACCGACCCTAACCAAAACCTACGGACTGGAAGGCCAAGTGCCTTCCCAGCATGAGACACTGAGACTCACTCTAGGTCTTTCTCCCCACCCATCGGATACCTCTGGGTATTTGCAATGTTCAGAGCCTGCATTCAGCCCAGGGACAGGAGTCACCCAGCAGCCAATGGCAGAGCAGAGCCTAGGAGCTACATTTCCTTCTATCCATCCATCCATCCTTCCATCCAGGTGGGGCTGGGAGAGGGGTCCCGGGTAGGCTCAAGGTTAAAGATAGGCACAGTGTAAGGAAGAATGCAGTCAGGATGAAAGCGAGTTGCTCCATGGCCCAGACCTAGGCCTGCCCAAGGTAACCTGCTGTCCTCCCAACTCCCCAAAGGCCTGCGTCAGCTCACAGGGCAGTCCCGAGTACGTGCTGCTTCTCACACAGCTCCAGCCTCCCTCTGCCTGACCTCCAGCCTCCCTCTGGCCACGTCAGGCTGGTGTCACCAGGGTGCTGGCTGGTTCTAGATGCAGAGGAGAGACTGAAACAGCCCAAGAACTTGTCTGCTGCAGGAGAAGTGTCCTGACAACCCGTTCCTGGCAACCCCTAGCGATTCTCACAGCTCATTTAGTCACGGAAAAGGGTGAAAAATGCATTTGAGCCTTTGGGAACATCTTGCTTATCTAGAACAAAACCCACCCGAGACCAAGTGGGCAGGGCGTGGCCCCTCAGTGTGCTGTCCCTGCCGCCGAAGGCACCCTGGGCTGCTTGCCTGCTCCTCCTCCCAGGAAGGACGGGGTGTGGCCGGGTCTCCCAGCACAGCCAGACATGGCAGCCTAAGGCAGGAGGGGCTGAGCCTCCCTGTTCTTTCTTCATCCTGTATTCCCGAACACCTCCCTTCCACCCAAGCTGCGAGCTCACGGTGGCCAGAAGCAGGCCCTGGGAGCCAGGGACCTGTGGACTCAACAGCCACATTTTTCTGTCTGGGTTCAGTTTCCACAGCTGTCAAGTCAGGAGCTTGGAACAGACAAACGGTCTCCGGTGATATTTCTTTTCTGCTGAGGATGCACCCCTGCCTTTATTTCCCAATGAAATTTTATGCCGAAGTCTCCCTGCCCACCTGGTTCGATAAAAGCAGAAGCAGAGAGAGCAGGGGCTCTGGCTGAAGAGGGGATGTAGGGCCCACCTGTTCACACCTGCTTTTCCACCACCCCTCGCATGCCTTGGGGCTCACGTCCCTCCTGGGAATTCCCAAGCCCCACAGGCAGAATCTGAGGCACACCCCGCCGCCCTGCCCTCCTTTCAGGCATCTACAGCTCAGACCTTAGGTTCTGTGTGTGGGCCGCCAGCAGCCTCCAGCAGCCACTACAGGCAGTTCTCCCAAGGGCCTCACTCTTCCTCGAGGTGGGGGATGTGTGGGGGTGAGAGAGATCAGGGCCTTTGTAAGGACGCCTCCGGGTCAGACGTTGAACCTGCAGCTCATGTCTTGTCTCCACTTCTCTCCCTGCTTTGGGAAACTTGGGGCTTTTGCTCTGTGGCTGTGGGTTCGCCTGGGCAGCCTCGCAAGGGAACAGCGCCTGTCTAGTCGGTCAGGCGGGCGTGTCTAGGTCATCCTGCATCTCCAGTCACGCTAGGGTCTTTCCTGAAGGCAGGGCAGCTCAGCCTTGCCTCCAAGGGCGTGAACACACTGTGCCCAGCCCTCCCTGCCCCAGCCCAAGGCTGCAGGCTGCACTGGGGCTTAGACCCTCAGCCAGCACCACCACTGTCCACGGCAAGGCAGGGGCTGGCCATGAGGGGCTGCTGTGAGTCTGCGGTGGCCGCAGGCTTGAGAGAGGCCAGCAGAGCCGACCCTAAAGGTGACCCCCGCTCGGCATTCATCTGCAGCCTCAGCCCTAACTCTAGGAATTCTCTAGCAACCCTTCTGTGGTGTCCTTCTCTCGAAGCTTTCAGAAAACACGGAAAGTGGGACAACCCTGGGGCTGATACTTTGGATTCCGATGGGGAAGCAGTAGCCTCCGCCTGCAGGGAGGAGCCGGGGAGCAATGTACGTCTGCGGCTTTTGCCTCGGCGCGTTTACTGAATGCCCACAGGCCCAAGACGACACTCTCTGAAGGGTCACCCGAGGTTGGCCGGCTGAGATCAAACGCAGGTCCTGTGCCTCTGAGTCTGGGAGCCTGGCAACCTACCCAGGTCCTGTGCCTCGGAGTCTGGGAGCCCGGCACCCACCCAGGTCCGGTGTCTCTGAGTCTGGGAGCCCGGCACCCACCCAGGTCCTGTGTCTCTGAGTCTGGGAGCCCGGCACCCACCCAGGTCCTGTACCTCTCAGTCTGAGAACCCAGCACCCACCCAGGTCCTGTGCCTCTGAGTCTGGGAGCCCGGCAACCTACCCAGGTCCTGTGCCTCTCAGTCTGAGAACCCAACACCCACCCAGGTCCTGTGCCTCTGAGCCTGGGAGCCCGGTACCCACCCAGGTCCTGTACCTCTCAGTCTGAGAACCCAGCACCCACCCAGGTCCTGTGCGCCTCTCAGTCTGAGAACCCAGCACCCACCCAGGTCCTGTGTCTCCGAGTCTGGGAGCCTGGCACCCAGAGCTGAGAACACCTTTGTTTTGGTTTGTCAAGAGGCTGGATGTTCTCAGGGCCTGACTGCATTGGCTCCTGAGGTCCTGTCTGGACCGGCTTCTCTGCGTGGTGCCCGCCCCTCAGAGGTGGGTCAGGGGGAGCGGGCGCCCAGCCTGCCTGACGAGGTGGCACTTCCCAGGGGTGAAGGGGAGCGGGGGGAGCCGACGGACGCCTCCATCTGTTTCTCATTGGATGCTTCCTGCCCAGAATCCACTGGGCAGAATCCAGGCTCCCAAAACCAGGAACACCTGGGCGATGGAGGCGGCCGAGCAGGGCTGACGAGAGAGGTTTGTGCCCCATGTTTGGAAAAGCTTTCGATGGCAGGGCAGGCATTCTTGAGGGACCCCGCCCCTGACTTCCGCCACCCAGGACAGGTTCTGCCGCCCACTCTCCAAGGAGAACCAGGCGTCCAGACCTGCCTTGAAGAGGGACAGCAGGTGGGAGTCTGGGCTGGAGAACAAATGTGCGTGAAACAGCTGGGGTGGGCGGGGCCAGAGCAGGACAATGGCTGCAGTCAGGGACCCCTGGGAGGAAGTGGAGAGTGAGGAGAAAGGAGAACCAGGCCTGGGGCTCAGCCTCCTGGGTCCCCATGTGCCTGGGGAACTGGCATAGGGGTGGGGGTGGCGGCAGAGGGAGGAGCCCCACGCGGGCCAGCTGTGAGGGCAGCAGGGAGGCAGAACTCCTACGCCAGGAGCTGACGCGCAGCCTGAAATCCGCTCCTGGCCTTGGTGGGCGCCGATGCGAGACTGACCTTCCAGGGAGAGGCCACTCCAGTGTCCCAGGACAGGGAGCTACGGGGGCTGTGAGGGCCAGGACAGGGGTTGGGGACAGGCGAGGTGGAACCAAAGGGAAAGGCCTGTCTTCCTTCCCAGTTGAACCAAGGCCTCCCTCAGGGCCAGGGGCCCAGCTGTGGTCAGTGTGGTCCATGCATGACGCCTGGAAGGATGAACGGGGGAAGGCCCTGAGGACCCCCATTGACAGACGTGGATCATCTGCCTGGGAGGGGTCCCAGGACCACCCGTGAAGAATGAGGGGACCGGAGTGGGAAGGGGCTCTGGGCTAAGATTCCAGGGTCCCCAGGATGCACAGGACCCCCAGGCAGAGTTGAATGGGGACAATACACCCCCTGGGGGCCAGAGGGAGGGAAGTGGGGCAGGGGAGCCCTTGACTCCTGCCCCGGTGGGCTCCGGCCCCACGTTCGCTACAAGCTTCCTCGTGCTCTGCAGAGTAATTGAAACCAGAAGCTGCTCCCTAGCCGCTGACAAAGGCCCCTTGTTCCCGACCACACCAGGCCAAGCTCAGAGCTGCCGCGCTGGGTCATGGTAGGGAAACCTCAGGCCAGCAGGCGGTGAGGGCCCCAACCTTGACTTCCCCGCCCCTACTCTGAGGTTGATTCAGCAAAGCCCAGTCTGACCCCATCAGCTTAAGAAATAATGCTGCCTCGGCCAGCCAAAGGGCCCGACACAGGGGACCACTTGTAGGTGACAGCCTTTAGGAGCGGGCTGCTGGACAAGTGACACCCAGAACCACTGGAGGGGGGTGGGGGACAGGGTGCCCAAACCAACCAGTACTGACTCCATGCCAGGCCCTGGGTCCAGGGTTTCATGGACCCTCATACTCAGTCCTCGTTACAGCCCATCTGACAGGTCAGGAAGCTGAGGCTCAGAGAGGCAAAGATACTCACTCTGTTCTCCCAACTGACAACGGAGAAAGCTAGACTCAGCCCCCCAAGATCCGTCTGGCCTCAAAACCCCAGCAACACTGGCTGAATGATCCAAGTTCTCGTTTTCCTTTTTTTGAGACAGAGCCTCGCTCTGTAGCCCAACCTGCAGTGTAATGGCACAATCTCGGCTCACCGCAACCCCCACCTCCTGGGTCCTGGTTCAAACAATTCTCCTGCCTCAGCCTCCCAAGTAGCTGGGATTACAGGAGCCCGCCATCATGCCCGGCTAATTTTTTTTAATTTTTAGTAGAGACGGGGTTTCACCTGTTAGCCAGGCTGGTCTCGATCTCCTGACCTCATGATCCGCCCACCTCGGCCTCCCAAAGTGCTGGGATTACAGGCGTGAGCCACTGTGCCTGGCCTAAGTTCTCTTGTTTTCTTTACCAGATGGTGAAGTCCTGGTCATTCTTTGTACCCACAGCCCATGGCCTGCCATTCAGAAGATGTATCATAAACAGAAACAAGTGAGTAAATTCGTGAAAAGTGTGGACATGCATGTCACAGCACTGACTGGCTCTTCCAGATACGTGAGATCCTTTAAGCTAGTGCTGAAGGTGGAGTAGGAATAGTTATCCCCACTGAATCAATAAAGAAACTTGGCTGGGCGCGGTGGCTCACACCTGTAATCCCAGCACTTTGGGAGGTTAAGGCGGGCGGATCATGAGGTCAGGAGATCAAGACCATCCTGGCCAACACAGTGAAACCCTGTCTCTACTAAAAATACAAAAATCAGCCAGGTGTGGTGGCGGGCACCTGTAATCTCAGCTATTCGGGAGGCTGAGGCAGGAGAATTGCTTGAACCCGGGAGGCGAAGGTTGCAGTGAGCCAAGATTACGCCTCTGCACTCCAGCCTGGGCTACAAAGCGAGACTCCGTCTCAAAAAAAAAAAAAAAAAGAATAGAAAGAAAGAGGGTGTAGACTCCATCGGATTTGCCAATCTGGGCTTTGTGAGCCATTCCCAGTCCCGAGGCAGGGGACTGGCCTTCATGACCTCCTCAGAGTGTCAGTTCTAACATCTCTGATCTCTCTCAAGCTTCCAGGTGGCAGGCCAAGAATGTCAAAGAAACTACCTCTTCCTGCCACTCCTCCCGTCAGACACAGGCTCCAAGCTTTGGAAGGGAAAGGGAGGAAGGGGAGGGACCCCATCAGGCCCAAACTCTGCCATCGGGGTGAGGGTGAGTCTAGCCCCGAACTCTGCTGTCGGGGTGACGGTGAGCCACCGCCCCAAA
>NW_016803136.1:851071-875861 GCF_001698545.2 Rhinopithecus bieti
CTCTGCTGTCGGGGTGACGGTGAGCCAGGGCCCCAGCATGGAGACGTTGGAGCTTCCTTCTTGGCCTAGAACCTGCCCCTCCCACCACAGGGTCTTCAGCGCTGCTGTGCCCAGGGAGGGCGGCCCTGGCAGGCACGTAGGGAGGTGCAGCTGCCTCCCAGGCACAGGGAGCAGAGGTGGAGTGTGGGGTGAGGGCTGTCTGCAGCCTGCGGCGAGCGAGCGAGGGAAGGACGAAGCAGGGCGGGGGAGCAGGCAGGGGGTGCAGAGGGCCCCTCGGGTTTAAGTAGCTCCTTGGTCTCAGACCCTTCTCCAGTCTGGGGACTGTGGCAGAACCTTAGCTGTGGGGCCCCAAGGGAAAGCTCTTTCCTCAGAGCCAGCCAGCCAAGAAGGGCCGGACCCTGGGAATATGCTCATCAGCTTGCGGGTAGGTCGCTCCAACGGCAAGGCTGGAAAGAGAGCAGGATAAACAGACTGGAGTCCCCTGGGACCAGGAACCAGGGTAGACTACATGGGGGGCAGGGGCAAGAGCTGGGCGGTGGGGGGCTCCCAGCTAAGCGGACTGGGATGGTGTCCCTGAGTCTGGGGCCCTTGTTCACCCACTAACAAGCTCTGTGACTGCGGCTGTCTCGCTCACCCTTGCTGGTGTCCATTTCCTTCTCTCCGAAAAGCAGGATTGGATTAAATGCCCTCTAAGATTTCCTCCAAGCCAGGTGCAGTGGTTCACGCCTGTAGTCTCAGCACTTTGGGAGGCCGAGGCGGGCAGATCGCCTTAGCTCAGGAGATCGAGACCAGCCTGGTCAACATGGTGAAACCCCGTCTCTACTAATAATATAAAAATTAGCCAGGTATGGTAGTGGGCACCTGTAATCCCAGCTACTTGGGACGCTGGAGCGGGAGAATCGCTTGAACCTGGGAGGCAGAGGTTGCAGTGAGCCGAGATCGCCCCATTGCACTCCAGCCTGGGCAAGAGAGAGAGACCCCATCTCAAAGAAAAAAGAAAAGACTTCTTCCAGCCAAAACCCCATGAATCCTTTCCTTTTATTCATTCCTTCTATTCGCGTTGCTCACAGCTCCCCCGCCACCCCTGCTGAGGCTCCTGAATTTCCTGGGACCCTCCCTTCACATTCCTTCCTCCCTGGAATGCCCACCCTACTCCTTTCTGCACATGCAGAGCCTGCCCACCTTGCTAGAATAACACAGAGCCTTAGCATAGCAACTGCGCTGGCCGTTTTATACAATGATTTCTATAAACAATATAAAGTACTTTTAACAAAGTATCCAAAAAGATGCTTAGGAAGACTCCATACAGCTCTAGAAAAAAAGGTTTATAATAATCCACGAAAATATACAAACAGACAAACCAGGCCCTGATTAAATCTCTATAAAAATGTGTATACCTCAAGAAGGGAAAAGGCACAGAAGAAATGGCTGCTTCGGAGAAGTGGGAGTAGGGATGGTTTCTGATTATGTTTCAAGTCTCTCTGCTTCTACTGCAATTTTCTTTCTCATACAAACATTGCTTCCGGAATCAAAAAACCCAGGGCTTTCAAATCACTCCCGTTCCACCTCCTCCTTGAAGCCTCCCTAATTCCAGCCCAGTGTGACCCTTCTGCCTTCGAATTCCTGCGGGACAATCTTCCATCTTCTTACGGCAGGAGGCAGCGGGGCATCTAGAAACGGGCTCTGCAGCCAGCTGCCCGCCCTGGCTAACCCCTGGGCACATGGCCTTGGCCGGGCTCCTCAGCCCCAGCTTCCTCGTCTTTCCAGCTGTGATGACATTCCTCTCCCACAGGGTCCTGGGAAGATCCCCTGAGACAGCAGATGGAAGCATTTAGCACAGTGCTGGGCTCGTCCTGGGCTCGCTGATGTGTGCACGGCTATTGTGACTGGCATCTTGCGTTCTTCTCACTGGAGAACATGGATCAACAGACTTGTCTTTCCAATCTGACAGTGGGTCCCTTGAGGCCAGGACCCTGCACCTGCGGAGCTGGGACCTCACAGATCACACTAAGTGCCTCTCCTCCTCTTTTCTTTTCTTTTCTTTCTCAGACAGAATCTCACTCTGTCTCACCCAGGCTGGAGGGCAATGGAGCAGTCTCGGCTCACTGCAACCTCCACCTCCCAGGTTCAAGTGATTCTCCTGCCTCAGCCTCCCAAGTAGCTGGGACTACAGGTGCCCACCACCACGCCTGGCTAATTTTTGTATTTTTAGTAGAGAGGGGGGTTTCGCCATGTTGGCCAGGGTGGTTTCGAACTCCTGACCTCAGGTGATCCCCCAGCCCTGGCCTCCTGAAGTGCTGGGATCACAGGCATGCACCACCACACCCGGCTAATTTTTGTATTTCTAGTAGAGACGGGGTTTCGCCATGTTGGCCAGGTGGATCTCAAACTTCTGACCTCGTAATTCGCCCACCTTGTCCTCCCAAAGTGCTGGGATTATAGGTGTGAGCCACACACCCAGCTAATTTTTGTATTTTTAGTAGAAACAGGGTTTCGCTATGTTGACAGGGGCGGGGGGGTCGTCAAACACCCAACCTTGTAATCCGCCCACCTCGGCCTCCCAAAGTGCTGGGATTATGGACACGTGCCACCATGCCCAGCTGATTTTTGTATTTTTAGTAGGAACGGGGTTTTGCCATGTTGGCCAGGCTGGTCTCGAACTCCCGACCTCGTGATCTGCCCGCCTTGGCCTCCTGCTCTTTCCCACGTGTGCTCCTCTCCTTCCTCCCAGGGGCACCAGGCACACGTGTCCCCTGCCCCGGGGACTCCAAGACAAAGGAGACTTCCTTATGCCATAAAGCAGCATCTCTGCTGCCTCTCCAGGCCACCAGCCACGCCACGGCCCTCTGCCGGGCTGGGGGACTTGTCGACAAAGGCCTGAGACGTGGGGCCACTGCACAGAGGAGGAAGCATGGCCTTCCCCACATACCGTACGCAGAGGTGGCTTGACCAAGGTACTTAACCTCAGCACCCCAGTGTCCTCATCTGTAAAATGGGGCGCAGGGACTGTCCTTCTCCCTGGAGGACTACGACAAGGATCACACGAGGAAACGACGCTCGGGAAGCGGCCTCCAGGAGCACGAGTGCTGGACACACACCGGTGACGCATGCTGCCATCTGTCTGTCACTAAATGCTCCCCCAACCCCAACCCGCCGCTCAGACTCCTGCCCCACTGCCCCATCAGGCGACCCAGAGTGGGGGCCTCATCACAGCAGCAAACGCCTATGCTTAGGCCGTAGGGCCCTTGCTTTCTCTGGATGGGCTGGTGGGAGGGGGCCTAGAGAGAAATGGGGGCCCCAGAGGTAGCCCTCCTCCTCCTGCCTTTCCTTGAGGCCCTCTGAATATCCCCAAGGGCTGGACCCTATCTCAAAGCCACCTCCGACTATGTCCTCAGCGCCTGCTGGGGGGCAGCAAAACGGCATTCCAAGGGCCAGTGCCAGTTCCCTTCCTTAGATGCGTGGCTGGAGGGGAGGCAGGGACAAGCTGTGGGGACAGACTGTTCCATGACTCCGTGGGGCCCAGGTTCATGGGAACAGCTCTGTTTCGACTCTTCACCCAGCCTGGCCATCTGCGGTGGCTCCGAGGGCAGTCACAGGCGACACTTTCTGAGCCACGCCCCTGAGGGATGCCTCCCCCACCAAAGGAAGCTGGTGAGATGGTTCTGCGGCGGAGGGCCAGGGCCGGGCCTTGGCACACTGAGTGCTGGGGGACTTCAAAGGCCTCCAGGGGACTCTGGCTCTGAACTGCCCGCTCACAGACCCAGGTCAGCTGGCAGCAGGAAGGCTTGTGTTTCTTTTAATATCAACTCCCAGGCATTTAACATTCCTCGAAGCTTAAACACAGAAACATTTCCCTTACCAGACTCTGCCTTCTGCTTTGCCAAACATAACCTGGCTTCCTCCCTCCCCCACAGCCTCCATCTGCTCCTGTCTCCAAGTGGCTTGCGGGGATTGACGGTGAGTTTCCCCCGGGGCTTGTGCAGTTGAGTGAGAAGGAGGGAGGCGATGCGGCTGAAGTCCAGGTGGGGGAATGTGTCCTCGGGCCCTGGAGGCTGAGTTCTCGAGGGGCTGGGGCCCACCGTGCCCACAGAGCTGGCTGCCTGGCACACCCCCGTAACTCTTCTATTCCACAGCCACCAGTGGCAAGGGAGTGTGGCGTGGCGGCCACTCTTGTCTCTTGCCTGGGCGTCTCCCAGGGCTGGACGAGCCAGCCCAGAACCCTTCCGTGCCTGTCCCAGGGACCGGGAGATGGGGCTCTCACCCCTTATCCCTGCAGAGAGCAGGTCCCAGGGACTGAATCTCTAGAGCCCATTTCCTAAATCACAAAGGACTGGCTGGTAGTTGCCTGGCAGCCCTGTCTCCCTAGCGACGAGTACTGAGAAGCAGGGTGCCGGCCCCACAGCATCAGAAAGAGACGTGTTTAGGAACATGGGGCGTATGCAGCAAAGGCCAGGCCCCTCCATGTGGGGCCCCTGGTTCAAACACTGGAGCCTGAGACGGGGCGGGGAATGGGAGACCCACACGGCTCCCCGGGGCAATGCTACCAAGGACCTGCAGGTAAGAGCCAGACACCCAACTCGGTGGCCCTGACAATGCATCAGAGAACAAACGCTTCCTGCTAAAAAGCATCGTTCAGCCCCCTGTTGTAGACGGAGCCATCACGGCCTGCGCCTGGATCACGTCTGGGGCTACTGTTAAGAAGCCCAGCACGCCCAACGCCCGAGGCTCAACCCCAGTACGTGTTAGTTACCGTCTCCCTTCATTTCATGGTCACAGGATCTACCCCCAAACCAGACCACTTGCGGCACAGCGCGAGGCCACCCGAGGGGCCAGACGGGAGTGTGAAGCCACCACGCCACGCCTTTCCCGCTCCCAAGCCTAGTTCTCTTTTTTTTTTTTTTTTTTGAGATGGAGTCTTGCTCATCACCCAGGCTGGAGTGCAGTGGCGTGATCTCGGCTCACTGCAAGCTCCGCCTCCCAGGTTCACGCCATTCTCCTGCCTCAGCCTCCCGAGTAGCTGGGACTACAGGCGCCTGCCGACGCGCCCGGCTAATTTTTTGTATTTTTAGCAGAGACGGGGTTTCACCATCTTAGCCAGGATGGTCTCGATCTCCTGACCTTGTGATCCACCCGCCTCGGCCTCCCAAAGTGCTGGGATTACAGGCGTGAGCCCCCGCGCCCGGCCCAAGCCTAGTTCTCTTAACAGCCTGGTGAATAGCAGCCATCTTCAAAACTGGCAGAATGTTTCAGAGACACAGGTAGCACACACAAAGGCCATTTTCCTACCTATGTTTGTAGGGAGCCAAAAGCACAGTTGAGGTATAAATGCTCTTTTTTTTTTGGAGACAGGGTCTCACTCTATCACCTAGGTGCAATCTTGGCTCACTGCGACCTCCACCTCCCAGGTTCAAGCGATTCTCCTGCCTCAGCCTCCTGAGTAGCTGTGACTACAGGCGTGTGCCACCATACCCGGCTAATTTTTGTGTTTTTAGTAGAGATGGGGTTTCACCATGTTGGTCAGGCTGGTCTTGAACTCCCGACCTCGTGATCCACCTGCCTTGGCCTCCCCCAAAGTGCTGGGATTATAGGCATGAGCCACTGCGCCCAGCGGCATAAATGCCCTTAACCTGAGGTGCAGCCTCTACTAACACCCAAGTCCCCACCGGAAGCCTCAGGCTCCCAACACAGCTGAGTACGGTCCAGCCACCCCAGCAACAAGTCAGAGACTACCCCCGGCTCCTGAGCCAAGCACATGGCCCCTAAGTCCTTCAGGCAGAACAGCAAACGCCTGGTCTGTGTGCCTCCCTCCGGCCCCCATCAACGGCACACACTGCTCCTCCCACGCAGCATTCCGCCCCCCCTTCACCGACGCAGCCTCAGAATCCTTCTCACTACAGCGTTCCGCAAAAAAGCCACCCGCAGACTAAAGCTGGGGTGTGAAAACAAAGCTGGTTGCTTCCATCTCGCAGAAGCGTGGATGGCCCACCTGAGGCTCCACGCACACACTTGGGCTTCTGAGGCCACAACAAGCGGCCACCTCTAGCAGGGGAGAACCACCTCCTGGGGAACTTTCCTCCAACCAGCCTGGAACCAAAATCACCAAAGAGCAGGCTCCTTGACCAGGACTCCTTTTCAACTGGGACCACCTCCCGGAGGCTCCCCAGCCTTGCCTTGGCGCCCTGGCCTCACCTGGATCTGCCCTTTGCCCATGATCTTGTCCACGATCTCGTTGTTGTCCTTGTTGACCTTGGTCTTGTCATAGCACTTCTCATAGCACAGGATCCTCAGGGACTGGGAACCCTCCAGCTCGATCTCAAACTCCTGGGGAAAGATGGGACAGAGGGCCCTGAACCTCCGAAGCTGCGAGGCCTGGCTTTCCGGCAGGTGCGGGCCCCTCAGCTCTGCAAGGAGGACTGAGTGAGCATGGCCCACAAGGAACACGTCAGATTTTCTGGAACTCCCAGAGGCCTCCCATCACCGATGGAGTCTGGGGCCTGAGCTGACAGCGCAGGGTCTGACACCCAGACACACACCATGATCAGAAACCAGAGGAGCAGGGGGCAGAAAGGGGGGTGCAGGCAGAGCTGTTCCAACTAACAGGCCTGGCCATCCCCAGCAGAGAGGCCATGGGCACAGGGCAGTGGGGGCACACTCGGGGCGGTGGGGGCACACTCAGTGGCAAACTCGAGGGTCCCTGCAGAGACACCAGCCCCTGCCACTCACCTCATCCCACTTGGGCTCCGCTGTGTCCCGGAACACCCTGGTTTTGGCTTTGCTGACAAAATAGCCGAAGGAATCCACCTCCAGGGTACAGTACAGGTCTGTGGGGGAAGGACAGACGGAGATACTGTATGAGTGGGGCCAGGGTGGGGCCGGCGGGGCAACGCTCAGGATGGAGGGGGACATCGCATCTGTCCTTTCCAACATCCTTGAGGACGGCACCTTGGCTCTCGCCTCCCTGAAGCTGTGGACCATCTGGCTCCTCCTGTTCCCCTGCCCCTTTCTTAGGGGCTCTGCCCTCCCCACCTCAGCCCACTCCACACTCTGCCCTCCCCACCTTGGCCCAGCCCAGGCTCTGCCCTCCCCACCTCGGCCCAACCCACGCTCTGGCCTCCTCCTCCCTCTAAAGGGCCCTCAACTGTGCTGTGTCTGCATCTTCCTCACCATGGAGACGTTACCACAAACTCTTCACTAAGCACCCTGGTGCCACCTCTCCCCATAACACTGGTGCCCAGGTCTCAACAGTGGCATTTTTGCAGTGGGAGGTGCTGGAGGCGTTTAGCACCTTGCCTCCAGGTCCTGAATGCTCGGAGCAGCCCCCTCCCCAAGCCCAGAGTGCTATGGCTTCCTCTGCTGCACTTAACATAAACCAAAGGGATCTGCTCTACCCGTGCGTCCCTAGTCTCTCTCCCCCCACGACACAAACACCACACTGGAGAAGCCTGAGTTTTCTTGCCCGCCGGTGCACCTGCAGTACCAAGAACGGGCCTGGGAACCCAGCCGGCACACGGCAAATGAGGCTCCTACCACCACCAAGTGCTCCAGGTAACAAGGCAGTGGAAGGCTGGGGCGGGAGGGCAGGGCTAGGGGCGTTCCCCGGCATTTCCATCTTGAACCCTGGCCTTCAGGCTGAAAATCTATCCTGGGACACAACTGCTGAGGCCACAGCACCGGCCCAGACCCCAGGCCCTCTGCAAACCCACAGCCCCACTGGGCTCAGATCCCGGCAGTCCTCCCACCTTCAGGGAGATGCCGAGGTTGTTCCCAGGGTACCGGAGGCCGTGCATGGGGTGCCTTTGGGGCACCATGGCCAACTCTCTGCAGCGTGAATCAAGGCAGAGGTCAGAGTGCGGGCAGACGGTGCAGGTAGCTTACTCCGCTTGGCTCCCGGAGCTGCCCAGCTGGGCCATTCTCCATCAGAACAGGTTCCCTGGCCAGGCACGGTAGCTCACGCCTATAAATCTCAGCATTTTGGGAGGCCGAGGTGGGCACATCACCAGAGGACAGAAGTTTCAGACCAGCCTGGCAACAGTGAAACCCCGTCTCTACTAAAAATACAAAAATTAGCCAGGCGTGGTGGCGTGTGCCTGTAATCCCAGCTACTCGGGAGGCTGAGGCAGGAGAATCTCTTGAACCTGCGAGATAGAGGTTGCAGTGAGCCAAAACCGCGCCACTGCAGCCTGGAAGACACAGCGAGACTGTCTCAAAAACAAGAATGGCTTTCCCGCAGAAAGGAGAGTACAGCTGCCCCAGGAAGCCTCCAGCTGGAGCAACAGAAAGGAGACCCAGGTGGGCATCAGAACACACAGAACGTGGTGTGGCGGATTCGCAGGCGAACAACACAGAGGCGCTGAGCACCCCGGCCTGGGCCAGACCAGGGAGTGGGTCTGTGTGTCTGAGACGGTCCGTGAAGTGCTGTTATCATGGACTGATGTCAGCATAAGCAAACCCTCCTTGAGGGGCTGGGGGACGGCTCACAGGGTCAGAGTGAGGGTTTGGAAGGGGCTGGGGGACGGCTCACAGGGTCAGAGCGAAGGTTTGAAAGGGGCTGGGGGCCGGGCGCGGTGGCTCAAGCCTGTAATCCCAGCACTTTGGGAGGCCGAGGCGGGCGGGTCCCAAGGTCAGGAGATCGAGACCATCCTGGCTAACACGGTGAAACCCCGTCTCTACTAAAAAATACAAAAAACTAGCCGGGCGAGGTGACGGGCGCCTGTAGTCCCAGCTACTCGGGAGGCTGAGGCAGGAGAATAGCGTGAACCCGGGAGGCGGAGCTTGCAGTGAGCTGAGATCCGGCCACTGCACTCCAGCCTGGGTGACAGAGCAAGACTCCGTCTCAAAAAAAAAAAAAAAAAAAAGAAAGGGGCTGGGGACGGCTCACAGGGTCAGAGCGAGGGATCCGGAAGGAGCTGGGGACGGCTCACAGGGTCAGAGCGAAGGTTTGGAAGGGGCTGGGGACGGCTCACAGGGTCAGAGCGAGAGATCTGGAAGGGGCTGGGGACGGCTCACAGGGTCAGAGCGAGGGTTTAGAAGGGATAGGGACGGCTCACAGGGTCAGAGCGAGGGTTTAAAAGGGGATGGGGACGGCTCACAGGGTCAGAGCGAAGGTTTCGGAAGGGGATGGGCACGGCTCACAGGGTCAGAGCGAGGGTTTAGAAGGGGATAGGGGGCTGGGCGCGGTGGCTCAAGCCTGTAATCCCAGCACTTTGGGAGGCCGAGACGGGTGGATCATGAGGTCAGGAGATCAAGACCATCCTGGTTAACACGGCAAAACCCTGTCTCTACTAAAAAATACAAAAAACTAGCTGGGTGAGTTGGCGGGCGCCTGTAGTCCCAGCTACTCGGGAGGCTGAGGCAGGAGAATGGCGTAAACCCGGGAGGTGGAGCTTGCAGTGAGCTGAGATCCGGCCACTGCACTCCAGCCTGGGCGACAGAGTGAGACTCCGTCTCAAAAAAAAAAAAAAAAAAAAAAAAAAAAAAAAGAAGGGGATAGGGACGGCTCACAGGGTCAGAGCGAGGGTTCCAGAGTCAGACCATCTGGGCCCACACCCCGGGCTCTGCACAAACCACCTCACTTCGCTCCCCAGGTTCCCTGTCTGCAGAGCAGGAACAGTCAGGGTGCCTATACCCTGGGCCCGCCTGTCCTGGGGTCCTGAGTTTACCATGGCTAAAGACACAGGGCCTCGCCTCTGAGTGAGAACAGACGTGTGAGTGGGTCAGGGGTGGCGGGGGAGAAGGGAGTGAGGATAATCTGGAGGTAAGCAGAGATTTGGGAGCAGCTCAGCCCAGCTCTGACACCCGCCCCTGACACCCACCCAGGCTGGGAGGAAGAACCTGCTCCACGCCATGGGCCTGGCTCCCTGAGGTGAGGACCTCCCAGCCAGTGGGAAGCAGGAGAGGGAGGAGGGGTGGCATCTGGGGGCCGCGGAGTGGAGGTGCCGGGTCCACACACGGGTGGGACGGTCCTACGGAGCTCACTAGCCAGAAGCTTCTGAGCAGCAGCCCCCAGAAGGGGAGTCTGTGGGTTTGGAGAGGGTTCAGGAAGCCTCCACATGAACAAGCAGCCCGAGTGGCAGTGTGGTGGTCCTGGCCAGACTTCGAGAAGTGCCCTAAAGGGAAGAGGTCGGGCTCAGGTGCTGGAAGACGTGGATTCTGCTGCACCACCTGCTACTGCCTGACCCCAGGAAGGAACCTGGAGCCCCTCGGAGCCTCAGCGTCCTTGTGTGTAAAATGGGGATGGTTTCCGTGACCTCGGCGGGACACCGGAGGCTCAGAGCGGGCCGGAGACTGAGAGGCTTTGAAGACGCCACGGGCTTTGAGCATGTGAGTGTATCCACACGCCGGCCATGTTCTCATCTTCTCCAGGTGCACAGTAGGTGCTGTGTAAATTAACGACTTCATTCCGCATTTCTGAGCTCCTGTTCATGCCGGGGTAAAGGAGACCCGGTTCCCGCCCTCAGAGAACTCACAGTGCGAGGCAAATTGTAAGTGACAAAACAGCATGACAGGTGCGACAGGTGCTATAACCGGCTTGCCCTGAGCGGGATGGGGTCACGAAGAAGGGAGCCCAGTTCGCCCCAGGAACTCAGGGAGGCTTCCTGGGAAAGGCTGTTCTAAGGGCCCACAGTGTCACCTCTGTGTGGGGCGCTGCAGGGAGGGGCGAGGGCAGACCCCACCTGCCAGTGAGGAGCAGGGCGTGGGAAGGGAGTCAGGAGCCCGGGGTTTCTGATCCTCTGTGATGTTCAGTCTTTTCTCCTCTCTGTAACTCAGTTACCTCCTCTGGCAAATAGGTAGAAACTATCAGCTGTCTAACCGACTCACAAATTCCCGTGCGGGTAACAAGTAGAGAAAAAGTGCAACCAGGTCGGGCACAGGGGCTCACACCTGTCATCCCAACACTGCGGGAGGCCGAGGCGGGCGGATCATGAGGTCAAGAGATCGAGACCATCCTGGCTAACACAGCGAAACCCCATCTCTACTAAAAATACAAAAATTAGCTGGGCATGGTAGCAGGCACCTGTAATCCCAGCTACTCAGGAGGCTGAGGCAGAAGAATCGCTTGAACCCGGGAGGCAGAGGTTGCAGTGAGCCGAGATCGCACCATTGCACTCCAGCCTGGGGGTCAGAGTGAGAGTCCGTCTCAAAAATACAAAATTAAATTGGCCGGGCGCGGTGACTCAAGCCTGTAATCCCAGCACTTAGGGAGGCCAAGACGGGCAGATCACGAGGTCAGGAGATCGAGACCATCCTGGCTAACACGGTGAAACCCCGTCTCTACTAAAATACAAAAAACTAGCCGGATGAGGTGGCGGGCGCCTGTAGTCCCAGCTACTCCGGAGACTGAGGCAGGAGAATGGCTTAAACCCGGGAGGCGGAGCTTGCAGTGAGCTGAGATCCGGCCACTGCACTCCAGCCCGGGTGACAGAGCAAGACTCCGTCTCAAAAAAAAAAAAAAAAATTAAATTAAATTTAAAAGTGCAACCAGACTGGGCACAGCAGCTCACGTCTGTAATCTCAGCACTTTGGGAGGCTGAGGTGGGAGGTTGGCTTGAGCCTAGGAGTTCAAGACCAGCCTGGGCAACCTAATAAGAACCTGTCTCTACAAAAAAAATTTTTTTCAATTAAAGAAGTACAATCATACTTTGTGAAACACTAAACAGATTTAGTACGACGAATCTACAAATAGAGGAGACAATAGGGAACGTTGCACATACACCATCATATCCGAGCCTTCTCTCGTGTCAAAATTCACAAGCGTGATTGGCTTTTAGTGGAGGCCCAGAGAGGTTAAGAAACTTGCCCAAGGTCACACAGCTTGTCATGGGCAGATATGAAGTTGGAGTCCACGTGTTTGTTGCCCTCGGTTTCTTTTTTTTTTTTTTTTGAGAAGGATTCTCGCTCTGTCGCCCAGGCTGGAGTGCAGTGGTGCGATCTCAGCTCACAGGAACCTCCGCCTCCTTGGTTCAAGGGATTCTCCGGCCTCAGCCTCCCAAGTAGCTGGGACGACAGCTGCCCACCACCACGCCCAGCTCATTTTTGTATTTTTAGTAGAGACAGAATTTCACCATGTTGGCCTGGATGGCCTCGAACTCCTGACCTCAGGTGATCCGCCCACCTGGGCCTCCCAAAGTGCTGGGATTACAGGCATGAGCCACCGCGCCCGGCCCCTAGGTTTCAGACAGCTTCAGGGAAGGCTTGAGAAAGAGGACTTTGGAGACAAAGGGCAGGGGTGACCTCCCTGCCAAGAGGAGCTGGTTTCTGGCCTTCAGGGGAATACCCCACGTCTAAAGGCGTGCTGGCAGGCCCCACCCTGGGCAGAGCAGAGCAGTGCAGGATCCACAATGGCCCACCCAACCTCGTCCTGGCCAGGGCACTTACTGGCTGATTGCTTAAATCCCTTGGCAGAGTGGACGATGACATGAAGGAAGCCATAGAGTCCTGGAGACTCGTCGTCTGCAAGAGAGAAGCGCCCCCAGGGCAGAGGGTGGTCAGCGGCTCCCCTCGGCCTCCACCCCAGGCCGGCGGGAGGCAGATGGGGTATGAGACTCAGCTGAGTCTTGGTCCAACATCACCACCTGGTGGCCAGATGAAAAAGTTTCCGAAGGCCACTGCTTCCTTGGACGTGAGCTGCCCGGAGTAGGGCTGGAGGGTCCTTCTCTCCTCCACTCAGCCTGGGGGGGGGTCCAGCACACCCACCATCCCAGCCCAGGGACTTAGTACCATTCCCCATGGGTACGGTCCCTCCCTCCGAATCCTGCCTATCCTGGCAGTGAAAACTGACCGATATATCATTCTGCTAATGGCAGAGAGAAGGCCCAGTTCTGCCCCCACTTGGGACACAGCGGTCCCTAGATGCCCCTCCTATGATGAGGAAAGCTTGCCTTCAGAACCCCGTTCACAAAGTGGACCCTTTCCCAGCACACAGGCAGCGAGAATCCACCCACTCCGGTCAGTTCCCACCCCTGATCACAGCTCCCCACTGCTCAAAACGCCCCCAGACTCCTGGGCTTACGGGACGAACTCCAAACTCCCTGGCTTGGCATTTGAGGCCTTTCAAGAGCTGGTCCCTGGAAACTTCCAGCCTCATTTCCTATACACCATTTTATCTATCCACCGGCTCCACTCTCCCATGAATATATTAATAGCACAATCTCAGTGCACCAGGGTGCCAGTTCTCCCAAGCCAGACAGAGCGGCCCGAGGAAAAGCCAAGACAGTCGCCCCTACCCAGGCTCTCTGCATCCCTGGCCAGTGAACAGTCTCAGCACAGCCGAGCAGGGATCAGCCATTTACAGCTACGTGTCTGTCTGGGTCCTTACGGGAAGGCTCTGGGGGCTGGGACCTGCCGGTTGGGCAACCTCAGGTTCCCGAGCTTACCGTCTTTATTGCTGGTGACAGGAATGTTGTGTACAGTCCTAAGCTTGAAACAGGATCCTGTGAGCACCTGGAGCTCCACTGAGCTCAGGACAAAGGCCTGGAGATCTGGAGGGAGAGCCAAGAGAGAAGGGAGTGTGGACACTGGTCCACTAGGACCCACTGCTCTTCCCTGGGGGCTGCAGGAAGATGGCCTAATCCCTGGGGCAGAGTTGGTCCCTGCGAGGGAGGGGGAAGGATTTGTGGACACAGGGGGATGGGTATAGCTGCTGTCAGAGGGGTCAGAGTAGGAGAATCTGACTGAAGAGGTTTGCGCGCGCGCGCGCGCGTGTGTGTGTGTGTGGTGTGTGTGTTTTAGTTTTGATTTTTGAGAAGTCTCGCTTTGTCGCCCACGCTGGAGTCTAGTGCTGTGATCCCAGCTCACTGCAGCTTCTGCCTCCCGGGTTCAAGAGATTCTCCTGGTTCAGCCTCCTGAGTAGCTGGGATTACAGGTGTCCGCTACCACACCCGGCTAATTTTCGTGTTTTTAGTAGATGGGGTTTCACCATATTGCCCAGGCTGATCTCAAACTCCTGACTGGCATTACAGGTGTGAGCCACCGCACCCAGCCTGTGTGTGTGTGTGTGTGTGTGAGAGAGAGAGAGAGAGAGAGAGAGAGAGAGAGAGAGAGACAAAGAGAGAGAAAGAGGGGTAGAGAGAAAAAGACAAAGCTCAGGCTGGGCCCTGGGTCCAGTCCCAGGACTAAATCATCATGTCTTTAAGCCAATCACTTAGATTCTTCAGGTCTCAATCCACAACATCCTTAAATGCCCATTCCTGGCACCTTTGAGGGTGACTGTGACGGCCAAAGACGTGATACCGGACACGAAACACTTAGAAATACGAAAGGCCCATCATTGCCACAGACGTCCTCGGGGAGTGTGGAGGGCAGGAACTTACCCTTCTTCTGTAGTTTCTGAATTGCTTCTCTCCACTCTGACCTCTCGTAGTCTGAGGACAGTAGGAACAGGTAACTCTGAAGAGAGACGAGAATGCAGTGGGTGACCACAATCAGGCCAAATGTATTCCCAGATACTGGGGATCCCACCAAAGCTCCTTCTTTTTCTCTTTTTTTTTTGAGACGGAGTTTCACTCATTACCCAGGCTCGAGTGCAATGGCACGACCTCGGCTCACTGCAAACTCCGCCTCCCAGGCTCAAGCGATTCTCCTGCCTCAGCCTCCTGAGTAGCTGGGATTACAGGTGCCCGCCACCACGCCCAGCTAATTTTTGTTATTTTTAGTAGAGACGGGGTTTTGCCATGTTGGCCAGGCTGGTCTCAAACTCCTGACCTCAGGTGATCTGCCTGCCTCAGCCTCCCAAAGTGCTGGGATTACAGGCGTGAGCCACCGCGTCCGGCCCAAAGCTCCTCCGTATCCTGGCAAGGCTGACCTTGGAGAAGGAGGCAGCTGGGGGTGTGTGGGTGAAGGGGGAGATCCCTCCTGGAAAGCCAAGGTGACAGGAGCAGCTGTGCCAGGGACAGCCAGCAGAAGGCACTCATTCCACACAAGTGGGGAGAGTGAGTCAACAGCTGGAGCCACGGCAGCCTCCTTAGGAAGAGGGGCCCGAGTTTCTGGTTCCTACAGGTCGGGGCCAGAAGCCACAGACTGGGCCGCTCTGGACTAAGGAAGGGGCTGTCTTGGTCCCACCCCCACCCTTCCTGACCTTTCCATTCCGATTGTGGATCCTGAACGGGATTGTGGGGGAGTTGAGCAGCAGCAGGAACTCATTCTCAAACATCTTCTTCTTCAGGCGCTCGATAGCCCGGCTCTGGCCTTTGTTGGCTTTCTGTAGGAGGTGGGGGACACAGAGGGTTTCCCTCACACTCGGGCCTTTCTCACGAGCAGCACTAAGCACGACACTCTGCTGTGTGTTCATCGTGCTCTTCACATTTTCCATATTTCATGATGTTTTGACATCTTGTGGCAGGAGAGGCGGGTAGCCGGGTGAGAAACTGCTCCCCCGCAGGGCTCGCTAATGTCTAAGACTGTCAGTGACACCCTGTGAGCACAGCTTTCATTCACACACCCACTGATCCAGAGCCCATGTCCCCAACTACCTTCTCTACCCGACACTCACTCACCAAGCCAGCATCTCCTCTGCCCCACGTCACCCAGGGCCAGGGACCAGGTCACTAGAGACCACCCCTCTAGCCCAGGGCTGCCAATGTAATGGAAGCCAGCCAGTGCCAAGCCCTTTCCCTGCCCTGCCCTGTTTCTCCACAGAAAAGTTGTGGCCACACTTTCCTTCCACTCCTGCCTCCTGCTCAAAGCTGGTACCTCCCCACGTGGCCCTGGGTGGGGTGCTATGCCTCCTTCTCTCGGGAACCCTAAATAACACAACTATTACAGCAGCATTAGCCTCTCTGGACTGTCACTCTGTTGCCTCCACACATTCAAATCTGGGTACAACAGAGACACCGGCTTAGGAAAACCTCAGACACCTTTCAGCCTGAAGCCCCGCCTGCTAGCCTGGCACCCAGGCCCCCATAGCACGGTTCCAGCCCCCCTGTCCCGCAGACAACCCACCCGGCCCCCTCAGCTCAGCCTTCCTCTCTCACCAGCCATTCATCCTCTGTGGGCAGAGTCTGCTTCCTCAGTGTTCCCAGTTTCTGTCTATTTCATAAAGGATCCCCTCCCTTTTATTAACCGTGATTATGCTTGAAGTCTCAGCGTGCGAGGCCATCCTCAAGCTCCTAAGTTACAATTCATCTCTAGAGCGTTTTGTTCTTTTTAACCCACTGGACTGGCAAAATTGTAATGAATGTTCCCAGCCAGTGTTGTGACACTGGGGGGGACCGTCACCCTCACGCACCGCAGGGGGAATGCCATTGGTCACAGCTTTTTCTGACAGTGAAGGGCACACTCACTCTGCCCTGATCACCCCCCGGAGGGGGTCTACTGCAGAGAGGCACGTGCGCAGCAGTGTCTACTGTCGACTTGCCTGCTAAGAGCAAAGAATCAGAAACCATCCAAATATCCAAAAACATCTGCATGCAGTCAAGTGACAGAGCGGGATGCAGTTGTTAAAAAGAATCTGATGCTGCTGGGCGCAGCGGCTCACGCCTGAAATCCCAGCACTTTGGGAGGCCAAGGTGGGCGGATCATTTGAGGTCAAGAGTTCGAGACCAGCCTGGCCAACATGGTGAAACCCCGTATCTACTAAGAATGCAAAAACTACTGGGCGCGGTGGCGGGCGCCTGTAATCCCAGTTACTCGGGAGGCAGAGGCAGGAGAATTGCTTGAACCTGGGAGGTGAAAGTTCCAGTGAGCCAAAATCTCACCAGTGCCCTCCAGCCTGGGTGACAGCGAGATTCCATCTCAAAAAGAAAAAAAAAAAAAGAATCTGGGCTGGGCGCGGTGGCTCAAGCCTGTAATCCCAGCACTTTGGGAGGCTGAGACGGGTGGATCACGAGGTCAGGAGATCGAGACCATCCTGGCTAACACGGTGAAACCCCGTCTCTATCAAAAAAATACAAAATCTAGCCGGGCGAGGTGGCGGGCGCCTGTAGTCCCAGCTACTCGGGAGGCAGAGGCAGGAGAATTGCTTGAACCTGGGAGGTGAAAGTTCCAGTGAGCCAAAATCTCACCAGTGCCCTCCAGCCTGGGTGACAGCGAGATTCCATCTCAAAAAGAAAAAAAAAAAAAAAAAAATCTAATACATCCAAAGGGCTCAAAACCCCACTGTGGAGTGAAATGCTGAAGTTGCAAAACAGCACGTGTAGTCTAGTCTCATTGTACACATGCGTGCGCACGCAAACACACACACAGGCGCACACCAGTATAAGCAAAGAAGAGTTCAGAAGAACACACCTCCAGCTGTTAGCAATGGGAGGTGGGTGGCGACCAGTTTTACCCTGCACATGCTGGTACTATGAGCATTTCTCATTGTAACAAGCCAGTATGACACTGGTGATTAGAAAAAACATGAAAGTTTTAAAAATTATTATTAAAAGAACAAGGCCGGGCGCGGTGGCTCACGCCTGTAATCCCAGCACTTTGGGAGGCCAAGGCAGGTGGATCACAAAGTCAGGAGTTCGAGACCAGCCTGACCGACACGGTGAAACCCCGTCTCTACTAAAAACACAAAAAATTAGCGGGGCATGGTGGCGGGCGCCTGTAGTCCCAGTTACTCGGGAGGCTGAGGCAGGAGAATCGCTTGAACCCGGGAGGCAGAAGTTGCAGTGAGCTGAGATTATGCTACTGCACTCCAATGTGGGTGACAGTGAGAATCTGTCTCACAAAAAAAAAAAAAAAAAAAAAAAGAACAAATCACTGCTTCTTCTGTGACTCAGAGGACGGCACCTGCGCCTCTCTAGTGACTCACCACATGTGCCATGCTCTGTGGTCAGCAAGGGGCGTGTCTGCTTCCTCCACTGGACAGGGATATCCATGAGGCACCCAGCACACCCCAGGCACCACAGCCAGTGGCGCTCAGTGAGTGTTGACTTGACTGGGCGCAAGGCCACGTCTGCACAGCTGGGGCAACAGTGGGGGCAGGAAGCCTGCTGACTCCCGGGGCGGGTGAGAAACAGGCACACAGGATGCTCCTGGGCGGGGACTGTGGGCAGGGCCCAGCGGTTCAGGAGGGGGACAGCTGTGCTGGTGAGGGAGCTCCCTCTGGGCAGATGTACCCCCAGTTAGACCCTCCGTCCTAGGACATCCCCGGCCCTGAACACTCCTGGGGTTATAATCGTGAACTTTCTTTCCCCTGTTCAAAGAGGGATGTTTGAGTTGAAAGAATCCTTAGAGAGGCCATCTGGTCATGTTTTCTTCAATAATTGTTTGTTTACTAAGTACCTTTTTTTTTTTTGAGATGGAGTCCCACTCACTCTGTGGCCCAGGCTGGAGTGCAGTGGCGCAATCTCGGTTCACTGCAACCCCCACCTCCCGGGTTCATGCAGTTCTCCTGCCTCAGCCTCCCAAGTGGCTGGGATTACAGGCGCCGCCACCACACCCAGCTAAATTTTGTACTTCTCGTACAGACGGGGCTTCACCATGTTGGCCAGGCTGGTCTTAAACTTCTAGCCTCAAGTGATCCACCTGCCATGGCCTCCCAAAGTGCTGGAATTACTGGCGTGAGCCACTGTGCTGGGCCCTGAGTACCTATTTTTTTACGTGTTAAGTATTAGGAACATAAAACAGAAGAAAACAGCGCTGTCAGTGGAGTTCACTTTCTCTTTTTTTTTTTTTTTTTTTTTGTAGACAGAGCCTGCCTGTCGCCCGGACACCTGGAGTGCATGGGCCCAGATCCTCAGCTCACTTACAAGCTCCGCCCCTCCATAGTTTACAGCCCATTCCACCCGGCCCTCCACCCCCCCGAGAAGCCGGGGACTACAGCGCCCGCCCACCCTCGCCCCGACAAAAAATAGATTTTGAATTTTTTAGAAGAGAACGGGGGTTTTGTCACCGTGTATGCCAGGATGGTCTCGATCTCCCCCTGACCCTTGTGATACCCGGCACCGGTCTTCCGGGCTTCCATTGCTGGGATAAAAACAAGGCTTGGAGCTACTGGGGAAGAGAAGAGGCTGACAATGCAATTATAATTCAGCAGCATTTAAGCAAAGCCATAGGTGAACAAAAAGCCACAGGATCTGGGGACAGGGCACCCAATGCAGACTGTGATGGGGGTGGGTGTCAGAGAAGCTTCCCAGGGTCGGTGAGGCCTAAGCTGAACCTGAGAGGTGAGGAAAGGAGACCAAACTGACCAAACCGCTCCATGCCCTTCCTCCGCTCCAGGCCCTTCCACCACTCCGTGGTGCCTTCCCCTAAACACTGTTGTTGTTGTGTGAACTGAAGGCTTTACATGTTCCTCTAAACACTGTTGTTATGTGAACTGAGGGCTATGCATGTTCCTCTAAATAGCACTTTGGCTGCATCCATGGGTACTGGTATGTAGTACACTCATTCCAGGCAGCTCTAACAGTCTGCAGTTACCATTTTGAATTTTGATCTCTTTACCTTGTCTTGAACTTTCCAAACCAGTATTTCTTTTTTTTTTTTAGACAGAGTCTCACTCTGTTGCTCAGACTGGAGTGCAGCGGCTCAATCTCAGCTCACGGCAACCTCTGACTCCCGGGTTTAAGCAATTCTCCTGTCTCAGCCTCCTGAGTAGCTGGGATTACAGGTGCACACCACCACATCTGGCTAATTTTGTATTTTCAGTAAAGACGGGGTTTCACCATGTTGGCCAGACCAGTCTCGAACTCCTGACCTCAGGTGACCTGCCTGCCTGGGCCTCCTAAAGTGCTGGGATTACAGGCATGATCCACCGTGCCTGGAAAATTTTGTATTTTTAGTAGAGATGGGGTTTTACCGTATTGGCCAGACTGATCTCGAACGCCTGACCTCAGGTGATCCACCCGCCTCAGCCTCCCAAAGTTCTGGGATTACAGGTGTGAGCCACTGCGCCCAGGCTGACCAATTTTCTTGTTCACTTCTAATTTTACTCCACTGTGGTCTGTGAACATGACTTGTATACTATCAACTTTTTGAAAAATTTTGATTTCCTTAGTGGCCTGTTATAGGATAAATGTGAATGTTGTACACATGTGTGACAACAATCTCAGTTTTCTGTCAGGGCACAAGCTTCTTGGCATTTTTAGGTCAAACGTGTTAATTGTGGCATTTAGGTCCTCTCTCTCCTTATTTATTTGCCTACTTGATCTGTCAGTTTCTGAGAGGCCTCCCAGGTCTTTTTCCTTGCACAAGTCCTGCTTTTCCTTACAAAAGCCTGCTTTTTCTTCTCTTGCTTCCCCGACCCCAGCTTTTTTTTTTTTTTTTTTAAATACAGAATCTCACTCTATTGCCCAGGCTAGAGTGCAATGGCATGATCTTGGCTCACTGCAACCTCCACCTCCCGGTTTGAAGCCATTCTCCTGCCTCAGCCTCCCAAGTAGCTGGGATTAACAGGCGCCCACCACCGTGCCCAGCTAATTTTTGTACTTTTAGTAGAGACAGGGTTTTGCCATGTTGGCCAGGCTGGTCTCAAACTCCTGGCCTCAGGTGATCCACCCATCTCGGCCTCCCAAAGTGCTGGGATTACAGGTGTGAGCCACTGCGCCTGGCTGCTTGCTTCCCCTTTCTATCGTGTTCAACATGCACTGCTTTCCAGGGCACTTTCCATGTCAGCCCCATGAAATCCTGAGCACTGACCCCCTCGATCTGCTTGGAGCTACTGTAGTTGGGGTCTTTCCCCTCGTAACTACGCACTCAAAGCTCCCTCTCAAACTCTCAAACCTTACAACTTCCTGCCTCCATCTCCCCCAGCACAGCTGGCTCAAAGGGCCCCAGACTCAGATACCAAGCTCTGCTCACCTCCTTCTGGATTTCACTCTTGAGGGCGGAGATCTTCATCTTCATGTCCTCCAGCTCATGGTCTGGGAAGGGGTGCACCTGGGGGCTGGCCTCAGACTCCTCGGGGGACGGAAACACCAGGTCGGCCAGGGGAATGTACCACTTACAGTCATACTGCTGGTGCTTCCTGCAAACGAGCCACAGGGATCCATGAGCCAGAGGGAGCCTGGCTCTTCCAGCCTCAACTCCTGGGTCCAGAACCACAGAACCACTGACAGGGGTTGACTGAAAATTTGCCAGAAGCAAGAACGATCCCTGCTCCTGAGGAGCCTGACTGGGAAACACACACGTGGAGCACATGGAGTGATGAGAGCTGGGTTCTGGGGTCTGTCCCGCCTGCAGGGAGCAACTCCACCCCATCACCTTACCAGGCTGCTGACCTAGATGATTCATGTTGTCAAACATCCCAAACCACTGGGGTATCAAGAAGAGCGAAGCCCTCCTGGCTGGGCTCACATTTTCCTATTCCCCACCCCACGCCCCTCCCTCCCTTCTAGACCATCCACGTTCAATATCCTTCAGGCTAGCAATGGAATACAGGTGTTATTCCGAATGCCAACTCTTATCAAGACAGGTCACATGGGTCAACACTGGGTGGAGGATTGCAAAACCACATCCAAGTCTAGCAAGAAAGCATGCTCTGGTTGATAAGTAATGTCTGCCATGGCAAAGGACGACAGGCAGAGGCATGTGTGATTAGTAATGTCTGCTGCGGCAAAGGATAACAGGCAGAGGCATGTGTGCTTATTATTGCCATCTCTGCCTCAGAACAATCTCAAACATGATCTAGTTCCAGGGAGTCATGTCCTTTATTATTAATTTTTAAATGATTTTTATTTTGTGAGATGGAGTTTCGCTTTTGTCGCCCAGGCTGGAGTGCAATGGGGTGATCTCCACTCACTCCAACCTCTGACTCCAGGGTTCAAGCAATTCTCCTACCTCAGCCTCCTGAGTAGCTGGGATTACAGCCACCCGCCATCACACCCGGCTAATTTTTGTACTTTCAGTAGAGACGGAGTTTCGCCATGTCGGCCAGGTTGGTCTCGAACTCCTGACCCCAGGTGATCTACCCGCCTTGGCCTCCCAAAGTGCTGGGATTACAGGTGTGAGCCACCGCGCCCGGCCAGTCATCCCTTTATTGAAGTTCGTAATAATCGATCCTTCCCCTAGGACTTAGATTTGCACTTCTCATTCTGACCCTTGAGTGTTGTGGTGGGTGCATGGCCTGCTACCCCTGTGTTGTACCTGGGGGCACAGCCAGCCAGGGAGGGCTGAAGGGGAGAGGCAGGATAGCCTGGTGGTAAACGCACTAGCTTTGGCGTCCCACAGACACGGGTTTGAATCCAGACTGCCGCTTCTCAGCTGGGAGAAGGGGTGTGCTTGGCACATCGTAGGTGATCAGTAAGTGTGGGTGGAAGAATGTGTGAATGAACGTGGAATGAGCCTCTCTGCTCAAGGCACTGAGCCGACCCACATTACCGGGTAGAGAGAAGGAGGCACAAAGGCGCTTGCACGTTAGCTTGGGGTTCCAATCCCACCTGTGCCTCTAGCTGTGCAAGCCTGGGCAGCTTATTTACCTTCTCCAAGGCTCTTCTCTCATCTACGATAAGGGAACAACAGTCACTACTTTGTGGAGTTGTTGGGAGGACTAGAAATCATGTATTCAAAGGGTGCGTCACAGCACCTGGCATGGCCTAAACCCTCAATAAATAGTAGCAGGAGACGCGTTGAATATTCACAGCACTGCAGTTAGCAGAAATTCAGAGATGTCTAATAAAAGGAGAATGCTTAAGTAAACGATTGCACATCCACTGGTAACTGTGCAAGAAAGTAAAAGGATGATTATGAAGATGAGGCAGCAACAGGGAAAATGCTTATGACATGAAATAGAAACAGCAGAGCCCCAAATTGGGCATTTGCTGTGATTATGACTGTGTGAAGAAACATGAGAACATTTAAAAACAGGGAAGCAAGCAGCGCGGCAGGAGGCGGACCTCATGCTTCAGTGGGGAACGGGGTTTCCTCCAATGTCCTTATATTATCTTTATAATTAAAACGTGACTTATTAAAAAAAAAAAGTCTATGCAGTGAAATTAGGTTAATTAATACAGTTTTTAAAAGGAAAAATCTGGCTGGGCACGGTGGCTCACACCTGTTATCCCAGCACTTTGGGAGGACAAGGCAGGCGGATCACCTGAGGTCAGGAGTTCGAGACCAGCCTGGCCGACACGGCAAAACCACGTCTCTACTAAAAATGCAAAACTTAGTCAGGCGTGGTGGCGTGCACCTGTAATCCCAGCTACTCGGGAGGCTGAGGCAGGAGAATCGCTTGAACCCGGAAGGTGGAGGTTGCAGTGAGCCGAGATCACACCACTGCACTCCAACCTGGGCAACAGAGCAAGACCCTGTCTCAAAAGAAAAAAAAACCCACAAAGTTGCTGAAGCCTCCATGGGGGGCAAGGTCCGGCCCCCTTCCCCCGGCCCGTGTCCCTGGACTCGCACTCACCCTACAGAGGCCGGCCCCCTCCCCTGGCCGGTGTCCCTGGACTCGCACTCACCCCGCAGGGGCCGGCCCCCTCCCTGGCCCTGGACTCGCACTCACCCCGCAGAGGCCGGCCCCCTCCCCCGGCCCGTGTCCCTGGACTCGCACTCACCCCACAGAGTCCCTGGACTCGCACTCACCCCGCAGAGGCCTTCTTCAGCTTGGCACACAGCAGGACGTCTGTGAAGAGGAAGACGTGCCGCAGCTTCCGGGAACTCTCCGACACTTCCACCAGGAAGCCGTCCTTCACCAGCTGCCGTGTCTGAGGGAGATGGCAGACCCCAGCCTGCTCAGAGGGGAGTGCGGCCGAGGACCGAGCCTGCATGCGGGGGCACGGCCAGCCAGGGAGGGCTGAACCGAGGGGCGGCATAGCCTGTAACCCCTTAACCAAGGTGGGTCAAGCACTGCCTTCGGAGTCACACAGATGTGGGTTTGAATCCCGACAGGCTTCTCAGCTGTGATCTCAGGCGGCTCCCTGACCTCTCTGAATCCCAGTTCACCTGCTGTAAAGTGCGGATGATGATGTCTGCCTCATAAGGTGACTCACGGAGATGGCGCGTGTACAACAGCACAGTGCCTGGCACATCAAGTGTGCGCAACGCATGGGGCTCTCTGCAGCTACCCCCGGTGCCCCCTGCCCAGGATGACCTGGTTTCTCCACCCTGGGGCACGCACATCCCTGCTTGCAATCCCTCCCGACCGCAGCAGAGAACTTCATCTAGTTCTGGCTCAACCAAGAGCTGAGACCCCCTCAGGCCCGTCCACGCTACTCCTCCCTGGCTTCTCCAGCCCCCGGGGACAAGACCTGGGTGGTCCAGCCTGGGGCTACAGCAGTGTCCAGAGGGGACCTGCAGCCAACTCTAACCTGGGCTCTGGGTGGTTTCTGCTCCACATGGGATTTCAAGAGCTCCCAGCCCCCGCTCAGAGGCAGGGGGCCGTCCCCATCTGTCCCAGCCTTTCCTGTATGATACACGGTGTGACCTACGTCTGCTGTAATATGTAGGTGAGCGCAATCAAAGTATACAATTAAGATGACCGAGGCCAGACACGGTGGCTCACGCCTGTCATCCCAGCACTTTAGGAGGCCGAGGCGGGCGGATCACCTGAGGTCAGGAGTTTGAGACCAGCCTGGCCAACATGGTAAAACCCCGTCTCTAGTAAAAATACAAAAATTAGCCGGGCGTGGTGATACCTGCCTGTAATCCCAGCTAGGAGTTTGGAAGGCTGAGGCAGGAGATTTGCTTGAACCCAGAGGGTGGAGGCTGCAGTGAGCTGAGATTGCGCCATTGCACCCCAGCCTGGGCAACACAGTGAGACTCAGTCTCAGAAAAAAAGATGACCATTGGCCGGGCGTGGTGGCTCACGCCTGTAATCCCAGCACTTTGGGAGGCTGAGGTGGGCGGATCATGAGATCAGGAGATTGAGACCATCCTGGCTAACATGGTGAAACCCCATCTCTACTAAAAATACAAAAAATTAGCCGGG
>NW_016803136.1:877480-881132 GCF_001698545.2 Rhinopithecus bieti
GCCCGTGTGTGAGAGAAGGGGACGAGGGATCTGCCGCCCGTGTGTGAGAGAAGGGGACGAGGGATCTGCCGCCCGTGTGTGAGAGAAGGGGACGAGGGGCCCGTGTGTAGGAGAAGGGGACGAGGGATCTGGCCCACCCCATACTTCTCAGCCTGGGTGAGGGGCCGTGCTGGGCCCTGAGCTCACCTCCCCCTTGGGTGTTGTGACTGCAGTCCGGCGGGGGTCGATGTCCTCGTTGATGCTGGATAAGAAGTTCTGGGAGATGCGGAGGGCATCCTGCAGCAGTGGGTAGTCGGGGTGGTCCACAGGTGTGTGCTTCAGCAGGTCCTAGGAAGGGTGAGGCGGTGAGTTGAGGGGAGCGGTTCTGGGGCCCGATGTGTGGCCACAGGGGAGTGCTCAGTCCCCACCCAAATAATCCAAAGGATGGGCACTCAGGGACCCACCTAATTCCTGAAAAATCTGAACTACAAATCAGAGTCGGGGGGGTGCGGCGGCTCACGCCTGAAATCCCAGCACTTTGGGAGGCCGAGGCGGGGGATCACTTGAGATCAGGAGATCGAGACCAGCCTAGGCAACATGATGAAACCCCGTCTCTAGTAAAAATATAAAAATTAGCCGGGCACAGTGGCGGGCACCTGTAGTCCCAGCTACTTGGGAGGCTGAGGCAGGAGAATCGCTTGAACCTGGGAGGCGGAGCTTGCAGTGAGCTGAGGTCGTGCCACTGCACTCCAGCCTGGGTGACAGTAAAAATAAAAAAAATAAAAATAAAAATAAAAAGAAGAGCCAGTGCAGCAGGTGGAGGGCTCTGGCAGCTCCCTCTTCTCCCGGTTACAGTCATTATTCTTTCCCCAGTGGGGAGGCCAGGTGGAGGCTCAACCCCCCTGAGCAGGTGAGAGAGAAACCGAAGGCCAGGTGGAGGCTCATCCCCCTGAGCAGCTGGGAGAGAAACCGAAGGCCAGGTGGAGGCTCATCCCCCTGAGCAGCTGGGAGAGAAACCGAAGGCCAGGTGGAGGCTCATCCCCCTGAACAGCTGGAGAGAAACTGAAAGCCAGGTGGAGGCTCATCCCCCTGAACAGCTGGGAGAGAAACCCGCGTCCGCCCTGCAGCTGCTCCAAGGATGCTGGAGACCAGGAGGCAGCGGGTGGGGAAGCAGGAAGTGCCTGCCTCCCGGGGAGCACCTGGCCAGTGTCAAGCTTAGTAGCCAAGCTGTATTCAGGCCCTGGCCTGGTGGCATGGATACTGCAGGCCAGACAGGCATCCTCCGGGCCTAGGGACCCCTGATTCCCCACATGGGCTGTTCTCAGTGACTCCAGCACCCTCTCAGCCCAGACTCAGACTTCCACTGCACTCCTAAGCCCTTTCTGGCCATTCAGGGGCTTGACACTTACATGTAGGACTAAGGTGCTCCGAGTGACCCGATCGATGGGTTTGTAGAGCAGAGCTGTTTGGGAGATAGGGAGAAGGAGGAAGAGGATGACGGACAAGGGCAACCCAGACCCCAGAGACCAGAGTCGTCCCCCACCCGCCTGCTTCCCATGTGAACACCCCTCGCGGGATGCCAGAGAGCGCCCACGGTAGCCCCCACCTCTGTTCTCACTCCCCGGGCAGACCAAGCAGCAGACACTGCCCTGACAGCCCCAGCTCCCTCTCCAGCCCTGCCTTCTCTCCAATTAGATGTGGCTTCCTCGAGAGCCACGTGCCCCCCCAGGCCTGTCCTGGCCTCACCTGGCTCAAGGCGGATGCTCCCCTGGACCCCCAGCCCTGAATCACCCAGCTCCACCCAGCCACGCCCTGCAGAGTCCAGCACACCTGCCACACGCAGGACCCCAGAATCACACAGCTCCACCCAGCCACGCCCTGCAGAGTCCAGCACACCTGCCACACGCAGGACCCCAGAATAGGGAAGGAGACATTCTGTATTTCTAGGAAGGGCAGCTCCCCAGACCTTATCATTCTCAGGCTCCTGCAGCTGAAGGCTGGGCACAGACAGCTGGGATTGGCATGCCTCACTGTGACCCACACGACTGGCCTCATCTCTCAGAGGAAAGACCCCTCCCCACATCCTCAAACCTCAGAGCAAGCACAGGAAGGCTGGAGGCCAGGGAGGCTGGAGGCCAGGGAGACTGGAGGCCAGGAAGGCCAGGGAGGCCGGAGGCAGGAAGGTTGGAGGCCAGGGAGACTGGCGGCCAGGAAGGCCAGGGAGGCCAGAGGCAGGGAGACTGGAGGCTAGGGAGGCTGGCCTGATCTCCACAGAAAGGCTCTGCTCCCCAAGGCTAGCCTGGTCAACACAGTGAAACCCCGTCTCTACTAAAAATACAAAAAGTAGCCAGGCATGGTGGCACACACCTATAATCCCAGCTACTTGGGAGGCTGAGGCAGGAGAGTCACTTGAACCCGGGAGGCGGAGATTATAGTGAGCCAAGATCATGCCACTGCACTCCAGGCTGGGCAATAAGTTTTTCTGAAACTCCGTCTCAAAAAAAAAAAAAAAGAAAAGAAAAGAAAAGAAAGGCTGTGCTCTCAACACGTGGCAGCCCGAGGGGCAAAGTTTTCCTGAAGCAACTCATGTTAGGCCTCACATATGAAAGCCCCAAAGAGGCTGGGAGAACCCAAGCAAGACCAGCCCAGGCCCCCAAGAGCCATACCCTCCACAACCCAGACACCAAGTGAGGATGGCTGGGATTCAGCAGGGACAGGTGGAGGTGGCAGCTGGTGGATCAACACTTCCCAATGCCCTTCCTGCAAACAGCTGTGCTCGCCCTCCCAAAAGGAGGCTCAGCTTCAGTCCTGCACCTGGATGCTCCGTCCCTGGGGTCAGGACCTTGGGCCTCCTGCCACAGGGGCAGTGAGAGAGGCAGGGTGTTCATCTGGGAAGAAGGATCCCAGACTGGGTGTCCCATAGGACCAGGTTGTAACAGGTCCCAGCGTGAACACGCATGCCCTAGCCGGGCCCCAAACCCAAGAGTTCTCCACAGCCTGAGATATAAATATCCCGTGCGCAGCTAAGCAGACACTTCAGGGAGCAATCTGCTGGCTGTGAAGAAAACGCAGCCTCAGCAGGGGCCACCAGCCTCATCTGCGGTCCGAGCTTGGCTGCCCATCAGAATGACTAGGGGAGCTGTTAAAAGATACATATGCCTGCCCCTAGCCCCGTCAACTCAACCCAAATCTCTGCAAGACCATACAGGGCATGAGCATTTTTTAAAAAGGTTCTTTACTGATTTGAATGCATAAGAGTGGTTGAAAACCACTGCTTTCTATTTTATGTATTTTAATTTTTAAAAACATAGAGAGATGAGGGGCCGGGTGTAGTGGCTCACGCCTATAATCCCAGCACTTTGCGAGGCCGAAGCGGGTGAGTCACTTGGGGTCAGGAGTTCAGGAACAGCCTGGCCAACATGGCAAAAACCCGCCTCTACTAAAAATAAAAAAATTAGCAGGGCCTGGTGGCAGGTGCCTATAATCCCAGCTACTTGGGCAGCTGAGGCAGGGGAATCTCTTGAATCCGGGAGGCGGAAGTTGCAGTAAGCTGAGGTCATGCCACTGCACTCCAGCCTGGCAACAGAGCGAGACAGGAGGGAGGGAAGGAGGGAAGGAGGGAAGGAGGGAAGGAGGGAAGGAGGGAAGGAGGGAAGGAGGGAGGGAGGGACGG
>NW_016803136.1:881474-916684 GCF_001698545.2 Rhinopithecus bieti
CAGAGGGAGGGAGGGAGGGAGGGACAGAGGGAGGGAGGGAGGGAGGACAGCGAGCGACAAGGTCTCATTATGTTGCTGGTCTTGAACTCCTGGCCTCAAGCAATCCTCCTGCCTCAGTCTGCCAAAATGTTGGAACTGCAGGCATGAGCCACCATACCCGGCCAACCACTGGTTTACGTAAATACACTTCACATGACGTATCTGTAGCCTTTTCTTATCTAGCAATTTCCAGAGACCCTCCCCATGGGCCATGGAAGCTTGAAGGAACGAGGCCAGTCTTGGAGTGTCCTGGGGCACTGAGGGTACAGCCCAGGTCCTCGCTCAGGTGGGTCCATTTCTGAGGCTGTTTAAGGTACCCACCTGTGGCTCAGCCCATCTTCAGGGGGAAAAACCACACTCGAGAATCCCAGAAACCCAAAAGAAAGCACAAGCTCAGCAGACACCTGCCGGAGTGGGCCCCAGAGTGGCAGCTCCACAGAAAGCTGACCCTGCATTATTGGCTCCCCGCAGCCCTCTCCTGGGTCCCAGGAGGAAGAGGTTTCTGACTAAGCTCAGAGGTCTGCACACATGGCAGGTTGAGTTTCAGAGGGGTTATTAATATGCCTGTGGTCACCTCCAGAGTCCACCTGAGCAGGGCTGCGGAACGAGCCCCGGGAGGGCGGCCAGGAGGACAGGTGCACAGGGTGGGGGCGCTGGGACCCCGTCAGATACAGAGGGAACCAGGGGAACAAGAGCGGCCCTGAAGTTTGTGCTCCCCACGGCCCCTGTATGCCAGGGTCCCCTGAGAACTCAGGGTGAGGCGCTCGCTCTGGCCCTTCCCCTGTCCCCAGGCTCCGGCAGGCTGGCCTGCTTCCTGCCCGGCCTCACCCACTCTCCCCACCCCTCTCCACTGACTTGGGCAGCAAGCTGGCCTCGCTCTAGTTTGCTGGGTACTCGCTCTGTGCCCAGGGGTACTGAGTTCACTGCTTTGCTCACATTATTTCCTGTGATTAAAGAGGGAAGAAATTCTCACTAGCCCCATTTTACAGACAAGACAACTGAGGCCAGAGACGTGCTGTGGCTTGCTCCCCATCACCAAGCTACAAGTGGTGGGAGCTGGGCTTTGAATGCAGATCCACTCATGCTCCTGGCTTTGAGCTGCCCCTTCCTCAGGGGAGGGCGGCACCTATAAAATCTCAATGACCCACAGGAGGGTTCTTGGGAAGAGTGACCAGGACGGGGTGAGCCCCGTCCTCACAAGCTGGCCCTTTCATTCCTCATTCCCCACTTTGAAGCTGACTTCAACAACAGTATCACGGAGACCGAAGCGGCGTGAACTCCAGGTCCCAGGTCGAAGCTTCCTTATGGGGAAGCGAGAGGAAGCCAAGGCTACATTTCCTTTCCAGGGAGGCAGAGTCGAGACCAGACCAACCCCTAGGCCAGATCAAAAAGACCACTTCGCCTCCAATCGCTGACCAGGCCAATTTCAAGTGAGAACAGGGTTCCCGCGGCCATCCTGCTGGGCCGCAGGAGAGACGCTTCTCCTCTTGCTTCCCTCAAGAGGGTCCTGAGAAGATCGGGGGACAGTGGCCCCACACAGCCCCTCCACCACGGCCGCCTCTGGGAAGGAGCCCAGGAAACCTACCATCTCTCCTCCGGCAAGCTGCCACCCCCCTCACGTCAGCCTTCGACAAGGAGCTCCAAGGAGCTCCGGGTTACCAGGGAGATAGGAAAGGAGTGACTGAGAAGGGGGCAGAGCCGAAACACCTGGTGGGAAGGAAGAGGAAGGTCCTAAAACCAGCCGTCCGCTGCTCCCACAGACTCAGGCCCAGAGCAGCTGGCTTGGGAGCCACACGTGCCCGCACCACTGCCTGCCACAGGCAGGCGGGGCACCCCTTGGCACGACTTGCCTCTTGGGGCAGGGTCCATGGGCTTCTGGACACCTTCCTGCCTAGGCCGGCTTCATCCTCCTACGACCAACAGTCATGCTGATGACATGCACCTGTCCCAGGACCTCCCTCATCCCCCAGCCAGCTGTGGGAGCTGCAAGGAGGATGGTGCGGGTTCCTTCCACCGAAAGGTGGGGTGTGTGTGACCTTCACAAAGCAGCTTGCCACACCCCCTCTCCCGCTGGCACTGCCGACCTGCCTTCCACAGTTAAGGAAGGACCCAGACCTCGGCTCAGGTGTCTTTCATGGCTGAAAACAAACCTCTCGGCTCCTTCCTGCTCCCGCAGCCCCTCCGTGTCCTCCGCCTGCTGCTCCGAGAGCTGGCAGCATGTGCACTGGAGCACACAATACCCTGCCGCCCAGCCTCCGCTCCTCTCTCCAGAAACAAAGAAACTCCCAACTTCTCCCTCCGGCTCACGATGGCACCCTGTTGGCTGGCAACACCACCATCCGGACCATCACCACCCATGTCCACGCTGTGCCTGGCCCCCACGGACCCTCTCCCTGGCCTCAGGGCTACTCCGTCTGCAGGCACAGCTCCTCGCCGTCTGTCCCTAACAGCCCCTCCAGGAAGTTCTCTCACACTAGCCCACCAATTCCCCACCGATCCTCGGGGACAGCTGGACCCCTCCAGCCTGGTCCTTCCATTTGCAGATGGCCCTGCCCTGAGCCGCCCCCAGGTTTCAACTCCAGGTTGGACGCCGGCCGAAACGAAGGGGGAATTCAGGTCCAGCCACTTGCCCACCCTCCTTCCCTGCGGCCCTCAAACCTCGCCGGACACATTTCAGCCCACTCCAGCCCCCAGAGGTGGGAGGGTCCGCCACCTCCCACAGCGGGCACCTGGGTTACCATAGGTGCAGTTACAGCAGAAGCGAATAATGAGGAGAATCTCCATGGCAGCCTCTGTCCCCGCAGTGGGAGCGTGCAGCCATCGCTCCAGGCTCCCCGGCGCCCACCAGCAGCCTGGCCACTCAGTCCCCTTGCTGATGCTGCCGCACAGACTCCAGCATCGAGCAGCCGCTTCGGAGTGCTCTTCCAGCAAGAGGGAGGGGAGGGAGGCGCGTGGCGAGGAGAGGAGGGAAGGGGAAGGGGAGGAGGGGTGGGGAGGGAGGGACCCAGCGGCCTGCTGGCATCCTAAAGAGGAGCACGTTTGTAGCTGGCTGGCTGCCTGGGCACGAGGCTGGAGTCCTCGCGTGCGCGCACACACTCACACGCGCTCACACTCACACGCGCACACGGGGGAAGGGCGCTGCGTTCACGCAGCCCGTCGCCCACACAGCCAGACAAAGGCAGGTGCCGGTAATCCAGCCCGCTCCCCGAGGTACCTTCCATGGTGACGGACGTGTGGCTGTCCTTGGAGTCCTTGGGACCTTTCACTTTGAGTTCCTGCCAGAGGGAGGAGAGGAGTCACGGCCTGCTCCGTCCCTCACCGCCCCAGCCCCCACCGTGAGCCTGGCAGGAAGAGGGGCTGTAAGACTCAGGGTGCAAGGATGAGAACAGAGGCCGGGCGCGGCGGCTCACGCCTGTCATCCCAGCACTTTGGGAGGCTGAGGCAGGTGGATCACCTGAGGTCCGGAGTTCAGGACCAGCCTGGTCAACATGGTGAAACCCCGTCTCTACTAATAATACAAAAGTTAGCCAGGTGTGGTGGCACAAGCCTATAGTCCCAGCTACTCGGGAGAGTGAGGCAGGAGAATCGCTTGAACCCGGGAGGCAGAGGTTGCCGTGAGCCGAGATCGCGCCATTGCACTCCAGCCTGGGTGATAGAGTGAGATTCTGTCTCAAAAAAAAAAAAAAAAAAAAAGAGGACAGAGACAAAGGAGCCCCACGGCCTTTGGCTGCCTCTGCAACCGCAATCCCCCGCACCGCACCTGTGAACTCCTGGAGCCTCGTGGAGTCCAGTGGCTGGGGTGTGGGCAAGAAGGAAGGGACCCCAGGTCCCAGAGATGAGGGGCTGGCAGGGGCCCCGTGATCACAGGAAACCCATCTCAGGAACCCCAACTCAGGAACCCTACACATCAGCCAAGTGCAGACAGGGTTTGAGCTGACCAGCGCCAGGTACCCTAGCAGATCTTTCGGGCATCAACAACCCGTGAGGTAGGAAGGAGGGGTCCCACACGCCTGCGCAGTGGAAGCAGGGAAGTGGTGAATCTGCGGCAGAGACGCTGAGCTCCCCAGGACAGTGAGCTGCATCCTATCCCCGTCAGAGAGCACTCAGCCCCCAGCACCCCTGACACTCCCCACCCACCACTGCCTGTGCTGGGGGTCCGAGAGGAAGCTTCGAGGGAGGAAGAGCCGAAGCCCTCCTGGACCCCAAGCCAGGCAACAGGTAGTGAGTACTGGAAACAGACCCCAGGAATGACTTGTCTGCTCCAAGCCTCTTCAAACTCCTTTGGAGAGGTTCCAGCCCCAGCTTTTGCTAGCAGGATAGTGCAGCCTGCAACCGGAGCTGTAATGCCATCCTCACTTGGCAGACTGAGCACACGGAGCCTCAAAGAGGGGCGTTGGGGGGAAGGCAGGGGGCAAGGTGAGGCCAAGGTCAGGGGTTCAGGTGATGTCACCTGCTCGGCCTGCAGGGAAGGAAGGGCCCAGACAGCAACTTCCTACTTTCTGTCTCAAGCTGTTTCCAGACAGAGAAAACTCCCGGAGACTGAGCTTGGGTGCGTGTATATTTTGGGGGGCGGGGGGTGGGGTTACTCAGCGTCCCTAGGCTGTGTCTCTGGCTGGTGCCTGGATTCCCAGATTTCGGGAATTTTTCCTCACACCCCCCTCCAGTGAAGCCCAGGGGTGTGAAATCACTCCTGCTGCAGAGAGGAGCCCAATTGCAGTAATTAAGTGGCAGCGCCAGCAGGAAGCAAGGACGTCATCGAGTGAGTCAGGATGAGAAGCCACCTGGCAGAAAGCCAGGAGCTTGGCTCTGCCCTCTGGGGTGGGCAGGCTTTGAGAGGGGCTTACGGTTGGGTGTGGGGGTTTCTGCCTATGCACAGGGAACAGGCAATCAGCCTAGGCCAAGAGAAGACCCCACACCCTCTGCACCGTATCTGACCCTGGATTCTTGCGCAGCCTGGGCAGGGCTGCTCTGAACACAGACCAGAGGAGTCCAGGTAGTTCCTGGGTGGGGCTGGTAACCGCGAATGAAGCACCCTTTCTCCAGCCCCTTTTATTTGTATTTTTAATAGAGACGGGGTTTCACCATGTTGCCCAGGCCGGTCTCAAACTCCTGGACTCAAGCCAATCTCCCGCCTTGGCCTCCCAGAGTGCTGGGATTACAGGCGTGAGCCACACACCCGGCCTCTCCAGCCTCTTGACTCCATGGAGAGGGACTTCCCCAGCCTGCACTTTGTCCTCCCAGGCAGAGGGTGACTCATCTGCTTCATGGGTCTGGGAGAAGAAACTGCAGTCAGCCATCCTCTCTGCACACTGGGTGAGAGGCGTGGGCTCTGTCCTCATTGTTGGGGGGGCGGCCTGTGGTTTCCTACTCCTGCAAGGGACTCAATACTTTTTTTCAGACAGGGTCTCACGCTGTTGCCAGACTGGAGTGCAGTGGTGCGATCTCAGCTCACTGCAACCTCCACCTCTCAGGTTCAAGCGATTCTCCTGTCTCAGCCTCCCAAGTAGCTGGGATTACAGGTGTACGCCACCACGCCCGGCTCATTTTTGTATTTTTAGTAGAGATGGGATTTTGCCACGTTGGCCAGGCTGGTCTCAAACTCCTGACCTCCGGTAATCCACCCGCCTCAGCCTCCCAAAGTGCTGAGATTACAGGTGTGAGCCACCGCGCCCGGCCTCAACAGGTAATTTCATTCCAGAGGTGGAGTGCCAGCAAGCTCACTGTGGCTACAGATGCAAATCCACCTTTTCCAAGCTGCATTTTAACAGTAATGAAGCTGACATGTTCATCTCCATCTGTCAGCTCCTCTGCTGCCTCTTGGTAGATTCTAAACGTGAGCATCGCCCGTCACCCCTGAAGTTTCAGAAAAACGATCCTGCATTTCCCCAACTCTTCTAGCGTTAGCGTTGAGATGGGGAAACAAAGGGCCAAGAGGGGCCTTTAAGGCAGGACTCCCAAAACTGCAGAAGCCTCTCCCCCTTTCTAGGATGGAGGTTCTCTTGCCCTGAACTGGGGGCTGTTCCTGCAAGGCCAGTGCTTTAGGGGTGTCACTGAGGTCTTTCTGGACAAAGTGATGAACTGGGCTCTGTCCTGAAGGATCCTAAGCAACCGCCCCCTCCAGGCCACCTCTTGGGTAGAAATGTTGATGGCAAATGTGACCGCACCTCTGCCCTGCAGAGGAGTGCAGGAGGAAGGCTGGGCCGCAGGGGCAGAAGCACGCGTGTTCCCGGCCAGGAACGCTGGGCCGCAGGGGCAGAAGCACGCGTGTTCCCGGCCAGGAAGGCTGGGCCGAAGGGGCAGGAGCACGTGTGTTCTGGGCCGGAAAGGCTGGGCCGCAGGAGCACGTTTGTTCCCGGCCAGGGAGTGCGGGAGGAAGACTGGGCCACAGGGGCAGAAGCACGCGTGTTCCTGGCCAGGGAGTGCGGGAGGAAGGTTGAAGCATGCGTGTTCTGGGCCAGGAAGTCTGGGCTGCAGGGGCAGGAGCATGTGTGTTCTGGGCCAGAAAGGCTGGGCCACAGGAGCACATGTGTTTCCAGACAGGGAGTGCGGGAGGAAGACTGGGCCACAGGAGCAGAAGCACACGTGTTCCCGGCCAGGAACGCTGGGCCGAAGGGGCAGGAGCACGTGTGTTCTGGGCCAGAAAGGCTGGGCCCCAGGAGCACATGTGTTTCCAGACAGGGAGTGCAGGAGGAAGACTGGGCCACAGGGGCAGAAGCACGCGTGTTCCTGGCCAGGGAGTGCGGGAGGAAGGTTGAAGCATGCGTGTTCTGGGCCAGGAAGTCTGGGCTGCAGGGGCAGGAGCATGTGTGTTCTGGGCCAGAAACGCTGGGCCACAGGAGCACATGTGTTTCCAGACAGGGAGTGCGGGAGGAAGACTGGACCACAGGAGCAGAAGCACGTGTGTTCCCGGCCAGGAAGGCTGGGCTGAAGGGGCAGGAGCATGTGTGTTCNCTGGGCCAGAAAGGCTGGGCCACAGGAGCACATGTGTTTCCAGACAGGGAGTGCGGGAGGAAGACTGGACCACAGGAGCAGAAGCACGTGTGTTCCCGGCCAGGAAGGCTGGGCTGAAGGGGCAGGAGCATGTGTGTTCTGGGCCGGAAAGGCTGGGCCACAGGAGCACATGTGTTTCCAGACAGGGAGTGGGGGAGGAAGACTGGGACACAGGAGCAGAAGCACACGTGTTCCCGGCCAGGAACGGTGGACCAAAGGGGCAGGAGCACGTGTGTTCTGGGCCAGAAAGGCTGGGCCCCAGGAGCAGCAGCACACGTGTTCCCGGCCAGGAACGCTGGGCCACAGGAGCAGAAGCACACGTGTTCCCGGCCAGGGATTCCAAGGCTCCTTCTCCACATAAGCGGCTCTTGCCCTCTCTGTGTTTACAGGATTGCAGTCTGAGAGTTGGCAAGAACCTTAAAAGACGACCTATAGTCCAAATTTCCTTAACTATTCCCTATGCTAAAAATCACCCAGAAGCTTGTTCAAATATAGAATCTTGGGCCCCACCCAAAGCCTTCTGAATCAGAAACTCCAGGGAAGGTGCCTGAAAAATCAGTGCCCCACTGATTCTTATCAAGCAAGGTTAGGATTAGCTGGCCACGCTGGGCTCAATGGCTCACGCCTGTAATGTCAGCACTTCGGGAGGCTGAGACGGGCAGATCACCCGAGTCTGAGACCAACGTGGCCAACACGGCAAAACCTCATCTCTACTAAAAATGTAAAAATTAGCCGGGCGTGGTGGTGGGCGCCTGTAATCCCAGCTACTTGGGAGGCTGAGGCAGGAGAATCACTTGAACCTAGGGGGTGGAGGTTGCAGTGAGCTGAGATTGCGCCACTGCACTCCAGCCTGGGTGACAGAGCAAGACTCTTAGGGGGAAAAAAAAAGGGGGGATTATCTGGCCAAGTCTAAACCCCTCATTCTACAGCACAGGAAATAAAAGCCAAGAGGGGGGACGTGACTTGCTTAAGGTCACCACAGTGTGGTGTGGGAGAACACTGCCTTTTTTTTTTTTTTTTTTTTTTTTGCCTCCCCTGTTCCTCTCTCTAACCAGAAAGAGAATAATAAAAAAATAAATAAAATAGATCATTTTCTATTAAGAGAGAAAATGTCAGGTGCAGGAAAGCAAATATTAGGCTAAGTGTTACCCATCACAGTAACCACTTCACCGACGGGCAAGCGAGGGAGGGAGATCCAAGGGCTGCAGGGCTCTGAGCAGCCTCCAAAGCCCCGTGTCCGTCAGGGAGGCTGTGCAGGGAGCTGCCTACCTCTGAGATCTTCTGGAACTGGTTGTTGGACTGGCTGCACTTCTCGGCTGTCTCCAGAGCGACTTTATAGTTATCCACAAATGCTTTGTACACGCCGAGCTGGCTGGCCTGCAGGGAGGAGTCAGGGAACAGAGGGAGAGGAGAGTGGGAGGGGAGAGGATTAATGAATGGATGAAAGCTTCACAGAGTACCTGGAGCTCCCATGCACTGAAAACCTCTCACTCAGCTCCAGAGGGCTCGCTGGGAACTCCGGGAAACGCGGGGATGAACATATTACAGTGCCCCATTTGAACTGGACAGTTTCCATGGAAACCAGCTCAGCCAATAAGGTTCACGAGGGGCTCTGGGGTTGGGGAGACCAGGCTAGGGCCTTTGTCGGCCTGCTAGAAATTCAACTCCTCACAGCATCCAGCTTTCCTCAGCACCATCAAGGTCTCCCAGGGTTTGAAATCCCTTAATGTCTCACACTTCCTTCACATCCGGGAATTAGCCGGAGCAGGGAGACAGGGGTGTGCGTGTGCTGGGTGGAGCTGGCACATGTGGCCTGCTCAGGCCTCCCTCCCCGTGTGGAGCATGGCGCACGGCATTTAAAGGTGCCATCTTGGCCGGGTGCAGTGGCTCACGCCTGTAATCCCAGCACTTTGGAGGCCTGAGGTCAGGGGTTCCAGACCAGCCTGGCCAACATGGTGAAACCCCGTCTCTACTAAAAATACAAAAACTAGCCAGGCGTGGTGGTGCATGCCTGTAATCCCAGCTACTCAGGAGGCTGCGGGAGGAGAATCACTTGAACCTGGGAGGCCTTTCACTTTTTTTTTTTTTTTTTGCCTCTCCTGTTGCTCTCTCTAACCAGAAAGAGAATAATAAAAAAATAAATAAAATAGATCATCTTCGGCCGGGCGCGGTGGCTCAAGCCTGTAATCCCAGCACTTTGGGAGGCCAAGACGGGCGGATCACGAGGTCAGGAGATCGAGACCATCCTGGCTAACACGGTGAAACCCCGTCTCTACTAAAAAATACAAAAAAAACTAGCCGGGCGAGGTGGCGGGCGCCTGTAGTCCCAGCTACTCGGGAGGCTGAGGCAGGAGAATGGCGTGAACCCGGGAGGCGGAGCTTGCAGTGAGCTGAGATCCGGCCACTGCACTCCAGCCCCGGCGACAGAGTGAGACTCCGTCTCAAAAAAAAAAAAAGATCATCTTCTATTAAGAGGGAAAATGTCAGGTGCAGGAAAGCAAATATCAGGCTAAGTGTTACCCATCACAGTAACCAGTTCACCGACGGGCAAGCGAGGGAGGGGAGATCGCGTCACTGCACGGAAGCCTGGGTGACAGAGTAAGACTCTGTCTCAAAAACAAAACAAAACAACAAATGAAGGTGCTGTCTTTCGATTTCCCTTGGCCTCAAGGTCCCGTCCTCGCCTCTTCCACCTCCTCTACCTCCAAGGAGCCAAAGCCCCAGCCTCAGTACACGTTTGCCTGTCACTCGGAATCTAACACAAAGCTTTTCCCGAGTCACAACCACATACAGCCTGGCCTCCTCTGAGAGGCAGGGCAGGTCCCATCGCCCCTTTCTGCAAAAGGGGAAACCGAGGCTCCGCAAGTCAATTCCCCAAATATTTAAGGAAAGCCTTCACTGCGCTGTGTATACACACTTCCTCTTAAGGGACCAAAAGGGTAGAAATTCAAATTAAAACCTTCATGAGATATTTTATGCTTATCAGAAGGGTCAAAATTTAAAAGTCTAATTGACAGCAAGGGCTGGCAAGCATATGTGGAAATTTAAACTTTCTGTTTTTTTTTTTTTTGACACGGAGTTTTGCTCTTGTTGGCCAGGCTGGAGTTCAGTGACGCGATCTCGGCTTGCCATAACCTCCACCTCCTGGGTTCAAGCGATTCTCTTGCCTTAGCCTCCTGAGTAGCTGGGATTACAGGTATGCACCACCATACCTGGCTAGTTTTGTATTTTTAGTAGAGACAGGGTTTCTCCATGTTGGTCAGGCTGCTCTCGAACTCCTGACCTCAGGTGATCCGCCCGCCTCAGCCTCCCAAAGTGCTGGGATTACAGACATGAGTCACCATGCCCGGCCAATTTAAACTCTTACAGACTACTCGGGGGAGTGTAAATTAGTACAATTATTTGGAGAGCAATTTGTTAATAACTAATAAAGCTGAAAATAGGCATGGCCTATTTTCAGTTGAACTAATAAAGCTGAGGATAGGCACAGCCATCTACTGCTTAGCAAATCCACTTCTACATACAAACCGCAGAGCTGTATCATTCAGTACAGCAGCCACCAGCCACGTGAGGCTGCCAAGCTACCTGAGACAGGGTCGGTTCAAACTGAGATGTGCAGGACGTGTAAAACACACAGCGGGTTCCAAAGGCTTAGTATGTGAAAGAGAATGTAAACTACCTCGTTAATTTTTAAATACTGATTACACATGTTGAAATAATATTTGGATCTGTGGGAATAAATAAAAGATATTCTCAAAATTAATTTGCCTATTTTTACTTATAAAAATGTGGGTATTAGGGGCCAGGTGCGGTGGTTCACACCTGTAATCCCAGCACTTTGGGAGGCTGAGGCGGACAGATCACCTGAAGTTGGGAGTTCAAGACCAGCCTGGCCAAAATGGCGAAACCCATCTCTACTTAAGATACAAAATTAGCCGGGCGTGGTGGGGGGTGGGGGGGCGTCTATAGTCCCAGCTACTCCAGAGGTCAAGGCAGGAAAATCACTTGAACACAGAAGGTGGAGGCTGCAATGAGCCCAGATTGCATCGCTGCACTCCAGCCTGGGGGAAAAGAGCAAGACTCCATCTCAAAAAAACAAAAAAAAGGTGGGTATTAGAAAATGTGAAATGACGTATGTGGCTCATAAGCTATTTCCATTAGACAGCAGCGCTCTGGAACAAATGGCCTGTGTGTGCCCCAGGGGACTCAGGGGTGTTCACCTCACTCTTCCTCCTCGTAGAGGAGGGACTGGAAACAAATGCTCACAAACGGGGGAAGCCGCACGCACAGCCATGAACGTGGATGCACCAGATTTACAGATAGCATTGCTGACAAGCTCCAAAGTGGACACGGATTGAACTGTGACATAATACACGTGTATACTGATAACACTTTTTTTCCTGAGATGGAGCCTCGCTGTCACCAGGCTGGAGTGCAGTGGCGCGATCTCGGCTCACTGCAACCTCCGCCTCCTGGGGTTCAAGCAATTCTCCTGCCTCAGCCTCCCGAGTAACTGGTACTACAGGCGCCCACCACCACACCCGGCTAATTTTTGTATTTTTAGTAGAGGTGGGGTTTCGTCATATTGGTCAGGCTGGTCTTGAACTCCTGAACCTCAGGCTGGTCTTGAACCTCAGGTGATCCGCCCGCCTCAAGCTCCCAAAGTGCTGGGATTATGGCGTGAGCCACCACGCCACGCCTGGCCTTACACACATTTTTAAAGTACATGCAGCTGGGAGCTGTGGTACACACACCTATAGCCCTGGCTACTTGGGAGACTGAGGTGGGAGGATCACTTGAGCCCAGGAGTTCAAGTCCAGCCTGGAGAACATAGCAAGACCTTTTTTTTGTTTGTTTTTAAAGTACAGGCCCACCCAAAATATAGATATGTAGTAAGCACACAAACTGCAGTCTGGAAGGCTATCCACCAAATTCATGCCAGTAGCCGCTTCAAGAGGGAGAAGGAAGGGAGGGGAGATTCCACCTTAATGTGTGACGCTGTATTTTCTTCATCAGGAAGTTTGGCTGTGTTATTCTCCGGAGTTTCTGGTTTAAATGGTTTTCAATACAGCAGCAAGGGGGATACAGCTGCTGCCTGGCTTCCTCAGAAGCCTCTGCTTCCCACCAAGGTGCTGGGGGAAGTGGGCTGCTATGGACCCCAACCCCGGACCACCCTGCTTTTTTTTTTTTTTTTTTTTTTTTTTTTTGAGACGGAGTCTTGCTCTGTCACCCAGGCTGGAGTGCAGTGGCCGGATCTCAGCTCACTGCAAGCTCCGCCTCCCGGGTTCCCGCCATTCTCCTGCCTCAGCCTCCCGAGTAGCTGGGACTACAGGCGCCACCACCTCGCCCAGCTAGTTTTTTCTATTTTTTAGTAGAGACGGGGTTTCACCGTGTTAGCCAGGATGGTCTCGATCTCCTGACCTCATGATCCGCCCGTCTCGGCCTCCCAAAGTGCTGGGATTACAGGCTTGAGCCACCGCGCCCGGCCGACCCTGCTTTCTTCTGCAGGATCCTCATGTTCCCCGAGGACCCAGAGAGGCTGACGTGGGGTGGGGCGGAGGTGGGGCAGGCTGGCCACAGCATTGGCTGAGCCTGGAACCTCCCAGGACAGAGGCAGAACCCTTTGAGGAAGCTGGTGGGGCAGGGGAGTGGGGAGCATCTGGAAAAGCCAGAGAGGGGAGAGAGAGTGGGGATGCTTGGGGTGACGCCAAGGCCAGAGGCATTCAGGTCTCAGCTGCAGAAGTGACAGACTTTCAAAAGTGGGGGGACGGGGCTGGACTTTAAAAGGGGGCGGGCCTGGAAGGGAGGGCGTTTATTTCTCTTTCCAGGGAGTACTGAGGCCTGGCCCATCAGTGCCCACGCTACAGGAGATGTGCTAGACAGTGGCTTCCTAAGCCAAAATAAAATCACCAAGATTCTTCCAGGAAAGAGCTCCTCTTGTCCCCTTTCCCACGAGAAGAAGCAAGCCTGGAGGCCCAGGTTGGCACACCACCCTCCCAGAAGCCAGCTGCGCAGTGGCCTGAGTCCAGGGTTACGGTCATCTCCGGGACTGCCATCGCCACAGTCACCCCAGGCTGTAGGGCCCAAGGCCTGGTTTGGCAGGTACATTAACTGGGAAGTGCAGGTTGCTTGGAAACAGCAGCCTGGCACTGGAGTGATCTCATAAAACAAACAGCAGAGATGCTAATTCCCTTCTCTCGGTAACGAATAATCAAATACCCAGAGACTTTGGCTGAAAATAAACCACCTCCAGATGCCAGGCCTGACCTGGCTCCCCCCGGGGCCTCCCAGGCCTGCAGCCCCAGGGGCCTCAGGCATCAGTTCCCAATGCTGGGGAGGGAAGGTGGTGGGTAGTAGATTCATGGCCAGGCCTGTGGAGCTGAGACCAGAAGAGGAGACAGCCAGGTCCACGTGACAAAGATAAACTGTGGCAGCGTTTCCAGCAACCCACTCTTCTACTCCTGAGGGATGAGGAGAGGATGCCCCCAAAGCCACTCAGCTCAGGTGAGCAGGCAGTGATGACAGGTGTTCACCATCCCTGAATGGGAGGAAGCAGGTGGATCTGCTAGAACCAGAGCGTGACATTCCCTTGAAAGGATACCTTCTGGGGTGCCTCTTCCCGATATTATTATAATAATAAATAATAATAATAATAATAATAATAATGGCACTGATGATAATGACTAGTTATTAAGTACTTATTAATTTATGATGCTCCAGGCCCTGTTCCAAGCACTTTTCCTTTTACTTTATTTTATTCTATTTCTTTTTTTGGGACAGAGTCTTGCTCTTCTTGCCCAGGCTGGAGTGGAGTAGGATGCTCTCGGCTCACTGTAGCCTCTGCCTCCCGAGTTCAAGCAATTCTCCCACCTCAGCCTCCCGAGTAGCTGGGATCACAGGTGTGTATTATCACGCCTGGCTAATTTTTGTATTTTTAGTAGAGACGGGGTTTCACCGTGTTGGCCAGGCTGGTCTTGAACTCCTGACCTCAGGTGATCTGTCCACCTTGGCCACCCAAAGTGCTGGGATTATAGGCGTGAGCCCCCGCGCCCAGCCTATTCTCTTTTTTTTTTTTTTTTTTTTTGAGATGCAGTCTCAGTCTGTTGCCCAGGCTGGAGCTCAGTGGCGCAATCTCAGCTCACTGCAACCTCCGCCTCCCGGATTCAAGCAATTCTCCCGCCTCAGCCACCTGAGTAGCTGGGACTACAGGCGCCCGCCACCAGGCCCGGCTAATTTTTTTGTATTTTGAGTAGAGACAGGGTTCCACCACGTAGGCCAGGCTGGTCTCGAACTCCTGACCTCATGATCCACCCGCCTCGGCCTCCCAAAATGCTGGGATTACAGGCATGAGCCACCGCGCCCAGTCAGGCCTATTCTATTTCTTTGTAGAGACAGGGTCTTGCTATGTTGCCCAGGCTGGTCTTGAACGCTAAGCCTCAAATGATCCTCCAGCCTCAGCCTCCCAAAGCGCTGGCATTACGGGTATCAGCCACCACGCTCAGCCCCATGCACTTTTCAGAAATTAACTCCTCAAAATCACCCAATGAGGGAAATGCTATCATTATCCTCATTTTTACAGATGAGGAAGCTGATGCAGAGTGGTTGGGTAAGTTGCCCAGGTGCACGTTTAATCTGGCAGAGCTGGGATTCAAGCCTACTTTGTGATCTCGCTCTAGAAGCTGTGCTTGAGAAACAGGGCTCTCAGGACAGAAACCTCAGGCCCTGTGACATCTCCCTCGATGCCCCTCCGAGCTCTCCCCAGGCCCAATGGTCAAGGTCACGGTGCATTCACTCATTCATGGAGTGACCACTGGGCTGGTTCTGGGGGTCTAAGAAGAAAATGCAGGCCGGGCGCAGTGGCTCACGCCTGTAATCCCAGCACTTTGGGAGGCCGAGACGGGTGGATCACCTGAAGTCAGGAGTTCGAGACCAGCCTGGCCAACGTGGCGAAACCCCGTCTCTACTAAAACTACAAAAATTAGCTGGGCGTGGTGACAGGTACCTGTCATCCCAAGGACTTGGGAGGCTGAGGCAGGAGAATGGCGTGAACCTGGGAGGCGGAGCTTGTAGTGAGCCGAGATTGCGCCACTGCACTCCAGCCTGGGCGACAGAGCGAGACTCCGTCTCAACGAAAGAAGAAAATCAGCCCATCCTCCTGGAGCTTGCTGTGGTTCGGGGGAGTCACGCAGTCACCAGTGCTCACTACGGGGACTGGCACAAGGCCTGTATCTGGGGGCTTGGAAAGCCTTCTCGTAGGAGGTCCCTTCTAAGCTGGGAGCTGACCAGGGGAAGCCAGAGGAGAGGGGGAAGGACATTTCAGGCAGGTGGGGCATCGAGTACGAAGAGTTAAGAAAGCGCCTGCCCTGGGAACTGAGAACAGAAAGTCCAGAGTCAGGAAGCACAGAGGTGCGGGGAGGAAGCTGCCAAGGCCAGGGCTGGACACAGGTCAGTGTGCAAAGGGTCTCTCGGGCCATTCCTGGGAGCCTGGCCTTCATCCGAGGGCCGTGGGGAGCCGTTGTAGGGGCTGTCAGGGTTTCAGTGACTCTCTCCCCTCTAAGGAGAGGTGGGGGTGGGAGGGGAGTGGGCCTGGAGGCAGGAGCCAGGAGCCACAAAAGAGGACACACAGCTGTCCAGGTGAGGGCCATGGGTGGCCAAGAAAAGGAAAAGGCAGCGGTGAGCAATGGCCAAAAAGTGAACTTCACAGGACAGGTGGGGGGAGGGGTGCAGCAAGAACGAGTCTGAAGCACTCACTGAGATAAAGGCAGGAAGCGGAGCAGATAACTTCAGAGACAGGGAGCTCAGCTGTGAACACACTCGGCTGGAAGCCCTAGGCGTGTCCAAGCAGGAGAATCTTCTCCAGTGTGAGAAAGGCAGAGCCCTGTCCATTCAGCCGAACAGGGCAGGGGAGGAGGAGAAGGTCCTCCGGCCACTCACACCCGGAGAACAGGGCAGGGGAGGAGGAGAAGGTCCTCCGGCCACTCACACCCGGAGAACAGGGGAGTGGGGAGGAGAGGGTCCTCCGGCCACTCACACCCGGAGGACAGGGCAGTGGGGAGGAGAAGGTCCTCCGGCCACTCACACCCAAAGAACAGGGCAGTGGGGTGGAGAAGGTCCTCTGGCCACTCACACCCAGAGAAGAACCGCGGCCTGGACTTCTAGTCTCCCTCTTGCCTGCTGGGCTGTCAGACATTACATAGGAGAGCTGGGGAGGGGGCTTCATGGGTCTGACCTGGGGGTCCTCCAGGGGACACAGCCAGAGATGGGGCACAGCTGGGGGAGAGGGTGTCACAGAAACACAGGGAAGCAGAGGACTCCGTGAGCATTTCCCAACACGAAATCCGCCTGTTAACCCACCGCTCCTGCCACTCCCAACCCTGCAATGCCAGGCAGGGCTGGGCTTTAGTGCTTCCTGCTCTTGGGACCTCAGGAGAAGATCACTGGCTGAGGGGTCCAACTGCTTCCTTTCACCGACACAGCACTGAGATGCAGTGAATCCCTGAGGTCCCAGGGGAGCAGTCCTCGCGCCCCCCAACCCAGCAGGTGCCCCTCTGTTCACTGAGAGACAGGAAACTAGAAGTCCAGCAAGGAGCCTCCATTCCAGGGCTGGTTCCACGGAGCACCCTCCGGGAGAGAGAGAGTACCCTCGGAGACAGAGACGGTGCTCCCACAGAAGCGCCCATCCACCCAGCCCGTCTCCACCAGCCCTAGAAGTATCTATCCACACAGCCCGTCTCCACCAGCCCCAGAAGTATCTATCCACACAGCCCTTCTCCACCAGCCCCAGAAGTATCTATCCACACAGCCCGTCTCCACCAGCCCTAGAAGTATCTATCCACACAGCCCATCTCCACCAGCCCCAGAAGTATCTATCCCCACCCAGCCCGTCTCCACCAGCCCCAGAAGTATCTATCCACACAGCCCTTCTCCACCAGCCCCAGAAGTATCTATCCACACAGCCCGTCTCCACCAGCCCTAGAAGCGCCCAGGGCTGCACCAGGGAGGCCTAGAGTCAAGGCACCAGCCCTGGGTGCCCCATAACACACAGGCCCAGGCTTTCCTTCAGAACTCGGAGACGACTCAGGCCTTCAAGGATTCCAAGACGGCTGTCCCGTCCTCTCCCTCAACACTCTCGGCTCCGCTGAGGCCCCGCGTGAGGACCCTCCATCACTGGGGGACTCACCAGCTTCTGGAAGAGGTGGCCCATGGTGACCTGGCTGTCCCACTGTTGCACCTTGGGGCACAGGTTGTCGTAGAACTCCTTGTGGATCTCGTAGATGTCCTGGATCTTGTAGAAGATGGTCTCGATCTGCTGGATGGTGAGCACGGGCTGGGAGGTGGTGGCGGTGGCCTTCAGGGGTTTCATGGGCTGGGAGAAAGAGAGGAAGAAAGAGCAGAGGTCGGGGTAAATAAACCAGAGTGTCGGCAGGCCCTGGGGCCAATTACTAGCCCTGCCCGCTGCCCAAGTCCTGCCCAGACAAGGCCGCCAAAGGCAGGGCACTGAAACGAGCTTTGTATCAAGGAGCCACTGCCACAGGCCCCAACAAGCCACACACTCAACGGCAGGAACCTGGCCCGGCAGCTCTGCCAGGCCCGAGGGGTGGTGCTGGGGCTCACTCGCCTACCACGCACCTGAGCTCAGCAGCGGCCTGTACTGGGTTAACAGGATCCACGTCTTTCTTCCACAATAGCCTGTGCCCCAAGTCATAAGTTTCTTGTCACACTTCAGTGGAAGGGAGGGTTGACTGGGAACTCAAGCCCATAGCTGTTTCCTTACAAGAAACAGAACGTGGTTCTGGGACTCAGAGGGTAGGGACCCGAAGTTACTCAAGACCAGTCTTGGCCTCAACGATATTCCAAGTTCCTGTCACTTGGCATAGGCAGAGGGATGGGGGTTCACGTGTCTCCCACTGCATCCCACCCCCAGGGCAGACACGCTAAGCGACTGTGGTGGTCCTCCCCATGGCGCACGGCAGGGGTCTCCAGTCTCAGACTGTTTCTCAACGCCTGCCTGTCTATACCAAGATGCTCCAGGCCCTGCCAGTGTAGACGGTGAGGTGGCAGACAACAGAGACCAACCCCCAGCACTGGCTGGGAGCTGACGCCATCACCTTCCAGCCCAGCGGCGGGACTGTGGGATAATGGGACATGCAGGCATTTCCTCAGTGTGGTCCTCTGCATTTTATAAATCACCTATAATGAATAAATATGAATAATCAGAAAAAAAAAGATGCTCAGTACTGCAAAGGCCATTGCAGGAGACAGGGCCTGAAAACCTGCTGCACAGGGAAGGCGTGGCAGGGAAGGGCAGGGCGGCCAGGAGGGGAGCAGCCATGTTGGATTCTGTTGATGTTCTTCATCTACCCGAAGGCCATGTGGAAAGAGGCTTAAGACTTGGCCAGGCGCAGTGGCTCACACCTGTCATCCCAGCACTTTGGGAGGTCAGGAGTTCGAGACAAGCGAGCCTGACCAACATGGTGAAACCCCGTCTCTACTAAAACTACAAAAATTAGCCAGGCGCAGTGAGATGCCCCTCTAGTCCCAGTTACTCGGGAGGCTGAGGCAGGATAATTGCTTGAACCTGGGAGGTGGAGGTTGCAGTAAGCCAAGATTGCGCCACTGTGCTCCAGCCTGGGCAACAGAGCTAAACTCTGTCTCCAAAAACAAAAAAAGAGGTGCAGTGGCTCACGCCTGTCATCCCAGTAATTTGGGAGCCAATGCGGGTGGATCACCTGAGGCCAGGAGTTCGAGACCAGCCTGACCAACATGGTGAAACCCCATCTCTACTAAAACTACAAAAATTAGCCGGGCGTGGTGGCAGCCACCTGTAATCCCAGCTACTTGGGAGGCTGAGGCAGGAGAATCAGTTAAACTCAGGAGGCAGAGGTTGCAGTGAGCCGAGATTGCGCCACTGCACTCCAGCCTGGGTAACAGAGCAAGACCCTGTCTCCAAAAACAAAAAAGAGGCTTAGATTTAGTCTGGGTTGCTCTGCAGACCCAGGAACAGTGGGGAAAAGTTATGGGGTGAGATTTGGGCTCACGAGAGCCGTCCCCCATAGGATTAAGTAGTGAGCTTTCCGACAAGTATCCTAGTAGACAATGGGTGACTCCACCGCTGAAAATGCTGCACTGAAGGGAACACCGAAGCCCTCACCAGCTCCCCCTGAGCCCTCACCAGCTCCAGCCAACCACGGCAAGCTCCGAGCCCAGCCTCACACCAGCCTCACATCGCCTCACTCTGACGACGTCTCCTCGACTCATTCACATCACCTCACTCTGATGGAGGCAGAACTCACATTCGCTGGAAGAATTCTCATCTACTCAAGACACCCAGGTGGTGCTCTGCCTTCTGGCTCCTTCATCCTCCGAGCTCTAAAAAGCCCAGATGCAACAGTCCACGCAGGACAGAGCAGGCCCCTCCTTCTGACCGTCGCCATGCTAGAATCAGTGGCCCCTCAGCGTCCGGTCCTTGCTAAGCAAACGCATGGGGTTCAACCTGGTGCAGGCCAGGCAGTGTGGGCTTGAGTCTCAGCTCTGCTGTGGGCACATCACTCAGGCTTCCTATCAACGGCAGCCTCGTTTGTGAAACTGGGATAATACAGACATGCGCTGCCTACTGACATTCCGGTCAGTGCATACATGACCATGGTCCCAGACTGCATTTTTGTTGTTTTGTTTTGTTTTGAGACAGAGTCTCACTCTGTCACCCAGGCTGAAGTGCAGTGGCGCAATCTCAGCTCGCTGCAACCTCTGCCTCCCAAGTTCGAGCAATTATCCCACCTCAGCCTCCCGAGTAGTAGCTGGGATCACAGGCGTGCGTTATCATGCCCGGCGATTTTTTTGTAGTTTTAGTAGAGACGAGGTTTCACCATATTGGTCAGCCTGGTCTCGAACTCCTGACCTCAAGTGATCCACCTGCCTCGGCCTCTTGAAGTGCTGGGATGACGGGTGTGAGCCACCGCCCTCGAGCTGAGACCTTTATAATCCAGTTGGGTGAAATGGACCAACACAGATGAAATGACTACGGACAATGTGATCGACTGCACACCAACCATGTGGTTCCAAGGTTGTACTGGAGCAGCCTGGAGGGCTGCATGGAGGAGGAAGACATACCAGGGCCTTAGAGAGCTCAGCAGGTGGAGAAGTAGGGGGGTAGGGAGGCATGCCAGACAGGGGAACAGAAGGCACTGGGGGGCAGGAGCAAGGGAAGAGTGTCCCCCCAAGTCCAGGTGGGTGAGCTGAAAGCTTTGGTGACTCCCCACCCTCCATGAGGAACATGGAGTTTCAGGATTGACATAGTCCTAAGAGTTTATCCTTTTCACCTTGACGCAGGACCCCACAGAGGAGCCCACGTCGCCACAAAGTCCCCATATCCATGAATTCTTGTCCCTGCCTTGGTGCAGTCTCCATTGAGGAGGGAACAGGGAAGCAGGAAGGCAGCAGTCCCAGGAAGGCCAAGGAGACAGGATTTCTCAGAAGCCGCCGAGGACGCACTCGTCTGCCACCCACGCACAATGGTTCTGCTTCCTTCTAAACTTCCCACCCTGTCTGCAAAAGGGGAAGAAATGGACGCTCACCCACAGCCAGTCACAAGGACGGGGCCTGTGTTTGGGGCATCAGATGGTTCTCATGACACGATGGGGACCTTGGCTCTTACTTCTGATTTCACTTGGTGGGAGGGCACACGGCTGGGGGTGCGTCCTCTGCTGGCCAGGACCCTTGAGGCCGTTATTTTTCTCTGGTGAAGTCCCACACACGGGCTCGGGACAGGAGGGTGGACTGAAAGGCACGGTGATCCACACTGAGCTTCGGCACGGCACAGCCGTTCTGCCAAAGTGCTAGCACAGCACTCAGGCACCCCCTCCTCCCCAGTCCTGCTGCAGAGGCAAGGGCAGGCCCCGGCTCTGCATTTCACCATGAGAGTTCTCGGAGAGGACCCCGCGTGACCTCCACCCTGGCTCCCAGCCCAGCTGCTTCTCAGGAAGACGGGCCCGCGCCGGTTCTCACTTGCCAGTGGGACTTCACACAGCCGTTTGTCCGCTGTCCCACAGCGACTGGCCTTTCGAAATAGGGGAAAGAAATGTACCCACTTCCTCCACCTCCTGCCTCAGAAGGCCTGGCATGCTTGCTGCCATGCCACCCTAGTTACTCATCACTGGAGCCCAGGGAGGAAGGCGTCATTCACCTGTTTTATAGATAAAGAGGCTGCGATACAGCGTGGCTATGAGCCCCAACGCACAGCCACAAGGACAGTCCGCCCCAGGAGGGCCCGTCGTGGCCAGCGGTGGGAGGGGCTGTGGGGAGTGGCCTCACCCTGTGGCCCTGGCATAGCAAGACAGTTCCCAAGCTCAGTTCCCAGCGTCAAGCAGATCCAGAATTTCAATGCATTTGGCTTCGTTTTTTTTCCTTCACCCCCGGCCTCGGCCCAGGCTCCCAGGCTTTCCCTGTAATTGGAGCCCACCAGGAAGCAGGAGGGCCCCAGAAGATGACTCCCACCAGCAACCCAGAGGCCAGGATGGAGGCTTCTGTGCGGAGGCTCGTCTGCCCTGTGTGTGCACACGGTTTTAGGTACACACACCCGGCCCTCTGACTATCAGGAAGCGTTCTGCTGAAAGCAAACAGGCCAGGGCAGTGCGGTGGGAACGGGGTCAGGAGTGGGAAAGCGAGCATGGAGGGAATGAATGTTCTTCTCCGTGGAGCTGGCCCCTTTGTGAGGCCGCCCCGAAGAGCAGGTTTAGCTTCCTCCTTGCTGAGGGGTGGGGAGGGGCGGGGGTTCCCAGCTCAGGGAGGAGAGGAGGGAGGGCGTGATTCTTTCGCTCTGAGGTTTTCTTCTGAGGCTGTGGCTGTGGAGGGTCCCACTCCTCCTTCCTGAGCCCTCCTGCCACAGACCTGGCCTCCCAGCAAGTTCCTCCGTCGCTCCCTCTGGCCCCTGCTCAAAAAAGACCCAAGCAGGGGCCCAGGAGGAGAGAGCTGGAGAAGCGGGGGACCTGCCCCGGGCACATCAGGAAGGGGGCCCCTACCCCACAGATTCTGCCTTTGGGGCATGAGCTATTAGAAAGGCAGGGCAGGGAAGGAAGGGCTCTCGGTCTTGGCGCAGAGGAAGAGGCTCGCGGGTGGCATGTGGGATCTAAGGGTTTCGTGTCTGATGGGGACGGACGCCACTCCCTCCTTCAGGGAAAAGGTGTGTTGTGGCAGAAACCAATAAGCCCTAACCTGTTTCCTCTCCTGGCACTGGAAAAATTAACAGTATCAACGAACACTCAGGCTATGTTCTAAGAGCTTTATGTGCTGGACACGGTGGCTCACACCTGTAATCTCAGCACTTTGGGAGGCCGAGGCAGGCGGATCACATGAGGTCAGGAGTTCAAGACCAGCCTGGCCAATATGGTGAAACCCCATCTCTACTAAAATACAAAATTAGCTGGGTGTGGGGTGGGCGCCTGTAATCCCAGCTACTTGGGAGGCCGAGGCAGGAAATCTCTCGAATCCAAGAGGTGGAGGTTATAGTAAACCAAGACTGCCACTGCACCCCAGCCTGGGCAACAGAGCAAGACTCCGTCTCAAAAAAATAATAATAACTCTGTGTATAAATTCCTTTAATCCTCACAACGACCCCATGAAAAGCATACTATTCATATACCCTGCTTGCAGATGGAAAAACTGAGGCACAAAGGCTCATTCACCTGCTGAAAGCCTGGAGCCAGTACGGCCAGGCAGTCTGGATCCTTTGTCTGAACTCCTTTCAAATATACATCCTGTTAGTCAGGGCAACTAGGTTCCTTTTTGGTACAGCAATTCATGGCTTAGAAGACGTGTTTCACGAGTGTCTGACGGTTGTCTCTTTGCCTGTCCTCCTTTCTTCCACTAACATCTGAGTGTCTTAAGTACTCAACACTGTACGAGGTCCTGAAAGGACCACCCGATCCTTCTCAACCCCGTGGAAAGAGACAGAAAAAATGGCATCTCTCTCATCTTCAGATCCAGAAACAGAGGCTCAGGGAATTTATGTATAGCTCACCCAAAGACAGCAGTTTTCTTTTGTTTTTGTTTTTGTTTTTTTGAGACGGAGTCTCGCTCTGTCCCCAGGCTGGAGTGCAGTGGCCGGATCTCAGCTCACTGCAAGCTCCGCCTCCCGGGTTCCTGCCATTCTCCTGCCTCAGCCTCCCGAGTAGCTGGGACTACAGGCGCCCGCCACCACGCCCGGCTAATTTTTTGTATTTTAGTAGAGACGGGGTTTCACCGTGTTAGCCAGGATGGTCTCGATCTCCTGACCTCGTGATCCGCCCGCCTCGGCCTCCCAAAGTGCTGGGATGACAGGTGTGAGCCACCGTGCCTAGCCAAAGCCAGCAGTTTTTAAACCCACGACAGGTACAAGACACCATGGGCCCAGCAATTACAGATATATTCACAGGCACACAGACAACAAACCAAAAGTTCCCTCACTTATCTTCCCTGTGTATGATGCATGCTGGTATGTTTTCATTGGTTTAAAAATGCTGGTTCAACCCACTGTACTGGTTTCACAACCCACTGTAATGATTTCACAATGCACTGATGGGCTGAGAGGCCCAGTCTGAGAAACGGTGCAATACGCCTGCTATTCATGGCAGGCCCGGGTCTTGCCCCAGCTCTGGCCCCAGACCAGGACCCTCAGCTACCTGCCACACTGCCCCTCACTTGGAAAACAGCTCCGTGCATAGAGACAAACTCCCGGAGAGATGGGACACACTCAGGCTGGCGTGTGGCAAAGCAGCTGCACATTCCTTTTCTTCTTTTCTTTTCTTTTTCTTTTTTGGAGACAGAGTTTCACTCTTGTTGCCCAAACTGGAGTGCAGTGGCATGATCTTGGCTCATTGCAACCTCTGCCTCCCGGCTTTAAGCAATTCTCCTGCCTCAGCCTCCCTGAGTAGCTGGGATTACAGGCGCCCACCACCGCACCTGGCTAATTTTTTATATTTTTAGTAGAGATGGGGCTTCACCATGTTGGCCAGGTTGGTCTCGAACTCCTGACCTCAGATGATCCACGCATCTCAGCCTGCCAAAGTGCTGGGATTAGAGGTGTGAGCGACTGTGCCCGGCCTTTCTTGAGACAGGGTTTCACTCCCGCTGTCCAGTCTGGAGTACAATGGTGCGCTTTTAGCTCACTATGACCTTCGTCCCCAGGTTCAAGCGATTCTCATGTCTCAGCCTCCTGAGTAACTGGAATTACAGGTATGCACCACCATGCCTGGCTCTTTTTTTGTATTTCTAGTAGAGACGTTTCACCACATCGGCCAGGCTGGTCTCAAACTCCCGTCCTCAAGAGATCTGCGCATCTCGGGCTCCCAAAGTGCTGGGATTACAGGCATTGAGCCACCACACCCGGCCTGCATCTGCACATTCACACAGTCATTCCTGGGTAATATAAATGTCAAGTCCCCTGGGACACTGACAGCATCTCAGGGTTGACATGTGACAGCACCTCACGTCATGGCAAGTACTTAAATGTGTATCTTAGAATTCTTGCTAAGAATGAGCTTCCACAGATCCACACTTCTGAGTCTCCCTTCTCTGACAATTACCTTATGTCTCAGGCTGCAAAATACCCAGAGGAAAGAAACTGACACGCCACGATCCCTCGGCATAATATTCAGACGCATCTAAGGAGCACGTTCTTCCAAGGCAAAACCACCTCACATCTGTGTAATACTTTTATCTTCCGTAAACATTTTCATATTCCCCTCCCCATCGGATTCTCACAACAATGCCTTCCTCCGGGAGGGAAACTGAGGCATGTTACCGAGGGCTGAGCTTGGCCTGAGGCCTCAGAGCTGTGCTGCTTCTCAAAAGAACACAGACAGGCTGGGAGCGGGGGCTCACGCCTGTCATCCCAGCACTTTGGGATGCAGAGGCAGGCGGATCACCTGAGGTCAGGAGTTTGAGACCAGCCTGGCCAACATGTTGAAATCCCGTCTCTACTAAATACAAAAAGTAGTCGGGCGTGGTGGCACGCACCTGCAATTCCGGCCACCAGGGAGGCTGAGGCAGGAGAATCACTTGAACCCAGGAGGCAGAGGTTGCAGTGAGCCGAGATTGCACCACTGCACTCCAGCCCGGGTGACAAGAGCAAAACTCTGTCTCAAAAAACAAAAAACAAAAAACACATCCTGCCACCTCATATGTCCTGACACGCAGCCTCAGGATGGTGTTAACAGTTCCCTCACCCAGGGAGGTAGAAGGACTTGGACCCAAGATGGCAGAGCCTTCTTAACTGGAATGACTGGGAGTGACTGTCCGGAGCACAGTGTGGAGGAGGCACTTGGCCCTTGCCCGGGTTAGCGATGCCTTATGGGTTAGCGATGCCTTATGGGTTAGCAATGCCCTGCGCCACGGTGGTGGATGACAGGTGTGTTTGCCACCCCTAATCTGGGTGTGCTGCTTCTCCTGCCTTTTGAGAGCTGGAGCTGAGAGGCACAGGCCCTTTCTGGCAATGACCTGGGCTGCCTGATAACCAGCTAGAAGCAGAGCAGCTGCACTCTGTCCACAGGGAGGGACGGGCACAGGTCCCCTTTCCTCTCCAACTCCAAAAGCAGCTTCAGAGCATGACATCATCCAACACACGGGGGAACAGAAGGCCCCAGAGCAGGGACTGTACTCACCAGCAACAGGGCTTCCAGCTGGTTAATGTAGATCTCTTCACTGGCCAAGAACCCCGAGAGAACCAGCTTCCTCATCTCCAGGCCTTTCCCTGTTTCCACCTGCACAAAAGCAAAGCACAGTCAACAGCCCATGAGCAAGGAGGCCAAAATCCTGAGTGGACTGCCTGTTTTCCTACCCTTTTCCCTCTTTTTTTTTTTTTTTTGAGACGGACTCTCGCTCTGTCACCCAGGCTGGAGTGCAGTGGCACAATCTTGGCTCACTGCAACCTCTGCCTCCCGGGTTCAAGCGATTTTCCTGCCTCAGCCTCCTGAGTAGCTGGGACTCCAGGCGCCCACCACCATGCCCAGATAATTTTTGTATTTTTAGTAGAGACGGGGTTTCACCATGTTGGCCAGGCTGGTCTAGAACTCCTGATCACAGGTGATCCACCCACCTTAGCCTCCCAAAGTGTTGGGATTACAGGCGTGAGCCACCACGCCCAGCCACCCTTGTCCCTTTCCCCTTAAGTGACACTTTCATAGGAGATAAAAGTCAGATACTATGATAAAAAAAAATAAATAAAACATGCAGAAATACAAAAGGAAAAACAATCACCCATATTCCTCCTGTAACATCTTGTTTTGCTTCCCTCAATCTATTTTCCACATTTCCCCATTTGATATTCATCGATTCGTCCACCTGTCTCCCAAGTCAACCTTCTCACAGTGAGCAAGACACAAGGACCTGCCCCGGGTCTGCTGGGCAGTTTCATGTGCGGTGTGGGGACAAGGATGTTCAGGAGGGAAAATCAGAATCATGACTGAGGGAGGGCACGGTCACAAGGGAGGGCACAGCAGGGGCCAGAATCTAAGTCTGGGGGGTAGAGAGGGGTCCCAGAGGAGGTGACAGATAAACCAAGAGAAGTGTGGGTGGAGAGAACCGAATGGAAGGGCCCCAGCCTTGAGGCCTCCCAGCTACACTTCTGTCCTTATCCTCTTGTCCCTGAGGTTCAATCCCACATCAGCAGGCCGCCTGTGAGCCCCTCAGCCTTATCCTGCCCCGCCCCGTAAACTCGTCGCAGCACTCCCTGGTCACCTCACTGTGCCAGGAACAGACCCAAAGTGGCCTCCTCCTCCCTCCAGAACTGCTGCTCCTTAGCGTGGAGGTCACACGCCACTGAGCGTTGGACGTCCACCAACTAGCACAGTGCCTGGCACAGAGAAAGTACCCCCAAAGTTCTCCTCAGTGAAAAAACATACATAGCAATTCTTCTCAGCCAGGACCCCCAAGAGTCGTCCCTGGGCCCCTCTTCCTTCTCTCTCCTTTCCCTCTGCCACACTGAGTCCCCAAGCCCTTCCATGCTTGCTGTTCATCTCCCCCAAGCCCTTCCACGCTTCCCAGCTCATCTGTTGCCTCCCGTTCCCTCTGTGTCATCCCTACCCTCTCCTGTGGTTGAGGCCCCCTGCATCTCACTCTGTCGCCTGGGTTCTCCGAATCGACTTTTCCTCCCTCTCTTCCTCTCTCCTCCTGCCTGTCCCACGTACCAGAGCTGGATTCATCTTCGAAGAGTGCCACCTTGCCCGAGGCTTGCCAAGGACCGAGTATGAATACTGCAAAATGTGAGTACTTAGGAATTCCATTGGGCTATGTGTCCATTTATTTATTCATTCAATAAATATTTACTGAATGTCCACCATGCCCTATGGACACCACGGGAAACAGACAGTGGCCCCTGTTCTCACGTGGCTTAGAATCTAGTGGGAAAGACATTTGAAAAACAAACAAGTAAAGATTCGGCCCTAGACTGGGACATGATGCCCACCATATCCTTTATGAGACACCTGCAGGGGCCCAGGTGCCCGTCCCTACCCTTCCAGTCCTTCCCACAGCCAGGAGATCGCTCGGTCTTCCCACATGCAGAAGAACCAGCTTCCTCATCTTCAAAGGCCTCTAGCTTTCGGTTCTTTCTTTACCTGCTGCCTAAAATGTCATCTTTCCCCAAGGCATCATGGCCACAGAAGGGGAATGAGTGAGTCAGAGACAGGGTGGAGGTGAGGGACTGCTTGGAAGATGCTACACTGGTAGGTTTGAAGACAGAGGATGGGGCCACGAGCTAAGGAATGCAGGGAGCCTTTGGAAGCTGGAAACAGCAACAAAATGAATTCAATCCCCTAGAACAGGGGCGTCCGATCTTTTGGTTCCCCTGAGCCACACTGGAAGAAGAAGAATCGTCTCAGGCCACACATAAAATACAGTAACACTAACGACCGCTGATGAACTAAAAGAAAATAACAGGTTTTAAGAGTTTACAAATTTGTGTCAGGCCACAAAGCTGTCCTGGGCCGCGTGGCCACAGGCTGGACAAGCTTGCCCTAGAGCTTCCAGAAGCAATGCAGCCCTGGAGATCCTTTTTATTTTAATTAATCTATTTATTTATGTATTTATATATTGAGACAAAGTCACGCTCTGTCGCCCAGGCCGGAGTGCAATGACATGATCTCGGTTCACTGCAACCTCTGCCTCCCAAGTTCAAGCGATTCTCTTGCCTCAGCCTCCTGAGTAGCTGGGATTACAGGCGCCCACCGTCACACCCACTAATTTTTGTATTTTTAGTAGAAATGGGGTTTCACCATATTGGCCAGGCTGGTCTCAAACTCCTGACCTCAGGTGATCCGCCCGCCTCGGCCTCCCAAAGTGCTGGGATCACAGGCATGGGCCACGGTGTCGGGCAGAGATCCTTTTTAGATTTCTGTATAAGAGAATAAATTTGTGTTGTTTTAAGCCCTTAAGTTTGTGGCGATTTGTTTCAGCAGCATTAAAAAAGCAATACAGACCCCACGCTTTAGGAAAGGGTAATAGTTACTTATCGGCGGCTTCACAAATACCAGGAACTGGGCTTAGCACTCACCAGTCTCAAAACCTGGCACGTGTTATCCACTTCCTGAGGCACAGAGAGTCGGGACTGTCAGAGGCCTGCAGAGCCTGCAGCACACGTACCCCTGGGGGACAAGATCAGAGCCTGGAACAGCCCCCAGCCCCAGCCCCTCCAGGTCAGACCCTCGGGGGTCTTCCTGCTGCTTCCCAGCCTTGACACATGGGGACTCATCGCTGGTGCTGGGGGCTAGCACCCCTCTGTTCCCTGCCTCAGGATCTGCCTGAGGGTTTAGCAAATGCCCTGTAGAGGAAGTCACTTGGATACACTGTGAGCTTTAACTGTAGACCTGTTTGGACTTGGATGCGGGGGAAGAACGGGATTTGCAGCCCCATCCACAAATAAGCTTCACTGCCACCGCCCCCCAACCCCCGGCATAAGCGTAGACCCCAGAGCCCTGTAATCGCCCATTTCTGCTAGATCCTCCCCTCAAGACTTCCATTCACCGTCCAATCTTGAAAGGCTGGTTCTGACGGGAACACAGCTCAGAAGACCCTCCCTCAAAAGGCAATAAAGAGTCAGCCCAAGAGCCCCCGCTCTGGGCCCTGCTCACACCGAAGTTTTGGCTGGGATGGGAGCAAAGGCGTTGGAGAGCTCACGGATGGGAAACCAGCCTCTCGGCGCACTTGGCTAATAGGAGACCCGTTGCTCAGTCACCACCAAAGAAAGGCCTTTTCCATTCCCACCTTTTCCAGCTTTCGTCAGACTCCACAATTCCCAGTTTAGAGCCATGAGGAAATTCACCATCGTTTCTTCAGTCTTTGTGGGGTGACCGTTGTCTCATCGAAGCCGAGGCTCACCACTCACTCACCCACCCCACTGGGAGCCAGGCACCGGGAACACGAAGGTGAAGGAGGTCATCTCCCCCAGGGAGCCCTTCAGAGGTGCCCACGTGCCCAGAATGCTCCAGAGTGAGCTCTCTAACAAGTTTCAGGTCCCACAGCGTCTGCCACGCTGCCTGCCAGTCTCCAGCACCGGGAAGCTGCCTGTCCTCACTTCCTCCCAGCCAGAACTTATGAAATGCAGCCTTGGTGGGTTAGTTTATCCTCAGCATCCTGCACCTGCACAGTCTGCTAGGCAGACGGTGTGGCAGCTCGAAGCCGCCAAACCAAAGACGTCAGGTCACTCTGGGAGGGACTGTGTCTAGAGATAAGGTGTGGCCAGCTCAGGCCTGGTCTTCCACAGAGTTTAGAAGCAATAAAGCCTCCAAACATCTGGTTCCAGGACAAGCAAAGACACAATCTCTCCAGGATCACTGACCTCCAAGACAACAAGCCGGGCTGGCTCTCTGGCTGTGACTCAAGGCTATAGGGCATGCAGCAAGGGTGCAAGGGTCTGAGGCTTCACAGATGGCAGAATTCAGTCCACAGGCCACAGCTGGCTGCCAGGAGTACCCCGCAGGATCTGCTCAGAGTAGATGCCACTGGGCCTGGGGGCGGGGGGTGGCCGTGCCTGGGGCTTATACCGACACCAAGCATCAACCTCAGGACAACTGACCCATCTCAGTCTCAGGACAGCTGAGGCAGTGCGGAGACATCGAGAGACCCTCTCCTCTCCCAGTGCTAGGCACTGAGGAAGTCTCTTTCAGCTGCTTCCTTGGCAGAATATAGAACAGAGAAGACAGGGTCGACTGCTGGGGGACAAAGACCAAATTCCAGAGGCTCCTCTCTCCTGAAGGGTGGATTCCCGTATTCTGGGCTCCCTGTTGCTCTCTGAAGTCTTAGGCAGGCGCCATGGGGCACAGGCAGTGTTTTGAAATTTCGGTTGTTCATATCCCACCCTTAAAATTTTGCCATACTCATATACCACCACCTGCACTATTCTTTACTCTATACTGTTCTTTACAGTAACTTTTTTTTTGTTTTTTTTTGAGATACAGTCTCACTCTGTCACCCAGGCTGGAGTGCAATGGCATGATCTCGGCTCACTGCAACCTTCACCTCCCAGGTTCAAGCGATTCTCCTGCTTCAGCCTCCCGGGTAGTTGGGATTACAGGTGTGCACCACCACGCCCAGATAATTTTTGTGTTTTTAGTAGAGACGGGGTTTCACCATACTGGCCAGGCTGGTCTTGAACTCCTGACCTCGTGATCTGCCCGCCTTGGCCTCCCAAAGTGCTAGGATTACAGGAATGAGCCACCGCGCCCAAGAACTGACTTGTAAAAAGCAGTCTTATCCTACACATAATTGAAATCGTATGAAAAATGTACAGGTCATATTTTTTCTAATATACATTAAAATATCTACTTAACTATTAAAATGCAACATATAGATCGAGGTGCCACCCATCATCTCTCAAATCACCACGTGTGGGGCCTGTATTTAGAAAAACATCCAAATGCGGGATATAGGCATGATGTGGAGGCAGAAGAGACCTGGTCAGGTGAAACAGAAGTAGAGATGTTTCACATGATCCCTTAAAAACTGGCACAGGATTGGGCTGGGCTCAGTGGCTCACACCTGTAGTCCCAGCACTTTGGGAGGCCAAGGTGGGCAGATCGCTTGAGCCCAAGAGTTAGAGACCAGAGTGGGCAACACGGTGAAACCCTGTCTCTACAAAAATACAAAAATTAGCCCAACGTGGTGGCATGTGCCTGTAGTGAGGGGGAGGCTGAGGTGGGAGGACTGATTGAGTCTGGGAGGTGGAGGCCGCAGTGAGCCGTGATTGTGCCACCGCACTCCACCCTGGATGACAGAGTGAGACTCTGTCTCAAAAGAAAAAATAAAAAAAAAAAAATGGCACAGAAAACACCTAAAGGGTTAATCTGCATTACCAAAGGGTTTTTATTCCTGACAAATAAGTTCCTTAAAATAGCACCTTCTACCAGGCCCCTGTCACAACCCTACCTATCTTTAAATAGAATGGCATGAAACATTTTTGGAAAGCATATGCCATTTTACAGATAGAACGTGACACTGCTATCAGTATTTGCATTATCAGTTTTGTAGATCAGTAACTCTTCAAAGGTAAGTCTGGGCTGAGATACGCAACAAACTCCAGCTACAGCTTTGGAGAAAACTGAGGCCAACTTCGCCTCTGCCCCCCAGGAAGACGAAACGTCTTGGAAATTACACTGGAAACAGGATTGATTTCTGGGCCTGGCACTTGGGCACATGCTTAGGACGCAACTGCTGCTTCAGGTAAGTACCCCTAATAAAGTAATAACAAAGAGAATTGCCTTGGATTCCTACCAGCTTCCAAGGAGGGGTGTGCCAAGACCGTCCACAGCCCAGGACAGGAGTGTATCATCCAGAAATGACCCTTGGCCTGCACATGCACACATACGCACACACATATGTACGCACATACACGTGGACACATTCAGGCCATCCCCAACTACAACTCCGCTAGAAGCGGTCCCTTCTCCCCTGAATTTGGTGCCCTTTTATCAGTACTCTTCTCACAGCCCTGACTTTTTTTTTTTTTGAGACTGACGCTCACTCTGTCACCCAGGCTGCAGTGCAGCGGCGCGATCTCGGCTCACTGCAACCTCTGCCTCCCGGGTTCAAGCGATTCTCCTGCCTCAGCATCCCACGTAGCTGGGATTACAGACGCCCGCCACCACGACCAGCTAATTTTTGTATTTTTAATAGATATATGGTTTCACTATATTGGTCAGGCTGGTCTCGAACTCCTGTCCTCAGGTGATCCGCCCACCTCGGCCTCCCAAAGTGCTGGGATGACAGGCATGAGCCATTGCACCCGACTCACCCTGACTACTTCTGTACTCTATTCCTACTCCCTGTACCTGCCCCTTGCTCTGAACGCCTCGTGAGGGAGAATCACACCTCATTCCTCTGGTCATCTCTACAGTACTAGGCGGGGAGCTCTGAAGAGCACCCAACCTGAGAGTGTTTGTTGAGTGAATCCATGAGCTTTCTTCCCACTGCTCTGCAGCCTTCTAGACAGCCTTCAAGANACACATTCAGGCCATCCCCAACTACAACTCCGCTAGAAGCGGTCCCTTCTCCCCTGAATTTGGTGCCCTTTTATCAGTACTCTTCTCACAGCCCTGACTTTTTTTTTTTTTTGAGACTGACGCTCACTCTGTCACCCAGGCTGCAGTGCAGCGGCGCGATCTCGGCTCACTGCAACCTCTGCCTCCCGGGTTCAAGCGATTCTCCTGCCTCAGCATCCCACGTAGCTGGGATTACAGACGCCCGCCACCACGACCAGCTAATTTTGTATTTTAATAGATATATGGTTTCACTATATTGGTCAGGCTGGTCTCGAACTCCTGTCCTCAGGTGATCCGCCCACCTCGGCCTCCCAAAGTGCTGGGATGACAGGCATGAGCCATTGCACCCGACTCACCCTGACTACTTCTGTACTCTATTCCTACTCCCTGTACCTGCCCCTTGCTCTGAACGCCTCGTGAGGGAGAATCACACCTCATTCCTCTGGTCATCTCTACAGTACTAGGCGGGGAGCTCTGAAGAGCACCCAACCTGAGAGTGTTTGTTGAGTGAATCCATGAGCTTTCTTCCCACTGCTCTGCAGCCTTCTAGACAGCCTTCAAGAGTAGCCTTGCTAGTCTTCTCCCTCTGAGGCCAATGTCGGTAGAGGAGGGAGGAACTCTAGGTGTTTAGGATGAGGCAGGGAGCCTGGAACTCCCCAGCATTCAAGAAAGGTCCCCTTCCCCCATGCTGGCAACAAAGTAGAGAGGAAGACCCCATCCAGGTGCTCATGAGGACCCAGGAGGAGCAGCGTTTTTTGGTGTGATACGTGCTCAGGCTCTCTCGGCATCTGTGGGCCACCGCAGTAGGACATCTCTGAGATGGAGCGAGGCTGGGAACCTGGTACACCCTTCGTGGGCCCCAACGGGCCTCACACATTCTGCAGACTGTCACTGGCACCAGCCCCACACCAAGCACTGTGCAGTGTTCAGCAACGAACAGGACATGGTCCTCGTCCTCAAGGAGAATGGGACATAACTGCAGAGGCAAATGTCTAGAGTTCTGAGCAGAACAAAACATGGGCTTAGCTGAGGCATATGCCAGGGTCCGGCAGAAGGGGAGGTCCAGGAGGCAGCCTCTCAGGGGGCCCACATCTGTGCTGGGGGCTTTCCAGAGAAGGCCCACGAGGGTCACACACCTCCCATCCCAGCATTGCTACTCCCAGCCCAACTCCTGGTTCACCAGCAGACTTTCCCACGCTGTTCCTACTGGGGAGGCTGGACAGACCCTAAAGTGCAGAGGCCTCCCTGAGCCCACCAGGAGACGTGACTTACCCCCACAGCCCTACGCCAGCACCAGATCAGAGAACACGGGGTGGGGTGCCAGCCACTGCCAGCCTCCCTACAGCTCCGCTCCCCACCCAGGCCTGCAGCCACCGCTCCACCCAGACTCCACACATCAGCCATCTACCGTGGTTCTGCATCTATTTTTACCTCCACTGGCTCCTCCTCAGAGCCACACTGTAGAGTGGGTGGGGCAGGACTGTGATCCCCACCTTCTGTGAGGGACAGGGAGGCCCAGGGAGGCTCAGGGACAGCCTCCTGTCCCCAGCAATGCTCTCTGCACATGCCTCCTAGGCCCTGCAGATGGGCACTCGGTTAGGCAGCCTTGCTTAGCAGTCAGCAAACTCCCTGAAATGCATCCTCACTGGGCCTCCTTTCTTGACACAGAACAAGAGAGCAGTTGAGCAAAAGGCTGAGGTTGAAGCTCTGAGAGGTGTGTCCAGGCGAGAGAAAGGAAGACCGCTGTGGTGTGCCCGGCCAGACTCAGAGCCGGTGTGGTTCCCGGGCCGCCCTGCTCCTCAACGGAATTCTGGCCACCACTGCCGTCCAGTTCTACCGGGAGGCAACCTCTCCCACAGGACAGGGGCATTGCTGCAGAGGACGCCCTCAGCCCCAGAGCGGGTGGGCCAGGGCCCAGCAGATGCTCCCTGCCTATCCCCCGCTCCAGGAAGCGCACCTGCCCACCTGGCTGGAGCCTCCAAGCCAGCTGTTCCCTCCCCCGCTTCAGCTGACCCAGTGCTTTTCCTTCAAGGAAGCTCGGTGACCTCTGGCTCTTGCCCTTTGCATACACCCTCTTGCCTCAGCTCTGAGACGCTGAGTCCCGTCTCCTGGCTGGGAAAAGGGTGGCCCCTCTCTTGCGGTTGCTGTGGAAACAGGGGATTCCTGCCCACCGCCTCCCGGGAGGCAGCAGCTGACGCCCGCCAGGTGACTCCTGGCACAGCCGCCCTGAGCTGGGCTGACCTGGAGGGGGCGGCAGCCACTCCCCAGAGGACACCGGTCGGGGAGGCAGGCCCACCCCCCTCCCTCCCCTGGGAACAGCAGCCGGGGCCGGGACCCTCGCGGACTCCGCCGGGGCTTCCACCCGGCCGCGCGCTCTGCGCCCCCATCAGCCATTTCTCCCGCGCACCTTCGGCAGCGCCGGCCCGGCCCCCCCCAGCGCCCAGGGCGTGTCACGTTCCCACCTTCACAGCCACCAGGAAGGGGGACCCTGAGCCGGGGCTGGTCGGGGTTCCCAGCTCGCACTCCTCCAGGAGAAACACATCTTCGTCCTCCAGAACCTTGTCCAGCAAGCCTATCGCCTCCTCTTCCTCCTCCATGGCAGCCGGAGCCCGCGGAGGGCAGACAGGAAGCGGGGTCCACGCAGCGGCGGCAGGAGGAGGGAGGAGGGAGGAGGGA
>NW_016803136.1:918568-959544 GCF_001698545.2 Rhinopithecus bieti
GGTGGGGGGGGGGCAGGTCTACACCCGCGCGCCCGGCCTGGGGCTCCCGACCTGGGGCTGCATCCCGGACCTAGTCCGCCCCGCTCCGCCGCCGTCTCCCGCGTCCTCGCCCAACGACAGGGGGAGCAAGGCCCGGGCAGCCCCTGACGCCGTTCCCGGCCCGTGGCGGAGGCGAACCCGTGGCGCAGCGCAGCCCACCGCCCTCCGCTGTGTCCCGCCCGGCCCCGCTCCCGGCCCCGCAGGGCCCGCCCTTCCCGGCCTCCAGGGCTCGCGCTCGCTCCGAACACACAGGAAACGCGCGTCGCGAGGTGGAGCCGCCCGTCCTCTGGGGTTGCGGGGCCGCGGCTGGCGGACGCTTCTGCGGCGGAGGAGGAGCGAGGAGGCCGCGGCCGGGCCGGGCCGGGGTTGGGTAGGGGGGAGGCCGCTTCCCAGACGCAGTTTCTTCATTCCCCGCGCGCGGCCGAGGCGGGAGCCTGGCGGGCAGGGGCGACCCCCAGAGCCACCCCGGGGTCCCCATGCGCCGGAGCCCCCTTCTGGAGGGGAGGTCCCGGCCCGCCCAGAAGCCACAGCCGCGTCTCGGCCGCCGCAGGACGAGCCAGGCTTTGCAACAGACAGGCCTGACCTGCTCCGTCCGCAGCAGGAGAGCAGCAGGAGAGCAGCAGGAGAGCGGCGCCACCAAGGTCCAGCTCACGGGCGATGGGCGCCCCACTCACAGGGATCAGGACCCTCTCCTCCGAGCAGTCCCCAACTCACAGGTGCTGAGACCAGCACCCCCACCTCCTCCGAGCACCCCGCTACGCACAGGCACTGCAGAGACCAGGACCCCCACCTCCTCCGAGCACCCCTCACAGACCAGCCCCCCTACTCACGCTGCTGAGACCAGCACCCCCACCTCCTCCGAGCAGGCCCCTCGACTCAAAGACCAGCCCCCCCAACTCACAGATGCTGCTGACACCAGGACCCCCACCTCCTCCAAGCACCCCCCACTCACAGGCACTGCAGAGACCAGGACCCCCACCTCCTCTGAGCAGCTCCCCTGACTCACAGGCACTGCTGAGACCAGCACCCCCAGCTCCTCCAAGCAGACCCCCCAGCACCCCCACCCCAGGGAGCCAGCCTGCAAGAGGAAGGCACACAAAACCCAGGACAGGCACCATTGCTGGCCCTGCCCACTCCCAGCCAGCTTCCCCTGGCTTCTCCAATGGTTGCAGAACCCCCAACTGTGCAGGGAGTGAGGCTACATTGGGGTCCCGGCCCTAGTTCCTGGATGCGCATACACCTCCTTCCATAGGGGGAGGAGTCCAGGGGAGGCCCTGGGAAAAGCTCTTTTACAACCCAACAATGGAGCAAAGGTTGCAAACAGCACTCGTGAGGGTGCAGGTGAGGCCAGCCGCTGAAGCCAGCCAGGTAGGGCTGGGTGAAACCACCACTCACTCCAGCTGATGGCTGCTGGAGGAAACGCAGGCTCAGGGCTGCCTGATCTCTGTTTAAAATAAGCTAAACTCTGGCTTAATAACAGGAACGCTCCTGATTTTAAAACGATGGCAAATAATTTACATTTTAAAACAACGTGGTGCCGTCTAAATGAACCACACCTGTGGCCCGAGTTCGGCCCCCACAGTCCTCCACTCCCCCCAGAATTCTTCAGAATATCTGGGCTCTAGGTGGGGCTTGTGCAATTCCATTAGCAGCAGAGAAGCCGCCCTCTCTGGAGAGAGGCACCATCCTGTTTCCAGAGCTGAAACACAGAACGAGGGATTGGGGTAAGCCTTTGGGGGACCCCAGGGCTAACAGCCTTTGGTCAGAGAACTGTGCCACCAGGGTTCAGCAGAGGCACACCCCCAACCCACCCCACCCATCTCCTCCCAGCCCCTGGTTTTCCCCTGTCCCTGCCTGGCTGGGTTATAAATAGCCAGGGCGCATCTGAACGGCCCTTTCAGCCACAATTCCTCATTTGGTTTGGGCGGGTGAGGCTGGGGCCAGGGCTTGGGAACAACCAGGCCTGGCGTTCCCCAGGGCACAAGTGTGCCAGCTCAGGGCCTGGTGCCACAGTTCTTCTGTCTCCCGCCCGGCGGGCTCCAAGTGCATGGCATGGGCGGCCCACACGGGTCAGACCTGCAGGCAACACGAAGAAGGGCCTAAAACCCCACAGGCCCCTGCTGTGTTCCTTCCTCCACCCAAGAGGACATCAGGTGCCTTTGGAAGTCCGCCAGGGTATCTCCATCCCTGTTCCCCAGGCCTCCACGAGGCATGGTGAGACTGACGCCCACTTCTTCCTGAAATCCCTGAACCCCACACAAGTGGCTCCACACAGGGCCTCTCTACTCCACCCTGTCCCCGGTGGCTGGAAATTCCAGTGAGTAACTAGAGTGCCCCTCCATCAGACACAGACTCCACTCACAGGCCCTTGGTGCCCCCTGGAGGGGAAGTGACTCACCGCGTTCCCTCCCCTTCCCTTACAAATGCCCCGAGCCAGCCCTGGAGCCAGCCCTGGACCTGAGGTCCACACTCCGTCTGCCTCAGCCTGGCTCCTAATGTTCTCCAGAGAAGCAGCCTGCTTCAAAGGCCCCCAGAAAGGTTTATCCCAAAGCCAGAGGCCTCCCTCTCCAACTCCTGGGCCTCTGCAGTCCAAAGTTTCTCCAAGCCCTCAGCCGCCCTGTTGATGGGGGTGTGGCCCCGACCACTCTCTGCTGTAGGCTGACCCTTCATTCTCCCGCCGCCTCTAAATGTGGACTCTCCTGCTTGGGCCCAGCCTCAGCCCTCTGCTCCCTTCCCCCGAAGAGGCATGCCTTCTCCCTTCCAGGCCAATGGCAGCTGGCTGCCAGCTCCAGCCCCTGTGTCTTGCTGGGCTCTAGGTCTAGCACCTGCCCTGGCCACTGGGTCTCCTCACTTGGAAGCCCCAGCAACAGCCCTTCCACTCCACACATCCCAACCAAACGACCCTTCCTCCTCCTGAAACAGCTTCCCCTTTGGGTTTCCACTTCTGTTAGTGCGGCCGCCAACTTGCGAGTCTTCCTTCCCTCAACCCCCACATCCCTTTCACCAAGTCCTTAGGTTCTTCCTTCTTTTCCTTTTCTAAAGCCACCACCCCACCAAGGTTTAGAGCCTCTTACACCCACACGACCACACGTACTTCCCCGCTTTAGCTCCTGATCTTGTCTGTCCACCTGTCTGTTCATTCATTCATACCCAGAAGAGGCCTGCCTTGACACACATACAAGGCTGGGAGACGGGCCCTTGCCGTTCGCAGGTTCTCGATCTGTCTGGGGTGAGGACGTGTGAACGCACGAGGCAGTGTTCTCGTTTACCAGTCACCTGGGGACGGAGGACAGAGGCCCTACCGCTGCCTGAGAGTGAAAGCTTCACAGGATGGTGGTTTCTGAGCAGCATTTGGAAATAGGGAAGGGTTTCCAGGCAAAGAAGAGAAGGCCCAGAAGGAAAGGGTTAAGCAGCTTCAGCAACCTGGGTGCAGTGGCACACCCGAAATCTCAGGTACTCAGGAGGATGAGGCGGGAGGATCGTTTGAGCTCGAGTTGGAGGCTGCAATGAGCTATGATCACACCACTGCACTTCAGCCTAGGCAACAGAGCCAGACTCTGTCTTGAGGAAGGGAGGAAGGAAGGTAGGTTAAGAAGCACTGCTTGCTAGAGGACAGAAGATGAATTTGGAGAAGTGGCCTGAACAGCACCATGGAGGGTGAGGGGCATGAACTCCCCCAATGGCAACGAATGGGGCACCCACAGAAACTTATTATTTTTTTTAGACAGGGTCTTGTTCTGTCACCCAGGCTGGAGTTCAGTGGCACAAACATGGCTCACTGCAGCCTTGACCTCCTGGGCTCACGCGATCCTCCCACCTGAGCCTCCTGAGCAGCTGGGACCACAAGTACACACCACACCCAGCTAATGTTTGAAAACTTTTGCAGCCACTGAGATATCTGACACCATCAAATCTAAATCTCAGTCTCCAAAGGCTCACTCCCCACAGACAGCCTTCCCCCACACCCACTCTCCATTCCCTCCTTCCCTGACCCAATCAGCAGGCATTTATTAACCACCTGCTGTGCACGAGGCACTGTGCTAGCATTCGGAATGCAGCCACAGACAGGAACCCCCGTGCCTACCCTGGCGGACCTGATAGTCTTGGGGACAGACTGACCTGGTGACTGACTCCCAAGGCAGTGTCAAGGGACGGGCAGGGCCATCCTGGGGAGGGGAGCAGTGTCAGAACTCTGCAGCTGAGGTGCCACTCAGCTGAGGGGCCACTCTCCTGGAAAGGGTAACAGGGAAACACCTATTGCCATTTTTTTTTTTTTTTTTTTTTTTTTTTTTTTTGAGATGGAGCCTTGCTCTGTCACCCAGGCTGGAGTGCAGTGGTGCAATCTCGGCTCACTGCAACCTCTGCCTCCTCGGTTCCACCCATTCTTTTGCCTCAGCCTCCCGAGGCACAGTGACATGAATTTAGTCTGGCTGGTTCATGCATTCATTCAGCTAATACTTACTGAGCCCGCCAACAGGCCCGGCTAATTTTTGTATTTTCAGTATAAACGGGGTTTCATCATGTTGGCCGGGCTGGCCTTGAACCCCTGACCTCAGGTGATCCACCTGCCTTGGCCTCCTAAAGTGCTGGGATTACAGGTGTGAGCCATGGCATCCGGCCCACTGCTTATTTTTAGATTTGACTTTTTTTTTTTTTCTTTGAGACGGAGTCTCGCTCTGTCGCCCAGGCTGGAGTGCAGTGGCCAGATCTCAGCTCACCGCAAGCTCCGCCTCCCGGGTTCACGCCATTCTCCTGCCTCAGCCTCCCGAGTAACTGGGACTACAGACGCCCGCCACATCGCCCAGCTAGTGTCTTTGTATTTTTTTAGTAGAGACAGGGTTTCACCGTGTTAGCCAGGATGGTCTCGATCTCCTGACCTCGTGATCCACCCGTCTCGGCCTCCCAAAGTGCTGGGATTACAGGCTTCTGCCACCGCCCCCAGCTAGATTCGACTTTTAACGTCACCTCCTCCAGGGAGCCTCCCGTGACTCCCCCGTTGGCTGCGTCAGATGTGCCTGCTGGTGCCCTCAGACCCCACTCTACGTTCCCAATCGTGGCACTTCTTTTTTAATTTATTTATTTTCCTGTTACATCACTAACAATTCTAACTCTGTAGACACACATAATATAGAAAGAGAAAGTCTCCTCTGGTTGCCTCTGACAGAGGGAACCTCGAAGAGTTAGTTACACATTTCTGTCCACAAATAAACCATACATATAGGCTGGGTGCAGGGGCTCATGCCTGAAATCCCAACACTTTGGGAGGCCAAGGCAGGAAGATCACTCAAGCCCAGGAGTTTGAGACCAGCTGGGCAACATGGCAAGACCTCATCTCTACAAAAATTTTAAAAAGTGGTTAGCTGAGTGTGGTGGCATGCTCTTGTGGTCCCAGCTTCTTGGGAGGCTGAGGCAGGAGGATTGCTTGAGCCAGGATGTTGAGGCTGCAGTGAACTGTGTTTGTGCTACTGTGTTCCAGACTGGGCAACAGAGAAAGACCCTGTCTCAAAAAAAAAAAAAAATTTGACCGTGCTCAGTGGCTCACACCTTTAGTCCCGCACTCTGGGAGGCCAAAGCAGGCAGATCACCTGAGGTCAGAAGTTCGTGACCAGCCTGGTCTACATGGTAAAAAACCCTGTCTCTACTAAAAATACAAAAATTAACCAGGAGTGGTGGCACAGACCGGTAATCCCAGCTACTCTGAAGGCTGAGGCACAAGAGTTACTTGAACCCAGGAGGCAGTGGTTGCAGTGAGCTGAGATCACACCACTGCACTCTAGTCTGGGCCACAGAGCAAGACTGTCTCAAAAAAGAAAAAAAAAAAAATTATGGCCGGGCGCGGTGCCTCACGCCTGTAATCCCAGGGAGGCCGAGGCAGGCAGATCACCTGAGGTCAGGAGTTCGAGACCAGCCTGGCCAACTTGATGAAACCCCGTCTCTACTAAACATACAAAAATTAGCTAGGCATGGTGGTGGGTGCCTGTAATTCCAGCTACTTGGGAGGCTGAGGCAGGAGAATGAACCCAGGAAGCGGAAGCTGCAGTGAGCCGAGATCATGTCATTGCACTCCAGCCTGGGTGACAGAGAGAGACTCTGTCTCAAAAAACAAAAAAGTAAAAAAGAAAAAAAGCAGTGGTTAGAGATGCCAGTGGGGCTGGGGGACAGACAGGAGAGAGGCTGTGAGGCACAATGACATGAGTTTAGTCTGGCTGGTTCATGCATTCGTTCAGCTAATATTCACTGAGCACCCACTGTGTGCCAGGCACAGTTCTAGGCACCAGAGACCGCAATGAGCAAAAGTTTTGTTACAAAACGGACAAAATCTCTCTCTTGTGGGAGTTCACATTCTAGCAGGGAGTTGGTCCTGAGGCCACAGAGGTAGGCAGGGGGTCCAGGGGTCAGGTCAGACAAGGACTTGACAGCTGTGCAAAGGGTTTGGGTTGGGCCCTATAGGCAAAGGGAAGGTGGGCCCTATGGGCAAAGGGAAGGGGGGTCCTATGGGCAAAGGGAAGGGGGGCCCTATAGGCAAAGGGAAGGTGCTGAAGGATTTCAGGCCAGGTGTGACAGGACATTTGTCCTGCATCCCTCCCGGTGACATCAGATGACTCTTTCTAAAACACTGCTCACTCTGTGCCCAGCAGGAAGCCACCAAGCCAGCCCAAACAAGGGCAGTGGGGCCCCAGCTGATGACTCACCCATCTCACTGTTGACAGTCACCTCTCAAAGGGCCTGGCACGTTCTCACTTCCAGGCCTTGAACAGCGGCAGGTCCTCGGCTTGAAGCACTTTCTCCCGCCTCTCTGCTTTTCCCTGGCTCGCCCAACTTTCCTGGCAGAAACCCAAGCCCCACCTCCAGATTGTATGAAGCTCAGTAGCTCTTCCGCCAATGGGAACCGACGCCAAAGGGCAAGTGCCAGGGCAGGTGCAGCCACTAACTACAGCCACAGATAGAACCAGATTCATCACCTTCCAGATCACCTTGCTCCTCCCTCTGCCTCCTTTTTCTCTTTTCTAGTACAAGTCACTCCAAAATCATATACAGACTTCAACTACATAAAGCTAATGTTGGCCGGGCGCAGTGGCTCACGCCTGGAATCCCAGCACTTTGGGAGGCCGAGGCGGGCAGATCACCTGAAGTAGGAGATTGAGACCAGCCTGGCCAACATAGTGAAACCTGTCTCTATTACAAATACAAAAATTAGCCGGGCATGGTGGCAGGTGCCTGTAATCCCAGCTACTCGGGAGGCTGAGGCAGGAGAATGAACCCAGGAAGCGGAGCTGCAGTGAGCTGAGATCATATCATTGCACTCCAGTCTGGGTGACAGACGGAGACTCCGTCTCAAAAAAAATGAAATACATAGGCCGGGTGAGGTGGCTCACACCTGTAATCCCAGCACTTTGGGAGGCCGAGGCAGGCTGATTACCTGAGGTTGGGAGTTCAAGACCAGCCTGGCAAACTTGGTAAAAACCCCGTCTCTACTAAAAATACAAAATTAGCCAGGTGTGGTGGCAGGTGCCTGTAATCCCAGCTACTCAGGAGGCTGAGTAAGGAGAATCACTTGAACCAGGGAGGCAGAGGTTGTAGTGAGCCGAGATCACGCCATTGCACTCCAGCTGGGTAACAAAGTGAGACTCCATCTCAAACAAACAAACAAATAAAGTAAAATAAAATAAAGCTAATGTTAAGAAGCCGGTACACGACACTGTTTATACAGTGCAACAAACAAACTAAAACAGAAACGATACTTCCCTGCGCCCTGGGTCTGAGCCCCAGCTCCACCTCTTGTCAACTGTGTGACCTGGACATGTCATCTAGGCTCCCTGTGCCTCCGTTTCCTCATCTGCAGAATGGGGGTAATTACGGTACCAATGCTAGGGCTGCTAGCCCAGAGACGGAGATTTCAGACAGGGCGTGAGAGCTGTGGGATGAGCCGGGCCAGCCAGGTGTGGTTCATCAGGGAAGCGTAACAGTATGGAGAGGTGAGGAAGATCCCAGCCAGGTGTGAATGGGGGAGGGCCAGAGAGGATGGGGGAGCCAGCGATGACAGGACCCAGGGTCACAACCAAGGCACTAGTCTACCTACTTCTGACTTACCTCCTTCCCAACTGGGACAAGCCCAGGTCCCTGAGCCTCCTGTCTTCATCTCCCAAACGGGCGCAGCCCCATGGCTGGAGGACTTGGGTGGCAGGGAAGCCCCTGGACTCCTAGCACAGCACCTGGCACATGGGAAGGTTCAGCTCGTGTCCTTCTCTTTGCAGCAGGGACCCAAGATACAGGAAGGGGAGAAATGCAGGGCCCGGCTGCTGGGGGGTGGAGGTTGAAACTCCAGGAGTCCCTGACTCTGCCATGGGCGTCCCTCACCCACCTAACCCAGGTCCGGAGCAGTCAGGAGGGAGTGGAGCAGGCACCATCTCAGGAGTTCCTGGCTCCCATGCCGCCTCTTCACTCACCTACCAGCAACCTCGAATCCCAAGCCCCAAGCCTTCAGAAGAGACCAAGAAGCGAAGAGGCTGCAATTCTTCCCAGCGTTAACACTGAGCCTGAGTCCTTCCCAGTGTTATCCTTGAGCCTGAGTTCTTCCCAGAGTTATCCCTGAGCCTGAATTCTTCCCAGCATTATTGCCTGTGTCTGAGTTCTTCCCAGCATCATCTCTGAGCCTGAGTTCTTCCCAGTGTACTGCCTGAGCCTGAGTTATTCCCAGCATTATTGCCTGAACCTGAGTTCTTCCCAGCATTATCCCTGAGCCTGAGTTCTTCCCAGCATTATTCCTGAGCCTGAGTTCTTTCCAGCGTTATCCCTGAGCCTGAGTTCTTCCCAACATTATCCCTGAGCCTGAGTTCTTCTCAGCATTATCCCTGAGACTGAGTTCTTCCCAGGATTATCCCTGAGCCTGAATTTTTCCCAGCATTATGGCCTGAGCCGAGTTCTTCCCAGTGTTATCCCTGAGCCTGAGTACTTCCCAGTATTATCCCTGAGCCTGAGTTCTTCCCAGTGTTATCCCTGAGCCTGAGTTCTTCCCATAATTAACCCTGAGCCTGAGTTCTTACCAGCGTTATCCCTGAGCCTGAGTTCTTCCCAGCATTATCCCTGAGCCTGAGTTCTTACCAGCGTTATCCCTGAGCCTGAGTTCTTACCAGCATTATCCCTGAGCCTGAGTTCTTCCAGCATTATTGCCTGAGCCTGAGTTCTTTCCAGTGTTATTGCTGAGCCTGAGTTCTTCCCAGCATCATCCCTGAGCCTGAGTTCTTCCTAGTGTTAACCCTGAGCCTGAGTTCTTCCCAGTGTTATTGCCTGAGCCTGAGTTCTTCCCAACATTATTGCCTGAGCCTGAGTTCTTCCCAGCCCTGAGCCTGAGTTATTCCAAGCATTATCCCTGAGTTCTTCCCAGTATTATTCCTGAGCCTGAGTTCTTCCCAGCATTAACCCTGAGCCTGAGTTCTTTCCAGCGTTATGGCCTGAGCCTGAGTACTTCCCAGCATTAACCCTGAGCCTGAGTTCTTCTCAGCCCTGAACCTGGGTTCTTTCCAGCACTATCCCTGAGCCTGAGTTCTTCCCAGCATTAACCCTGAGCCTGAGTTCTTACCAGGATTATTGCCTGAGCCTGAGTTCTTCCCAGCATTATCCCTGAGCCTGAGTTCTTCCCAGCATTAACCCTGAGCCTGAGTTCTTCCCAGCATTATCCCTGAGCCTGAGTTCTTCCCAGCATTATCCCTGAGCCTGAGTTCTTCCCAGCATTATCCCTGAGCCTGAGTTCTTCCCAGCATTAACCCTGAGCCTGAGTTCTTCTCAGCATTATTGCCTGAGCCTTCCTTTGCTCCTCCCCTCCTCCTGACTGAACATCCCAGAACTACTTGGTTCCATTCCACAAATACCCGTTAGAACCCCTAGATGCCAAGAAGCTTCCATTGGGGGCCACAGAGATGATCAGGGATTAAGGTCCTGATCTCACAGGGCAGATGCACCCCACAAGTGACCGCGCACATCTCCCATACTGCAATGGGTCAGTGGTGGGGTGGGTGTGAAAGCTTCACAAGGGAGGGCGTGTGAGCGGCACCTGGCAGCGCTGTGCAGACTCCAGCATCACAGAAACCCAAGTCTCAATAATGCTCTGGCCCCGCTGGCTGCGTGGTCTTGGACAAACAATAATAATATTAGTAGTTATTATTAAGAGATGGGGTCTAGGCTGGGCGCGGTGGCTCAAGCCTGTAATCCCAGCACTTTGGGAGGCCGAGACGGGCAGATCATGAGGTCAGGAGATCGAGACCATCCTGGCTAACATGGTGAAACCCCGTCTCTACTAAAATACAAAACTAGCCAGGCGAGGTGGCGGGCGCCTGTAGTCCCAGCTACTAGGGAGGCTGAGGCAGGAGAATGGTGTAAACCCAGGAGGCGGAGCTTGCAGTGAGCTGAGATCTGGCCACTGCACTCCAGTCCGGGCGACAGAGCGAGACTCCGCCTCAAAAAAAAAAAAAAAAAAAGAGATGGGGTCTTGCTCTGTCACCCAGGTGGGGGTACAATGGCTATTCACAGGTGTGATCCTAGCACCTTTCAGCCTCCAACTCATGGGCTCAAGCGATCCTCCTGCCTCAGTTTCCCACGTCGATGGGAATATGGGAGTGAACCACCATGCCCAGCTAATCTTAGCCTCTCTGAGCCTCAGTTTTCGCACCTGTAATGTGGAGATGGTTACAGCACCTACTTCAATGAGTTTTTGAGGGTCTTCAATGAAACTACGCACATAAATGGTTCTGGACAAGCCTCTAAGCAGCTGTGATGAGGAGGAGGAGGAAGAGGATGATAGGGACAATTATGATGATTTTTTCCTTTTTTTTTCTTTTTCTTTTGAGATGGCATCTCACTCTGTTTCCCAGGGCAATGGCATGATCTCAGCTCACTGCAACCTCCACCCCTATTGGGTTCCAGCAATTCTCCTGCCTCAGTCTCCCAAGTAGCTGGGATTACTAGTGGATGGCACCTGCCACCACACCCAGCTAATTTTGCGTGTATGATTTTTAGTAGAGACGGGGTTTGACCATGTTGGCCAGGATGGTCTTGAACTCCTGACCTCAGGTGATCCACCCACCTCGGCCTCCAGTGCTGGGATGACAGGTGTGAGCCACCACGCCTGGCTAATGGTGAGGATTTCAATTCACCTCCACCCTTATCTTTGGGTTCTCCTGCAGGCTGGAGTCTAAACCCGTTTCAATTTCACATTGACAAAGCATTCAACCAAACACCATCTCACAGAAACCTCACAACAGCTGTGAGGTTTGAGCTGTGTGAGGTCAGGAGGGAGGAAATTCTCAGTGTCTTCGCTCTACAGATGAGCAAACTGCAGCTCCGGGGAGGGACTGGTGAGTGACACTCCTCAGGCCGCACAGCAAGACAGCAGTAGAGCAGGGACAAAACCCAGTTCTTGTGTCTGCCTTGCGGCCCCTTTTTACTGAGCTTCCCAGGACGGGAGACAGAGGAGTCTGTGGCCTGTGGGGAGTCGGATTTTCTGGAACACCATGGTCCTGGCTTAGGAATCTACATCTCCACTTGTCAGCTGAGATGAGTCCTGGCCCTTCCTTCTCAGAGTGAATGGAGCCACCAGTGGTCTGTGGGCCTGGCCCTGCCGTGCTGCCCTGCTCAGCCTGGACCTGGGCAGGGTTTGTGGGACACAGCTTTAGGTGTCACCCTAATACCTCTGTGGGGTGCATGTCTTGGGGACACAAATGAAGACAAAGGCAGAGAGCAAGGCTGTGGGAGGGCATGCTGAGGAGAGAGGAGCATATGCCCTGTCAACACCGCAGAGACCCGGCCTCACCCGGGGCCACCCCACGTGGCAGAAAGGAGGTTGACTGCAAAAGCAGGTTCGGTCGTTGTGCAGCCGATATTGATCAGACTCAGTCTTTGCAATGCTCTTGGTCCCCCAGCCCTCTAAACCCGGTGAGAAAAGTCTCGAGGGCCCTGGTGGCCAAGGGCTGTGCACTTCGGTGAGCCAGGCCTGACGCTGCAGGCCTCCCCGATGCTGAGATTCCGCAGCACCTTCCTGCAGCTGCTCACACTGGGGTGGGAGCTGAGTCCTCCAGGCAGGGCTCTGAGCCCTGCTGTGGTCTGAGAGCTGCCCACAGTGGGGCCTCCTCCCCACTACCTTTCAGGGGAGTTAGAGCTATTTAGAGATAAGGAAACTGAGGCTCAGCGGTGTGAGGACACTTGCCCAGTGTCTCACGGCTAAAGAGTAGTAGATTTCCTTTCTCTTCTCTTCTCTTCTCTTTTCTTTTGAGATGGAGTCTCGTTTTGTCACCCAGGCTGGAATGCAGTGGCAAGATCTTGGCTTGCTGCAACCCGCCTCCCAGGTTCAAGCGATTCTCCCCACCTCAGCCTCCTGAGTTGCTGGGATTACAGGCGCCTGCCACCACACCTGGCTAATTTTTGTGATGCGGTTTCACCATGTTGGCCAGGCTGGTCTCGAACTCCTGACCTCAGGTAATCTGGCCACCTCAGTCTCCCAGAGTGCTGGGATTCCAGGCGTGAGCCACTGCACCCGGCCTGAGAGCAGTAGATTTTCATCTGTGCAAAGCTTAACTGCTTTCCATCCTGGGCAGCTGAGAGAGTAACAGTGTGACACTTCATTTTCTAGGTCAACTTGACTAGGCCACAAGGTGCCCAGATATTTGTCCACACATTAATCCGGACATATTTGTGAGGCGTTTGGGATGAGGTTGATATTTGTATTGAGTAAAACAGAGTCCTCCCCAGTGTAGTTGGGCCTCATCCAATCCACTGAACACCCAAATCAACAAAAAGGCAGAATAAGATGAAGCTCCTCTTGCCTGACTCCTTGGGTGTGAGCTGGGATGCTGGCCTCCTCCAGCCTCTGGGCTCGGACTGAAACACTGGCCCTTCTTGAGCCTCGAGTCCACTGGCTTTGGAGCTGGAATTTACATCGCTGGTTCTCCTAGCTCTCAGGTCTTTGGACTTGGACTGGAACTAATATTGGCTGTCCTGGGTCTCCAGCAATTGACTGCAGGGATTAGAACCTCTAAGCCTCCATCATCACCTGAATCAATTCCTTCTAATACATTTCTTCGTACGTAGATATAGATACAAACACACACACCCTATTGGTTTTGTTTCTCCAGAGAACACTGACCAACACAAAGACTCAACCCTGGGCTTCCCGTTGGCTGCGTATTTGGGCGTGGAAGGCTCAGCGACGAGGCCGTGCCAGAAGCTGGATATCTGAATATCTAGAACAATTGTCTGATTTGGTCCAGAAGTCCTCCCTGTTCCCAAGGCCCCAGCAGGAAGCCTGGTAGGGGAGGGGACCTGTTTGGCCAAATAAGCACAGCCAAGTCGCAGAAACCTTGGTCTTTTATTAGTAGTGTTTTAAACCAAAACATCCCCAACCAAGCACTCAGGAAGCGGCGTCAGTGGCCTCCAGGCACCCCGCGTAAGCAGCAATACTTGCAGAGTCCACTAGGTGGGGCCAGTGACCCAGCGGAAAGCGCAGAAACGCTCCCCCGGGGGGAAGGCAGGTGCGCGGGACAGAACCTTTGTGGGAATCATCCCCAGGCTGGACGCGTGCTCCCCACCACTGCCTTGCGTGGCTTCTAGCTGACAGTGTAAACATCAAACCTGAGAACCACAAGCACTTTAGGGGGCGGTCACTCTAGCATCTCTGGATATCAGGGTCCTCAAGCCAAGTGGGTCCCTCGTGAGCCACCAAGCAAGATGCACAGCCACTAAGTCAAGTTCTGCCCCGAAGCCGCAGAGCGCCAGGCGGGGGCATCTGTGCGTGACGCCCGTGATCTGTCTCCCGAGAGAAGGCATCTGCCGGCACCAAGGAATCGGAAGATCGACAGACACAGATGCCAGCCGTGGTGGTCACGTGATGAGGACATGGCACGGGGACAGGGAGCAAAGAGGGAGGTGGCGCCAGGACAGGCAGCAGCAAAGACCCTAGCCCCACACCGGGATCCCACAGCATCTTCCTGCAGCTTCTCACCGTGGGGTGGGAGCCGAGTCCCCGGGGCGGGGCTCTGAGCCCTGCTGTGGTCTGAGAGCTGCTCACTGTGGGGTGGGAGCCGAGTCCCCGGGGCAGGGTTCTGAGTCCTGCTGTGGTCTGAGAGCTGAAGGCAGAGATGGGAGCAAGTCTTCTTGCTCTCCCCTGGTTGGCCCCCGTTCAGGTCCCTAAACACCTGCTCTGCCTCCTTGGGTTACTATTTGTACCCTGAGCCCAATGCCTCCAAAGGACCAGGGCAAAAAACCTGCCCCTGCAGGTCCGAGATGCTCATCTCTAACCTGCTCCCCGTCTTAGGGCAGGGCAACAACACCCCAGAATGTCGGCTGTGGGGGGCCCAACACCGACCAACCCCCTCACAGGCCCATCTGCCTCCCACCTGCCTGCCCCCGGCCAGCCCTTCCCAAACCTGCACGGCTGGGCTGCCGCTAAACTCTGCCTCGGCCTCTGTTGCCACGGCAACAATGTGGCTTCCCCCAAGTGGGAAGCCCGTTGCCAAGGCCCTTGTTGCCAAAGGCTATAACAGCCACCCCGGTGTGTGAAGAGGGGGTGAGAGCTCCGTGGGGGGTGGAGGGTGGCCAGGGAGGCTGGCGAGGGAAGAAGTAGGGGGGTTCTCAAGAATGGGAGCGTTCCGGCGGCCTCAGCTGGAGTGGGGGGCACTAGCCCCTGGAGGAGGAAGAGGCAGCCCGTGGCGTCTCAGCGATTGCTCCTCTGGGGACATCAGAAGGCAGAACGGAGACCCCCCCAACAAAACATGCCCGGAGAAGCCCTGACCAAGCAAGGATGGGGCACTCCCACCGCCCCCTGCAACACACACCCCTGACCAGAGGACCAGCTTGGATTCTCCCCAGCTTCAGGCAAACAACCCCCCAGAATCTGTTTTGCTCGTTCATGTGTCTCTGATGCGCACACACAAGCTGCACCCAGAAAGCGTCAGTCCCTGTCGCCAAGAACACGTTAATGACAAGGACTGCAAACCCTCCACAGTTTCTATCCCTGGCCTCTCTCAGAGTACATACTTAATATTCCTTCTACAAGGCTTCTCTCCGGAGCAGAGCTCTCGTCTCTGTCAACAAGGAGAGGTGGACGCCATCAGAGTTGATTCCCTTCCAAAGTGAAAAGAGGAGGGCTGGAGGGGCAGCTCATTGCACCCACAGGGAGTGCCAGGCCCAGGCTGGCTTTGCAGGGGCAGCATCCGAGTACCTGGAGCCCACGGGCCACGCATGTAGCCACTGCCCGGCCTGGGTGCAGAGGGGAGGAGAGCCTGGTTCTCTCTTGGGTCCTCTTGAGGAAAGAGGCTAACGGGGGAAAGCTGAAAGAGGCAGGGAGGGGTCTGGGAGGCCCAGGGAGCAGATGGCTAGTAGGGGGGGAAGAGACAGGGGTGGCAGCATTGGCAAAGCAGATGGGGAGGGGAGCCTGAGCCTGAGAGGGGCCCAGGGCCAGGACGAGATGACAACGCACCAAGAACGGACAGGTCCAAATGTCTCCAGTCCCAATCTCTCAAGACCAACCCAAGCAGGGCCTGGCCTGCGACGCCCAGGCCTTCCCGTCACCCCTCCCCAAACCCAGAAGGAAAAGCCAGTGTACCTACCCCAGGAGCCAGCCCCTCAGGTGGAGTCGGGGAGACGCCATCCCCCCCGCCCTGGCTGCGGGCGCTGAGCTGCGGGGACATGGTGGGCGACTCGTCGATGTACGGCATGGTCTCTGAGCCCTCCGGGGGCCCCTTCTGCTCCTCATTCCCCTCTCCGTCGTACTCGTCCGTCCCGTAGCTGAAGTCTGAGACAAGGAACAAGAAAGGCCACTGAGAATCCTCCACCAGAGCTGCCAGGGACTGGTAGCGCAGTGGGCGCCGGCGGCGGCCCCCGGCTGCCATGGCCCCGGCCGCACCATCCACGCCTGGCCCAGACGGGGGCTGTGCGGGGGCCTGGGCCTGGTGAGGGGCCGGGGAGAGCCGGCAGGCACTGGGTTCTGCACGCTCCTGGGCTGCTGGGAGGCGGGGAGGAGCGGCTCTGCTGTTGCTACCCGTTGAAGAGCATGTCAGCCGCGTATTTCAAGCTGCTGTTTTCTTTGCCTTCTGCCTAATTCCAAGTGTAAAAATTAACAGTGGGAGCAGGAGGCAGGACGCTTCCAACTCTCCTCTCTGAGTCACCATTTTGCTTTTTATAGGGAATAAGGAGGTGGGGGGGGGCCGGGCGATGTCACTTCCTGTGGCCCTCCCTTGGGTACCATTTGTACTGAGCCCACTCCCTCCAGGGGGCCAGGGCAGGTTCTGGGGTGTGGGAGGGGAGCCCTCAGTCCTCAGAACAAGGCCCTGCATGGAGGACGGAGTCCAAGGCAACAGGGCGTGGGTGAGGAAGCTGTGCCCAGGCCTGGCAGGGACAGGGGTTCACAGCAGACTCCTCGGAGCCGGCACTTATTTCTATCACCCCAACACGGGCTTCCTTCAAAGGAGGAGGGACAGAAAGGCGACTGGGAAGTTCAGCCCACTTAACCCCCCAGGGCTGCCAGCACCACACGGGCTCCAGAGTCCAGGCACGGAGCCCACCCACCCTGGGACGGGAGGCTGAGCCCGTGCAGCGAGGGGGGTGTGCAGGGCAGCAGCTCAGGGCTTCACACTTTCCGAAAGGGTTACGAGGGTGGCCTCGGAAAGGGCCCTGCGTCCAGCCCCACCAGCAAGGCTGCAGGAGGGACCCTCCCACAAACCGGCCCCTGCCCGTTGGCTTGTTTGCTTCCCCAGCCCTGACCCGCCACGACCAGGAATGGAGAACATGACAGTGTTGCTTCCAGGGGCCGTGGTGGACTTCCTTGGGCTGGGGCCGCCAGCGGGGGGATGGACACCCCTGTCACACTCGGACAGGGGTAAGACTTGGCACTCGTGCAGGCCAGCGGGAACTGGCACCACAGTGTGTCCTGGAGACACAAACATCACTGTGCCGGCAGCCTTGGGGCCAGCGGGAGCTTCCTACACACTGGACTGCCCAGTGGTGGCATCCGCTTGCTAAACACTCCCCGGGTATCTTCCAGGCGGGACTCCCTGGCCAGGCATCTTCGAATCTTGTGCAGTGTGATGGGGGAGGTTGGCTGAGCCTGCCCTGCCATCTGCCCAGACATCCTTTCCTCCAGGTCGCCCTATGGCACCTGGCCCCCTAGCACCTTAGTGAATCCTGCCCCTTTGTCCCTGAGCCCCTGGGGTAGGAGGTGGGCGTCTCAGTCATCACTGTGCGCCAGCATCCATGACCCCACCTGTGGCAGGCTTTCAGGAAAGTGTGTGGAGTGAATGAATGAGCAGAGGATCGCACCGTCTGTCTCAGGTCTGAGGCTTCAGCCAAGTCCCAGCCAGCCAAGTTCTCCACGGGGGCCCCAGCGCCTCCCTCTGCTGTCACAACACCCCAGCCCACAGGCAACCAGCAGCCAGAGAATGGTGTCAACAGGTCACCGGGAAGCCTGGCCACAGCCATGCTCTGCCCAATCTGGCCTTTTGGCAGCCGAACGCTTCCCCCAGGCTCGCTGCACCTGCTTCTGTCGGCTGCCTCTCCTCATCCCTGAGCCAATGCCCCATTCAGCTGCCAGAGGACATGGACTAGTTTTTTCCCTACACAGGCTTGTGTATGAAGAACCACAGGACCCAGAGATGCCTACCAGTGAGATGTGTGTACGCCACACACCCGGGCAGGACCCAGGACGCCCTCCCACTGAGATGCGTGTACGCCACACACCTGGGCAGGACCCAGGACGCCCTCCCACTGAGATGCGTGTATGCCACACACCTGGGCAGGACCCAGGACGCCCTCCCACTGAGATGCGTGTATGTCACACACCTAGGACATAAGGCCCAGTGCCCTGGAGGCCATGACACCTGTGTCTGTGGCTGGCAGGATGTGAACTGACTCTGGTCCTTCCAGGGGGAGGAGGAAGAGGCACAGCAGCACCCAGCTGGCCTGAGTCTGGCTCCGAGAGGGGTCTGGCCATTTGGTGAGACCCCCTCACTCTGAAGAAGCACAGGAGGGGATGGAGGGCAGCCTCCCACCGGCCCCTCCCTCCTGCCTCCTCCTCTCCAGGAGGCTGCAGGCTGCCCTGTTGGTGCCTGGAGTTAAGGACAGGGAAAATAAGCAATAGTAGACCCCGGCCTTGCCCACAGTTTAGATTCCAGCCGACCAAGCAGACTCTTCTCTACGCTGACCAGTTCCCAGGGGTCGCAGGAATGGAACCCACACACTTGGGAGATCGTCCGACAGCACGGGGGGAAGGGACGGCAGGGAAGGCGGCTAAAGGTCTCTCTGCCAGTCTCCCCATGTGCACGGTTCATCCTGCTCAGGGCAGAGGACCACGGGCCCTGCAATCTCCTGCTCCTTCCAGCCTGGAGGATTCGGGAGGCGGCACTTCTTTCTTTCCCCAATTTACATACAATTGCTGAAGGTCACAGGATCTGAATGCAGGTCTCAAATGCCCTCTCTTTCCCTCTGAATCTCACTCCAGAGAAGTCCCCTTCCATATCCCTGCTCGTTAAGGGGGGCTGACCATGGAGGTGAACATGGGGGCCCTGAGGACGGGGTCTGGTGGGGGGGAGGCCCAGGCGCAGCAAAAGTGCTTGGTCTGCGAACATTTCCAGGGCCTTTCATTTCTGCCCCCACAAAACCGTGAGAGCCCAGGAGACTCCAGCCAGGAAAAGGGGTACAGAAAAGATGGGGAAACCAATCCTCAGAGAAGGCAGGAGCCCTGGGGGAGGAAGACGGGGACCTAACTGAGCACAGGCTTCAGTCTCCAACGGCCACAGGTGGGTATGCTGAGCAGACAGTGGCTTGCATACCAGATCTCAAAAAAGAAGAAAAGGCAGACAAGGCTGCTGGCAGCCACTATCCATTTCCCCGCCAACTAACAGAAATCCTACTGTATTCAGAGGGGCAGTGCACCCAGCGGCTAGTTCAAAGACACTTTTCCTGATGGTGTGAGCCATATGATGACGTTCTGGCCCAGGAGAGGTTACATGGATACGTGTGGAACTTGGAGGAAGCTGCTGAAAGAGACTGATTTAGCCAAAAGGTACACTACCCACACTGCCCTTGTTCCTCCTTCTGTTGCTGGTTTGGAGAGTTGATGGAATGGCTGGAGCCCCAGCAGCCATCCCAAACCATGAGGTGAGCCGAGGATAGAAGCCAGCACTGAAGATGGCTGAGCAGAAAGCTGGGAGTCCAGGTCACTGATGGCACAGTGGAGCCCACCCCAGGATGGAGTACCTCTGAATGTTTTTACATAAAAGAAAGAAAAAATGCCAATGCTATTTAAGCCTCTGTTACTTGGTTTTTCTATTATCCGCAGTCAAACCTAAGGTGATTTTTCCCTGACGACCCCACTTTGGTGCTTTTCCTGTGACTGTCACTGTTCCTTCTCAGGCTCCTTGGCAAAATCTTCTTTCTCTACCTATCCCTTAAAAATTGCTGTTCCCATGGAGGGGAACATCACACACTGGGGCCTGTTGGAGGGTGGGGGGGCAAGGGGAGGGAGAGCATTAGGACAAATACCTAATGCATGCAGGGCTTAAAACCTAGACGATGGGGCCAGGAGCAATGGCTCATGCCTATAATCCCAGCACTTTGGGAGGCTGAGGCAGGAGGATCATCTGAGGTCAGGAGTTCAAGACCATCCTGGCCAATATGGTGAAACCCCGTCTCTACTAAAAATACAAAAAAATTAGCCAGGCGTGGTGGTGGGAGCCTATAATCCCAGCTACTCGGGAGGCTGAGGCAGGAAAATCACTTGAACCCAGAAGGCGGAGGCTGCAGTGGGCTGAGATTTCACCATTGCACTCCAGCCTGGGCAACAAGAGTAAAATGCCATCTCAAAAAAAACAAACAAACCTAGATGACAGGTTGATAGGTGCAGCAAAACACCATGGCACATGTATCCCAGAACTTAAAAGTAAAAAAAGCACCTTATAGATGCTTGTAACAGAATACCATCCAGCAATGAAAAGGCACAATAACATAAGTGACCCTCTCAGACATTATGCTAAATGGAAGAAGCAGCATGAAAGAGCACATCCTACATGCTTCCATATGCATGAGGTTCTGGAACCCACACGCTTCCACATGTATGAGGTTCTGGAACCCACACGCTTCCACATGTATGAGGTTCCAGAACCCACACGCTTCCACACGAATGAGGTTCTGAACAGACACAATTAATCCATGGCTGAAAAAAATTTTTAAAAATGGTTCTCTCTGGAGGGTGCAGTGGGGACAGGAGTTCATTATAATGAGCACAGGGGAACCACTGGGCTAAGATAACAAAAGTTCTCCATATCTGGACGGGGCTTGAGGCACACAGGCGAATGCATTCATCAAGATTTATCAGGCAGTGCTTAAGACTCATTCACTTCAGTAAATGTTGAGCTCCAGTGAGTGACATGCTGGAGTGACGTGTACGACGACTCTCTGCAACTTACTGTGAAATACATAAAAAATAAGATGGGCCGAATGCGGTGGCTCACACCTGTCATCCCAGCACTTTGGGAGGCCAAGGCGGGCGGATCACGAGGTCAGGAGTTCAAGAACAGTCTGGCTAACATGGTGAAACCCCGTCTCTACTAAAAACACAAAAATTAGCTGGGTGTGGTTGCGGGCGCCTTGTAGTCTTAGCAACTTGGGAGGCTGAGGCAGGAGAATCGATTGAATCTGGGAGGTGGAGGTTGTGGTGAGCCGAGATTGTGCCAGTGCACTCCAGCCTGGGCAACAGAGTGAGACTCTGTCTCAAAACGAACAAACAACAACAAAAAAACAAGATGGAATGATGATGTTCAGAGGGATGGACAAATGGACAGGTGTGTGATAAAGCAAGTGTAGAAAAATAACCATTGGGAACTCTAGACAGCAGGTGACTGGGTGTTCACTAATGAATTCTTTCAACTGTTCTGTGTGCTTAAAATTGTTCATGATAAAATGGGGGTGGTGGCAGGGACTGGTACTTGCCAGCTTCCGTCAACCCCGCTTCACCTTCCTCTCCCGGGAGAAGTCTGGGCTGCAGACTCCTGGGCATCTCCACCTTTGGGAGCCTCAAACTCAGCCTTTTCCCGAAGTTAATACGCCAGACCACACACATAGGTTTGAAACCTGGGAGCCATTCCAGATGCCGCCCCATTCCTGCCCCTTATCTCCTGTCCTGTGAGGCATCCCCGCTCCTCCCCACCCTCACCAACTCTTACAAGGACAATTCCAGCACCCTCCCCACAGCAGCCAGGTCACAAATCGGACCGTGTTGCTCCCCAATCACTTAGGGGCACAGCCCCGCTCCTCAGCTCAAGGCCCTATGTGGTCAGCACCTGCTCCACCTTTCCAGGGTCCTATTCTCCTGCCCTGTGACGTCAGACTCCTTCTAGCTCCCTGCAGTGGGTTCAGTAGTGCCTCTCCCCGCCCCCAAAAGGTATGTCCAGACTCTAATTCCCGGGACCTGGGAACATGACCTTATTTGGAAAACAATTATTTGTAGATGTGATTAAGGATCTCAAGATAAGATCGATCATCATCGATTAACCAGTGGGTCCTAAATCCAATGCTGTGTCCCTATGGAAAAAGAAAGGGGCAGACACAGACAGAGGAGAAGACAGAGACAGGGTTTGGAGTGGGGCTGCCACCAAACAAGGAATGCCTGGAGCCACCGGACACTGGGAGAGGGGAGTAAGTGAGAACTCTGCCCCGGCAGCCTGGGGAGGGGCCGCCGCCTGCCTGGCTGGGACTTTGATTTCAGATTTCTGGTCTTCAGACTGCGAGAACATCAATTTCTGTTGTTTTAAGTCATTAAGTTCATGGCAATCTCTAATCGCAGCACTAAGACACAAATGCAGTGCCTGACACGCACACAGCTCCCCCCTCTTTGCACATGCTGCTCCTGTGCCTAGAAAACCCTCCTTGCTGGGCACGGTGGCTCATGCCTGTCATCCCAGCACTATGATGTGGGGTATCCTCCGAGGCAGGAGGATCACGTGAGGCCAGGAGTTTGAAACCAGCCTGGCCAACACAGGGAGACCCTGTCTCTATGCACACACACACACACACACACACACACACACACACACACACTCACTCTCTCTCTCTCTCACATATATCCCTCCTTACCCATTGTCCACCTGATGAAATCCTGTTTTGCCCTCAAATCTGCCTCCTCTGTGCCCTCTCTTAGGAACTTTCCTGTGTACCGCATATTATGATAATACTTGAATACTGAAAGCACTTTTTTTTTTTGAGATAGAGTCTCGCTGTCACCCAGGCTGGAGTGCAGTGGCGCAATCTCAGCTCACGGCAACCTCCGCCTGCCAGGTTCAAGCGATTTTCCCGTCTCAGCCTCCCGAATAGCTGGGATTACAGGCATGCACCACCACGCCCGGCTAATTTTTGTATTTTTAGTAGAGATAGGGTTTCTCCACGTTGGTCAGGCTGGTCTCCAACTCCTGACCTCGTGATCCACCCATCTTGGCCTCCCAAAGTGCTGGGATTATAGGCGTGAGCCACCGCACCTGGCCAATAATGCACTTTTACAAGCCAATGAGAAAAGATGAAAACCTCAACTTTCTAAATGTGTAAGAGAAATGAACAGAAAACTAAAAAGAGAACTACAGATATTCAGAGTGCATTAAAAAGAACGTTAACCTCATTTGTAATCAAAGAAAAGGTAAAGTTCTATATAGTTTTCACTGTTCGTATCAAATTGGCAAGGATTTTAAGATAATAATGACAATATCCATAGTTGTCAGGGCACAGGTACTCGCAGAAACTCTTGGACACTGCCTATAACTGGCACAACTTTTCTAGAGTCAAGCTGGTAACTGGTATCAAGAGGTTTAGTGGTTGGTACAAGCTTTACACCCAGCGTAATAAGATTATGATCTACGATACTAATTATAAATGAACATAAAAATAAAGTTATAAGTCACAGGGCTGTTTGTAAGTGTGAAATATTAAAAACAACCTGAATTATGGGATTGGTTGAGTCAATTATGGTTTTCTACAAGATGGGCTGCTATATAGCATTAAAACTATATGGATGATGAATAGTATCTTATCAAGTACAAAAAGATTAATAACGGTAATGTACAGTATGTTACAATGTCTGAAAAAAGTAAAAACGTATGAGCATAGAAAAAAGGCTGGAAGGCTACCACACGAAATCATTAGAGCATTCTGATTCTGGAAATTTGTCAAAAACGAATATACGGTCTCCGCTCTCTACGGCATGGCAGACACCCAACACCCACCTTCCCTTCATCCTTGCTTACTCTACACTCATGTTCTAGGAAGTGGCAACAGCCCAGGCCCAGGCAAGATACCCCCTTTCTCTGCCTCTCTTATAACCAGGAATGGCCGCCCTACACCATTCTGGCCAGTGAGACCCAAGGGAAGCATGCTGGGGCCTCTGGCAAGGCCCTGACTTTGATGATTATAAAGGGACTTTTTGCCTTGAACTCATAGGTGATGACTGGAGTTACAGCGGCTTTACCGCTGCCCCAGGAAGAGGTCAAGAAAGAACAGAGGCCGGGCACGTGGCTCATGCTTGTCATCCCAGCAATTCGGGAGGCCGAGGCAGGCAGATCGCCTGAGGTCAGGAGTTCGAGACCAGCCTGGGCAAGATGGTAAAACCCCATCTCTACAAAAACTACAAAAATTAGCGGCGCGGTAGCTCACACCTGTAATCTCAGCACTTTGGGAGGCCGAGGCGGGTGGATCACCTGAGATCAGAAGTTTGAGACCAGCCTGGTCAACATGGTGAAACCCCGTCTCTACTAAACATACAAAAATTAGCCAGGTATGGTGGCGGGCACCTGTAATCCCAGCTACTCAGGAGACTGAGGTAGGAGAATCGCTTGAACCCAGGAAGCGGAGGTTGCAGTGAGCTGAGATCGTGGCACTGCACTCCAGCCTGGGCGACAGAATGAGACTCCATCTCAAAAAATAAAAATAAATTAATTAATTAAATGAAATTAAATAAATACATAAAAGAAAGAACAGAGCCATTTCCCTCATATTGTTCAGCTACTAAGCCGCACTAGGAAGAGCTCGTCTCATTTCTTGCTAATGGGAAATGGAAGTCCCTAGACATTGTGCTTTCTGCTGCTTGAAATGAACACGTTTGCAAATAATATCCTTACAGCCCAGAGAGAAAGGTAGTCCAATCAGCAATCAAATCTCCGAGATACTATGACAGAGGCCTCAAAGGCCCGGCGAGGCAGAGGGGAGGCAGTGGGCGACCCTCGGGACGAGGAGGTAGGTAGCTGGGGAGGCTTCGGTGCCACGCTAAGGAAGACAGTTCATTGCTGTGGCTGAGGGCAGGGACCCTGCGGTCCAGCAGCGGAGGTTCCAGCCCACGCTCTGGCACTTCCTAACCTCTCTGTGCCTCTGAAGAGTGCCTGGCACAGGGCGGCTGCTCCTACATGGATATGGGTTTAGCACATGCGTGTGAAACGGGGGACGACACAGGATCAGGCGCACGGGCCGCTGGGGGGGTTAAACTGGATAACACGCCTAAGGCACTTAGCACATAGGAAGCACCCAATCCATCTCAGCTGCTATTATTAATGTCATTAATTGGATCTTGAAAGCTGTGTGGGTGCCTGCCAGGCGGGTGGGGGACAGGAGCAGAGTTTCAGGCAGTGAGAGGAGGCTTGGCAGTGGCACACAGTAGGAAACAGCAGGGCCCCTGGAGGGGGCTATAAATAGCTGGGAGGGCTAGAACACAGTGAGCAGAGGGGGAGAGGGCCGTGCTGGAGAGGAGGCAGGGACCTGCTCCTGAGAGCCTCGTGGGCTGAGCCAGGAGCTGCTCAGGACTCAGTGAGGACAGGTGACCTGGCCCATGGCCCTCTGCAGGCTCTTGCCGGTCACATCATTGCTGAATATTACTAACTTTATTTTTTATTCTCTTTCTTTTCTTTTTTTTTTTTTTTTTTTTTTTTGAGACAGAGTTTCACTCGTCACCCAGGCTGGAGTGACACCCTCCAGCCCGTCGCAAGGATGATACAAAGGCTGATTTTGTAGGTGATAAACTTCTTTTCTGTCCAAGAATTGAGGATGGGAGTGAGAGAGGGAAGAGCAGCTGAAGGAGCCAGCCCTGACCATTATTCCACCAAAGCAGCATCCAAAGTCCTCAAAGAGGCCGGGTGCGGAGGCTCACACTTGTAATCCCAGCACTTTGGGAGGCTGGAGCGGGAGGATCACCTGAGGTCAGGAGTTTGAGACCAGCCTGGTCAACACGGTAAAAGCCCGACTCTATTAAAAATACAAAAATCAGCCGGGCATGGTGGCAGGTGCCTGCCTGTATTCCCAGCTATTCGGGAGGCTGAGGCAGGAGAATCGCTTGAACCCGGGAGGCGGAGGTTGTGCAGTGAGGCAAGATTGTGCCACTGCACTCCAGCCTGGGCGACAGAGCAAGGCTCTGTCTCAAAAAAATAAAGTCAGGTAACGTGATTCCTCCAGTTTTGTTATTTTTGCTTTGGTTACATATACATTTTAGCATTTTTTTCCATTTCTGTGAAGAATACCATCGTTTGAGCATTATTCTTAAAGTCCCTGGGATATTCGGAATGTTCAGTGAGCACTGGCTTAAACTCACCCCCTGCCTTGGCCCCTAACAAGAGAGTCAGCCTGTCCTTCCATCCTTTGAAGCTTCGAAGCCAGGCATGGACGCCTCTTCTAGGATGAAAGTCCTACATACGTCTTCTTCCAAAAGACGGCTGTTTTGTCTACACTGAAAATCTGATGTTTTGTTTTTGTTTTGTTTTGCTGCCATTGTTGTTGTTTGAGAGTCTGCTCTGCTGCCCAGGCTGGAGTGCAGTGGCGCGATCTGAGCTCACTGCAATCTGCCTCCCAGGTTCAAGTGATTCTCCTGCCTCAGCCTCCTGAGTAGCTGGGATTACAGGTGTGCGCCGCCAGGCCTGGCTGATTTTTGTAGTTTTAGTAAAGACAGGGTTTCACCATGTTGGCCAGGCTGGTCTTGAACTCCTGATCTCAAGTGATCCACCAGCCTTGGCCTCCCACAGTGCTGGGATTTCAGGTGTGAGCCACCATCAGATTTAGGCGCCTGGCCAAAAATCTGGTGTTTAGCGCAGTGACCTTCCTTTACAGTCTCTGCTAGATCTTCTGGACAACGGGCTGCAGCTTCTCCATCCGTACCTGCTGCTTCACTTTGCCCTTTCCTGTTACGAAGAAGGCTTCTCTCCTGACCCCTCATGAACAAATCTCTGGCAGCTTCAAACTTTCCTCTGCAGCATCCTCACCTCTCTCAGCCTTCACAGACTTGAGGAGCACGAGGGCCTTGCTCTGGATTGGGCTTCAGCTCAAGGGAATGCTGTGGCTGGTTTGATCTTCTATCCGACCCTCAAACTGTCTCCATATCAGCAATGGGGTGTTTCTTATCACTCCTGTGTTCACTGGAGGAGCACCTTCAATTCCTTCAAACACTTCTGTGCGCTCACAACTTGGCTAACTGGTACAAGAGGCTCCGCTTCCAGCCTGTCTTGGCTTTCAACAAGCCTTCCTCACTACACTAAATCAATCTTCCTTCCTTCCTTCCTTCCTTCCTCCCTCCCTTCCCTTCCTTCCTTTCTTCTTCTTCTTCTTCCTCTCTCTCTCTCTTTCTTCCTTTTCTCTCTCTCTCTCTCTCTCTTTCTTTGTTTTTTGAGACACTCTCACTCTGTCGCCCAGGCTGGAGTGCAGTGCTGCGATCTCGGCTCACTGCAACCTCCACCTCCAGAGTTCAAGCAATTCTCCTGCCTCAGCCTCCCAAGTAGCCGGGACTACAGGCACGCGCCAGCACACCTGGCTAATTTTTTTTTTTTTTTTTTTTGAGACGGAATCTCACTCTGTCGCCCAGGCTGGAGTGCAGAGGCACAATCTCGGCTCATTGCAAGCTCCGCCTCCCGGGTTCACACCATTCTCCTGCCTCAGCCTCCCGAGTAGCTGGGACTATAAGCACCCGCCACCTCGCCCGGCTAATGTTTTGTATTTTTAGTAGAGAGGGGATTTCACTGTGTTAGCCAGGATAGTCTCGATCTCCTGACCCCGTGATCCGCCCGCCTCGGCCTCCCAAAGTGCTGGGATTACAGGTGTGGGCCACCGCACCCGACCTTTTTTTTTTTTCAGTAGAGATGGGGTTTTACCATGTTGGCCAGGTTGGTCTCGAACTCCTGACCTCAGGTGATCCACGTGCCTCAGCCTCCCAAAGTGCTGGGATTACAGGCATGAGCCACCGCGTCCAGTTCTAAACTACTTTTGCATCAGCCTAAATACAAAGCTCAAGAACAGGCAAAAACAAATGGATGGTGATAGAAGTCCATGACAGTGGTTGTCTGGGGGTGGATGATGGGGACAGGGAGTGTTGGCTGGAAAGGGGCAGGAGGTAACTTTATGGGACATTGAGGATGTTCCATATCTTGATCTGGGTGTTAGTTACACAAGCAGACCTACGGCAATGTTCACCAAGCTCTATGCTTAAGACTGGTGCACTTGAAAAGGTTTTGTAGGCCGGGCGCCGTGGCTCAAGCCTGTAATCCCAGCACTTTGGGAGGCCGAGGCGGGCGGATCACAAGGTCAGGAGATCGAGACCATCCTGGCTAACACGGTGAAACCCCGTCTCTACTAAAAAATACAAAAAAAAAACTAGCCGGGCGACATGGCGGGCGCCTGTAGTCCCAGCTACTCAGGAGGCTGAGGCAGGAGAATGGCGTAAACCCGGGAGGCGGAGCTTGCAGTGAGCTGAGATCCGGCCACTGCACTCCAGCCTGGGCGACAGAGCAAGACTCCGTCTCAAAAAAAAAGAAAAGAAAAGAAAAGGTTTTGTTTGTTTGTTTGATTTTTAGAGACAGAGTCTCGCTCTGTTGCCCAGGAGCTATGTTTGCAGTGGCGCAAACATAGCTCATTGCAGCCTCGAACTCCTGGGCGCAGACGATCCCCCTGCCTCAGCCTCCCAAGTAGCTGGGACCACAGGCGTGCACCACCATGCCTGGCTGATTCGAACATGTTTTTGTAAACACAGGGTCTTGCTATGTTGCCCGGGCTGGTCTTAAACTCCTGGCCTCAAACAGTCCTCCACCGTGGCCTCCCAAAGTGCTGGGATCATAGGCATGAGCCACCATGCTCTGCATGAAAAATGTCCTAAAAATTTAAAATCTAAGTTGTACTGTTGTGGGAAACTGAGGACCGGAGAGACCGATATGGAGAAGAGAAGGATTGTTTATTTTAGGTACGCACCAGCTCCGTGGATCTGCATCTATAAAGCTAAGCACTGAATAAAGACAGAGCGGGGTTTTTATAAGCAGACTTAACAACAGTAAAACAAAAGCAGTTAATCATATAGTGCATAACTTGTGGCCTTGTAGCTGCGTCAAAAGAAAAATAAGGACTGGCTAAATCCAGACATTTGTAAAACACAGTTATGCTTAAGAAGCCAGGGAAAGGAGTAACAGTAAAGGAATCTTTCTTTTTTCCGTCAACCTTGCTCTAAAAGGCGGGTGTGTGGAGCCCATTTCTTTAGCCTTGGCTTCTTAACCAGCGTTATCTTATAACTGTCCTTAAAGTGAGCTTGCTAGGCAGAAAAAAAAAATTGGTTTTTTTGTTTGTTTGTTTGGTTTCGAGACGGAGTCTTGCTCTGCTGCCCAGGCTGGAGTGCAGTGGCGCAATCTCAGGCTCACTGCAAGCTCTGCCTCCCGGGTTCACGCCATTCTCCTGCCTCAGCCTCCCGAGTAGCTGGGACTACAGGCGCCGCCACCACACCCGGCTAATTTTGTTTTGTTTTTTGTTTTGTTTTGTTTTTTGAGACGGAGTCTCGCTCTGTTGCCCAGGCTGGAGTGCAGTGGCGCAGTCTCAGGCTCACTGCAAGCTCCGCCTCCCGGGTTTACACCATTCTCCTGCCTCAGCCTCCTGAGTAGCTGGGACTACGTTAGCTGGGACTACAGGCGCCCGCCACCTCGCCCAGCTAGTTTTTTGTATTTTTTAGTAGAGACGGGGTTTCACTGTGTTAGCCAGGATGGTCTTGATCTCCTGACCTCGTGATCCGCCCGTCTCGGCCTCCCAAAGTGCTGGGATTACAGGCTTGAGCCACCGTGCCCGGCCTTTTTTGTATTTTTAGTAGAGACGGGGGTTTCACCGTGTTAGCCAGGATGGTCTCGATCTCCTGACCTCGTGATCCACCCACCTCTCCCTCCCAAAGTGCTGGGATTCCAGGCGTGAGCCACCGCGCACGGCCTGTTTTTTTTTCTTTTTAACCCTTGCCTTGCCTGTTACTTTTCTTGGAGTAAATAAATACGTATTTATTTTTAAATGTCTGCCTCAGCACCATTATGATTCATTGACAATGGAGGAAATAAAAGCACAGGGAGTGAAGTTACTCGCCCAGGATTTCACGGCGGTCAGGTGGGCAACCAGAGGCACCCAGGTCATCTGACTCCACGACCTCTGCTCTTAAACTGTTACAATATGTAGGACTCGTACAAATACCAAAAACGAAGTGGGTGGGCTGCCCTCAAGGGTTCACATGGAAGAAACAAACAGTCACAGGGTGTGAGGAAGGAAAAGGTTCATTTGCAGCAGGGTCTCAGCATGCAGGACGCAAGAGGTTGGCCCTGATGAATACACTGGTACCGCTGAAGCCGAGCTCTGGAGGGTTCAGACTGCGGAGGGCCTGGAACATGGTTCTGAAGAGTCCGATTGCACGCACACTGGGAGCCACGGATGCCAAAATGGCAAGGTGACTTCAGAGGTGACTTCAGGAAAACGAAGCCAACTGTGGTGCATGAGATGATGTGGAACGGGGCAAACCGTCCCTCCGTGGACTGTCAAACGTGACCATGGTGGGAACCAAGGGCAAAGTCTAGCGATGGGAGAGTTGACTGAAAATGAGGCCACAGGAGGGTCCTCTGGGCTTGAAGTACTGAGCGATGGACAGGAAGGGGGAGCTGGTTCCTGGGGAACAGACCCTAAGTCCAGGTGGAGACATGTCTGGACTGAGAAGACTCATGGTCATCCCTGTCAGAAGATCCAACGGGCAGCCAGACAGCAGAGTCTGGACCACAGGTGTGGATCTGGAAGGCCCATGACCCTGAACCAGGGAACCGGCCAGCAGAAGCGTGGCTGCCACTTCCTGGGTGCTACTTGTACCGGATCAACCTGTCTGGGGCAGTTTTAGCAGGGATGGTGGCTCAGATATAGAATCTACCACCTCACCTACAGCAATAAGGCCATTATCTTCTACTGCACTTATTTGTTCATTTATTTATTTATTTTTGGAGACAAAGTCTCAATCTGTCACCCAGGCTGGAGTGCAGTGGCGTGATCTCGGCTCACGGCAACCTCCACCTCCTGGGTTCAAGCAATTCTCCTGACTCAACCTCCCGAGTAGCTGGGATTACAGGCACCCACCACCACGCCTGGATAATCTTTGTATTTTTAGTAGAGACGGGGTTTCACCATGTTGGCCAGGCTAGTCTTCAACTCCTGACCTCAGGTGATCTGCCCACCTCAGCCTCCCAAAGTGGTGGGATGACAGATATGGGCTACTGTGCCCGGCCAATCTTCTACTGCACTTGGAGACAGAGGTTGCAGTGAGCTGAGATTGCACCATGGCACTCCACCCTGGGTGACAGAGTGAGACTCTGTCTCAAAAAAAAAAAAAAAAAAAGATGAGGATAACGATACCATGTCACAGCGTGGCTGTGAGAATGACATTAAATAACATGATGTAGGTTAAAGAACTGGGCACAGTATCAGGGCAGAAGGGTCCTGAGAGAGGTCGGCTGAAGCCGAGTGGGTGTCGTAGGAAACAGGAGAGTGGACATCTTCAGGGTCCAGGTGACCCCAGCTGATCCAGGAGATATTTAATACCTTCGGGGGCCCCTCAGTCAGGGCATGGCTCCAAGGGGAGGAATCCTGGAAACCAGCATCTTTCCTACAGGACGAGCCACCTCCTTCTCAGGGGCCCCCACTCTTTGATTGATAGAGCAGAGGCTGGGGAGCCGGGACAGCTCAATAGTCAAGGGCAGAGGCTTTGGAATCAGACTCGGGTTCCATTCCCGAGATTAGCACTTCCTAGCCATGTGACCTTAGGCAAGCTACTTCACCATTCAGAGCCTTGGTTTTCTCATCTCTAAAATGGGGATAAAAACAAGATGTACACCTCATGAAGCTTTTGTGAGGTTGCAATGAGAAAATATATGCCATGCGAGGCACCTGACCCAAAGCTGGCGCCAACTAAATGGCAGCTGTTATCATTATTCCCCTGCTGTCCTTCCTGAGTACCAAGAACCCTTAGGAACCTCCCAGCCCTTGAAAAGCAAACCAGAGCTCTGGTCATTTGCAATGAATTCAGGCTACAGCAAACGTTGTGTCAGCGAACTCTGCTGTTCACCAGTCAGCCTCCATCATTCAGCACAGGCTGGTGGAGTAGTTGCAACTTGAATTCTTTTTTTTTTTTTTTTTTTTTTTTTGGAGACGGAGTCTCACTCTGTCTCCCACGCTAGAGTGCAATGGCACAATCTCAGCTCACTGCAACCTCCACCTCCCGGGTTCACGCCATTCTCCTGCCTCAGCCTCCCGCGTAGTTGGGATTACAGGCGCCCGCCACCACGTCCGGCTAATTTTGTATTTTTAGTAGAGACGGGGTTTCACCATGTTGGTCAGGCTGGTCTCAAACTCCTGACCTCAGGTGATCCGCCCGCCTCAAACTCCCAAAGTGCTGGGATGACAGGCGTGAGCCACCGTCCCTGGCCAGTTTATGACTTGAATCCTAAGACACCTGTTCCAATCTTCGCTGCACACTGGAATCCCTGGGGAGTTGGGAAGCTCTCTGACTTCTACCCCAGAGATTCCTACTGAATTGGTATGGAATGGCCTGGGCATCAGGCCTGTTAAAAGTTCCCCAGGTGACTCTAATGTATAGGAAGGCCAAGAGTCACCAGCTTCAGACAAGGACCCTGAAGTTACCGTCTTTACAGCCAAACAGAACTAAGACTCTCACCGGGCGCAGTGGCTCACGCCTGTCATCCCAGCACTTTGGGAGGCCAAGGCGGGTGGATCACCTAAAGTCAAGAGTTCGAGACCAGCCTGGCCAACATGGAGAAACCCCGTCTCTACTAAAAATACAAAAATTAGCCAGGCGTGGTGGCAGATGTCTGTAATCCCTGCTACTCGGGACGCTGAGGCAGGAGAATCGCTTGAACCCGGGAGGTGGAGGTTGCAATGAGCTGAGATCATGCCATTGCACTGCAGCCTGGGTGAATGCCATTGCACTGCAGCCTGGGTGACAACAGCGAAACTCCATCGCAAAAAAAAAAAAAAAAAAAAAAGACCAGGCGCGGTGGCTCAAGCCTATAATCCCAGCACTTTGGGAGGCCGAGACAGGCGGATCATGAGGTCAGGAGATCGAGGCCATCCTGGCTAACATGGTGAAACCCGTCTCTACTAGAAAATACAAAAAACAAGCCGGGCGAGGTGGCGGGCACCTGCAGTCCCAGCTACTCGGGAGGCTGAGGCAGGAGAATGGTGTAAACCCGGGAGGCAGAGCTTGCAGTGAGCTGAGATCCGGCCACTGCACTCCAGCCCGGGCAACAGAGCGAGACTCCGTCTCAAAAAAAAAAGACTCTGAAGCAGCCTATGAAGCCACCAGCCAGGCGCATGATCAACTCAGTCAGCACCGGGAGGAAGCCTGCCTGGAAGAGGCAGGGCTTGACCTAAGTCTTGGGGACTGTGGGATTCGCCTGGGAAGAGAAGAAGAGATGGACGGAAAGGGCTTTGCTCTGACTGTGAACCACGGACAGGTAGGGGTGGGGTGGGGGGATGGCCCGTCTCATTCACTCAGAGCCCTCGGCCTGGCCTGTAGCAGCCATTGGGAGCACAGATGGCCCCACCCTCACCCCGAGGCCTGGAGCCCCTCATTAGCCCAGAAAAGCGGCAGCCGGATGCCAGGCAGAGGCCGTGGGCAGCTCATTCCTGGGGAGACAGCTCATTCCTGGGGGGCAGCTACCATTGCAGGAGCGGTTTGCTCCGGCTCTGGGAACAGACTCGAGGTCCCCCATGGGCGGGCGGCATGGCCTCTCCGGTTGTCATGGAGATGAAATCCAATCATCTACCTCCAAGATCCTTGGAAGAGGGAGGCAGAGACCGTAGCCTCCTGGAGAAGTGGCCGCCTGGAGAAGCTGAGGGCTCCACAGCCTGAGACAAAGGAATCATAGGTCTTGGACATCAGGGGCAGAGGCTGAGGACCAGGGTATCAGGGTGGCCAGCAGCCCTGGGCAGAGAAGGGCATGTGGCTTCACCAGTCTCCAGCTCTTGGGGATGGATAGGACAGGCTGAGTATTATCTGCACGGTGTTTTACACGGTGAGCCCACGACCGGGATCTCATTTCATCCTCACAGCCCAGGGAGGTTGTCAAAGTAGCTATGAATGGCCCCCTTTGACATGGGGGAAAACTGAGGCTTCTGGGTCCCATCCAAGGCCACCTGCTGAGAAACAACTGAGCCACACTGAAGCTGCTGTTTGGACCAAGGCCATTGTTTGCTGTGATTTGACAAAATCCCCCACCTAGGCAGAGGGAACTAAAACTCCTCATCTCTCTGTGGGAAGACAGTGACGTGCCCACCGAACATAGAGGAACGATATTGCAGAACGGCCGTATGACCTTGCCCTGGCACCACGAAAGCCGACGGCATGTGGACGCAAGCAACAGCCATTCGACAAACATCTCCTAAGCTACGACACACCAGATGCAGTGGTGGGCACGGACTCCAGTGCCCCCAGGTCCGTTACGAGTCGCCCATGGAAAGGCAACGGGATTCAATGAAGCGGGCATGGGGCCAGGAGGCAGATCCGGGTCCTGCGTCAACCTAATCTCTAGGAGCTGCTACTTCCTTATCTGTAAAATGGGCACGACAGAACTGCCCTGCGCAGTTCACAGGGCTGCCCCCTGTGGAGCGACAAGAGATAGCAAATACAAAGAGCATTTCACAAACAATAAAGCATTCAGTCAATCAGGCAAAAAAAAAAAAAAAAAAAAAAAGGGGTGGGGGCCGGGCTCAGTGGCTCACACCTGCAATCCCAGCACTTTGGGAGGCTGAGGTGGCTGGATCACCTGAGTCCAAGACCAGCCTGGCCAAGATGGTGAAGCCTGTCTCTACTAAAAATACAAAAATGAGGGCCGGGTGCAGTGGTTCATGCCTGTAATCCGGAAAATTAGGGCCGGGTACGGTGGCTCGACCTTTAGGAGGCCGGGGCAGGTGGATCACCTGAGGTCAGGCGTTCGAGACCAACATGGTAAAACCCCGTCTCTACTAAAAATACAAAAATTAGCCGGTTGTGGTGGCGGGCACCTGTAATTCCAGCTACTCGGGAGGCTGTGGCAGGAGAATGACTTGAACCCGGGAGGTGGAGGTTGCAGTGAGCCCAGATGGCACCACGGCACTCCAGCCTGGGCGACAGAGTGAGACTGTCTCAAAAAAAGAAAAAAAAAAGGAAAAAAGAAAAAAAGAAAAGAAATCCTCTACAAAGAAAGCAAGTCTGTGTTCGTTTGGGGTATCGGGATATTCTGTCTTCCCCGCAAGGTGGTGGCCCTCTGCTGCTCACTGCCTGTTGTCTGTGGCACCCGGGACAGGACTCACGCACAGCCGATACTCAGTAACTGCTGGCTGAGTGATACGATCTCCTAATAATCCTCCTCATCTCTTCCCATAACAACCAATTCAATTATTTAGGGTCTGGGGGCCAGGAGGTCCTTCTGATAAATCCCATAGGAGTTCTAACCCTCATTAGAGTTAACGGCTTTAGCCCACTTCCTGCTTCCCCTCCGAACCTCCTCAAGAATTGATAACAAGTAATAATCCTGGGCTGATTTGATTTAAGGCTCTGCTCTTCCTCCTGTCTTCGCCGGAGGGAAATGCCACTCGGCCTCAGAGCTGCAGAAGGGGGGCGGCGAGGAGGCGATGACCCAGGAGGACCTTTCCATCTAATGGTGCTCCCGCCTGGGATGGCCTCCTCGGAGCCCCCCTCCCATCTACAGCTTTGTAAGTCCTTAGGGTATTTACGAAAAATGAAACGTCAAGCCAGTGCTGAGAAGTAGGAAGAGGCAATTCAGAGAACACACAAGTAATGCCAGGTCCAGAGAGGCCAGCGAGATTCTCAAAGCAGCCCTGCAGGGTGGCAGCAGCCAGGACCAGGATGCGCGACCCCTGCCTTCCACCGCAGGGCGCCTTTCAATCCCAGAGCCACGCAGCGCCGGGCTCCTGCCCCTGTCCACAGAAGTTGCCCAAGGCGTCCACGTGCACATCTTCACACGTAGGCCTGCAGAAGCAGCCGCACCTCTGCCCAGTGCTGCTGGGTGGCCACGCTCACCGGCCTTCCGCTCAGAATGCTGGCTCTCCACCCGGAGCCTTCCGGACCTTAAACATAATTCTACTATTGAAGTGGGCTGTCAGAGTGCCTCAAAAGTCACCTCCTTCTCCCCATTCCCAGCTCTAGAGCACCGGTGACTGTGACTTCCAATGTCTCATGTCACTCAAGGAGGGCAGGTAAGAGGACGTGCCCAGGTTAGCCTCTTCCTTGGACATTTGACGTCACCGTTCCTCCAGAGTGGTGCAAAGCTAAGTGTGCACGGAGCTGGGGAAGGGGAAAAGCCCAGCCAGCTTGTCTCTGCTTGTTTCTATCCACGCAGGCACATGCAGACAGACAGACACACACACACACATATCACCTCCTTGTGGCCCTGCCACCTCTGGCCCCCACACTCCATTCAGCCCCCAGCCTCTCTGCTGCCATAAGCACCTTCCTACCAGCAAGTACAGCCATCACTTGGAGGGTGTGGCCCTGCGTTCTGGCTTCCCCAGAGGTGAAATGGAATGACAGGATTGCTGTGGGGATTCCATGAGATGACGTCTGTAAATAGCTCAGCACAGCGATGGGTACACGAAGATGATGATGATTCTGCCACTTCTCCTAGAAGTCAGTAACACCCAAGTCCCTTCAGTGCCTAGACACCTGCCACCACTGCCACATGCCACCACTGCCACATGTCACCACGGCCACCACTGCCACATGCCACCACTGCCACCGGGCCACCACTCTGCCACTGCCACTACTACCACCACTGCCATCATACCACCATTACCACCACTACCACCAAGCCACCACTGCTGTCACTGCCACTACTGCCACCAGGCCACCACTGCCACCAGGCCACTACTGCCACCACGCCACCACTGCCACTACTGCCACCACTGCCCTGGCCACAGAGCAGGCTCCTCAAGGGCCTTCATCCTTCACATAAGCCATTTGCTGCTATGTGGTCAACACGACCAGTGCCCAGCAGTATCTCCACTGTTCTGCCTTTCTGAGCACATGGAAGGCTGTACCGTCTGGCCCCTTGGCAGTCCCTGGACAGGGCCAGGTGATCAGTCCTGGCTAACAAAATGTAAGTGGATGTGACAGGTTTCATTTCATGGCTAAACAGTGGAAAATTACACACAGCTCTTTCTCCCTTTTCTCCTCCCCCTGTGACCCTTGGAGGCCACACATTCCAAATGGTGCCGTCTCCATCAGGCTGGATTCCTGCATGACCACGGGGAGCAGAGGCCCCTGTCTACCAGGACCACTGTGAGCAAGCAGTAGCCTTGCTTGTGTTAAGTGATGAGGATTTCAGCAGTAATTTGTGGGTTTTTTTTTTTTTTTTTGACATGGAGTCTCACTCTGTCGCCCAGCCTGGAGTGCAGCAGCACAATCTCGGCTCACTGCAACCTCTGCCTTCTAGGTTCAAGTGATTCTCCTGCCTCAGCCTCCTGAGTGGTTGGCATTATAGTCACCCACTACCACATCCGGCTAATTTTTATATTTTTAGTAGAGATGGGATTTCCCCATGTTGGCCAAGCTGGTCTCAAACTCCTGACTTTGTGATCTGCCTGCCCAGCCTTGGCCTCCCAAAGAGCTGGGATTACAGGTAGGAGCCACCGCGCCCGGCCTTCAGCATTAATTTGGTTCTACGGCATGACCAGCTACCCTAACACCCTGCTCCCACTCAGCCATTCCATGTATGCTCAGCAGACCAACCCCACCCTCATGGAAGCGTCATACACACTTCCCAACACCGCGTCTGACAGTCCTTTCTCCTAACCCCACCCACGCCAGCCTCATGGCAGGCTGCAGCCGCCCTTTTCCTGTTCAGGAGAGAACCAGAAACCCAGCACCCTCTTCTGGGGAAAGACGGGAGAGCAAGGTGGAATGTCTTCCAGCCAGCAGGTAACAGCCAGGAGCACCAACGGCTTAGTGTTGGGTAGAAGCTGGCACCCGAGGGCCACGCCTTCCCGGCCAGCATGATGACCCACCCACTCCCCACCAGGCTGATCAGTGGGCCCACCCCACAGTAAGCTTCAAGGATGGCCTGCTTGCTGCTGACGAGTGAAGTAACCCCAAAAGTCATCAGGGAAACACACACGTTCCTAACAGCATTATTCACAATCACCAAAAGGCAGAAGCACCCCAAGTGTCTATGGGTGGATGAATAGATACACAAAACGCGGCCTTTACAGAAAACGGAATATTATTCAGCCTTAAAAAAGGAAGGATATTCTGACACAGGCCAATTCTGACATAGATGAACCTTGGAGGCATTAGACTACGTGAAAGAGGCTGGTCACAAAAAGGCAAATACCGTATGATTCCCCTCGGATGAAGTGCTTAAAGCAGTCAGATTCATCAAGACAGAAACTGGGAGGGTCGTTGCCAGGAGCTGGGGGCTGGAGAAACGGGGAGCTGTTGGTTAATACAGGGGTCCCCAGCCCCCCGGGCATGGACCAGCACCAGTCCGTGGCCTGTTGGGAACCAGGCTGCACAGCTGGAGGTGAGCGGCAGGCGAGCGAGCGTTACCCCGAACCTCACTTCCCGTCAGAGCAGCCGCGGCATTAGGTTCTCCTAGGAGCGCGAGCCCTGCTGTGATCTGCGTGTGCGAGGGTTCACAGTTCCATCCCGAAAGCGCTCCCCACCCTTCCCCGGTCCATGGAAAAACTGTCTTTCACCAAGCCGGGACCAAAAAGGTTGGGGAGCACTGGTTTCATAGATGCAGAGTCTCCGTTTAGCCAGATGAGAGTTCCGGAGATGATGGAGGGTGCTGATGGCTGCACTGCAGTGTGAAGGTGCCTCAGGCCACTGATGTGTACACTGGATGGCAAATTTTAGGCATGTGTATTTTGCCATAATTTTTTTTTCTTTTTTGAGACGGAGTCTCGCTCTGTCACCCAGGCTGGAGTGCAGTGGCGCAATCTCGGCTCACTGCAACCTCCACCTCCCGGGTTCACGCCATTCTCCTGCCTCAGCCTCCAGAGTAGCTGGGACTACAGGCGCCCGCCACCTCGCCCAGCTAAATTTTGTATTTTAGTACACACAGGGTTTCACCGTGTTAGCCAGGATGGTCTCGATCTCCTGACCTCGTGATCCGCCCGCCTCAGCCTCCCAAAGTGCTGGGATGACAGGCGTGAACCACCGCGCCGAGCCTATTTTGCCATAATTTTAAAAAATAGAATAAAATCTAAATTAAAAAAAAAAAGTAGACAGGAAAGGAGTAATACTGGGGACAGAGACCCCTGCATGTGCACTGACAGGAGGCCGGGGGCTGAACCAGGCCTGGAGTCCACCCAGCTTCTACAGAGGGGTTGGGAGTTACCTTCTGAATTACAAAGGCAGATCCCACCTCCAGAGCTCATTTCTGGTTTTGGTTTTTGTTTTTGAGACAGAGTCTCACTCTTGTTGCCCAGGCTGGTGTGCAGGGGCGCGATCTCAGCTCACGGCAACTTCCACCTCCCTGGTTCAAGTGATTCTCCTATCTCAGCCTCCTGAGTAGCTGGGATTACAGGCGTGCACCACCACACTCCGCTAATTTTTGTATTTTTAGTAGAGAAGGGGTTCCACCATGTTGTCCGGGCTGGTCTCAAACTCCTGACCTCAGGTGATCTGCCCGTCTTTGCCTCCCAAAGTGCTGGGGTTACAGGCATGAGCCACTGTGCCCGGCCCAGAGCTCATTTCTGTTTTGCTGCCAACTCCCTGGCACAAGACAAGCTCAGCTCGGCCCTAGGTAGGGGCTGCCGGGCACCTGTCAGCTCTAAATGCCAGGAGCCAGGCTCTCCACACTCCAATCCCAGTTTTAGCTGTGTGACCTGGGGCAACTTGCTTCACCTCTCTGTGCCTTAGTGTCCTCATTTATAAAATGAAGATAATAACAATAACAACACCATTCCATAAAGAGTGTGTGACAGTTACATGAGTTAGTTCAGGCGAAGTTCTAAGAACAGGGCCTGGCACGTGGTATAACGTTAGTGGCTGTTATTGTCATCACCGACGTTGTCACTGCTGTTGTCACTGTTGTTATGATTTCTCCCCACAGTCCCGACCTGGGAGAGACACCGAAAGGAAGGCCAGCTTGTCAGGTGTCTTCTCAAGGGCTGACACACTTCTCAAAGTGCTGAGATTACAGGCATGAGCCACCGCGCCCAAGTGGGTCAGAATTCTTTTTGTAAACCACCTGACAGAGCTCATCATCTTGCGAAAGACAACACAGCGCTTGGCCAAGCCAGTGCAAGGCCTGCGTTCAGATCTCCTCTCTCATCTTTTGCCTACAATGGGAAAGGAGGTACAAAGTCTGTGTTCCAGGTGTGCTGATCACTTGCTGTGTGCCGGGCATTGCAGCAGACTGTCCTGTATGATTCCACCCCGGAGAGGTGCTTAGAGCAGTCAGATGCAGCAAGACAGAAAGTAGGAGGGTGGTCGCCAGGAGCTGCAAGCAGCGGCACGTGTGTGGGCAACACACAGGTTGCCCAAGCGCCAAGAGAGGCCCAGGAAGACGGGCCCCAGGCATGGCAAGCACACTGCCCACTCTCACTCCTCCGGCGGCCGCCGTCCACTCCCAGCCCTAGCTCTCAGCTCCTTCTTGGGAGTCCAGGGCCCTTCGACAAGGATGGGTGAGCAATCCCGGTACACAGTCTGCAGTAACATCCTCCACAGCTCTAAACCAGAGGCAACAGGGCACCCCACCTGCTGGGAACCACACAAGCAGGGAGGAACGAAGGGAGGAGCATCAATAATTGATCCAATAACTTGACCAACGGAACAAGTTACCCCAGGGATAACAGCGCAATCCTATTCCAGAGTCCATATCGACAATAGGGTTTACGACCTCGATGATAATTCAGGACATCCTAATGGTGCAGCAGGACTCCCTAGGTTCCGCAAACCCAGCCATCAACACAGAGGCCCACGAGCCCGGCCGGTCCTGAGCCTCCCTCCCTTGCTGAGCTATTGGTGCACGTATGTGTGCATACATATACACACATGCAAACACACACTCCTGGGGGCAAGGAGGTCATGCAAGCAACTTCCTGTCATCTTTCTAAAAGCTAAGAGTGGAGGCAGGAGAACATTTTGGTTCAGAGCTCATGCTCTGCAGCCAGACTGTCTGGGCCTGAATCCCAGGCTCCACCCCTTACCACCTGCGTGACCTTGGGCAAGTCACATAACCTCTCTGTGCCTCTGTTTTCCCTTCAAAATGGAATAACAATAGCATCCAAGTTCACAGGGTTTCATGACGATGAAATGAGCAAACATCACAGGACCGGGTGCGGTGGCTCAAGCCTGTAATCCCAGCACTTTGGGAGGCCGAGGCGGGTGGATCACGAGGTCAGGAGATCGAGACCATCCTGGCTAACACAGTGAAACCCCGTCTCTACTAAAAAATACAAAAAACTAGCCGGGCGAGGTGGCGGCGCCTGTAGTCCCAGCTACTCGGGAGGCTGAGGCAGGAGAATGGCGTAAACCCGGGAGGCGGAGCTTGCAGTGAGCTGAGATCCGGCCACTGCACTCCAGCCTGGGCGACAGAGCGAGACTCCGTCTCAAAAATAAATAAATAAACTGCACATTCTGCATATGTACCTGG
>NW_016803136.1:961168-986770 GCF_001698545.2 Rhinopithecus bieti
ATCCCAGCACGTTGGGAGGCCGAGGCAGGCGGATCATGAGGTCAGGAGATGGAGACCATCCTAACACGGTGAAACCCCGTCTCTACTAAAAAATAGGAAAAATTGGCCAGGCGTGGTGGCTCAAGCCTGTCATCCCAGCACGTTGGGAGGCCGAGGCAGGCGGATCATGAGGTCAGGAGATGGAGACCATCCTAACACGGTGAAACCCCGTCTCTACTAAAAAAAAGGAAAAACTAGCCGGGCGAGGTGGCGGGCGCCTGTAGTCCCAGCTACTCGGGAGGCTGAGGCAGGAGAGTGGCGTAAACCCGGGAGGCGGAGCTTGCAGTGAGCTGAGATCCGGCCACTGCACTCCAGCCCAGGCGACAGAGCGAGACTCCGTCTCAAAAAAAAAGAAAAAAGAAAAAAGAAAAAATTACCCAGGCGTGGTGGTTGGTGCCTGTAGTCCCAGCTACTCGGGAGGCTGAGGCAGGAGAGTGGTATGAACCTGGAGCTTGCAGTGAGCCAAGATTGCGCCACTGCACTCCAGCCTGGGCGACAGAGTGAGACTCCGTATCAAAAAAAAAAAAAAAGACAAGACAGGCCGGGCTGGTGGCTCATGCCTGTAATCCTAGCACTTTGGGAGGCCAAGGTGGGTGGATCACCTGAAGTCAGGAGTTTGAGACCAGCCCGGCCAACATAGTGAAACCCCATCTCTACCAACAATACAAAATTAGCCAGGCGTGGTGGTGCGTGCCTGTAGTCCCAGCTACTCGGGCTGACGCAGGAGAATCGCTTAAACCAATGAGCTGAGATTGCACCATTGCACTCCAGCCTGGGCAACAAGAGGAGAAACTCCATTGAAAAAAAAAAAAAATTCAGATGCAGCCTGGGCAGGTTTAATAAGCTGGGATCCAGAGCAGCCCTGTGTTCCAGGAGATGGGGTACAGTCTGGACCCCTCTCTTGATCCATCATCAGGTTTACTTAGTCAAATCCCCACCATACCCCTTCCCTCAGAACTAGGCAGAAGGACCAAGGAAGGCCCCCTGACACCACATGGGCCTGGCATGGCCCCCTGTATCCCTAAGTCACACTCCCCAGCCTGGTCAATGCCTAGACGGCTTTTGGGACTGTGCCCATCATGCCCCCCAGCAGACGGCACACCCGTGGGAGGGCTGGGGTCCAGGCACACCCGTGGGAGGGCTGGGGTCCAGGTCTACCAAACCTGTCAGCCTGTCACACGCATCACAAGGTGAGAAAACCTCGCCTGGCAACCATATCATCCTTCTCACTGGTTTGAAGCCTGGTGGTCACCATAGCAACAGGCTCCCGCTCCAGCCTGCCAGGCGGGGCTGATGCAATTCTCAGCAGCGAGCAGCTCCAACTCAGCTCACACAGCTCTGCTCCCACTTGGGGGCGGGCGTGTGGGAGGACCAACGACGAGGGAGGAGGCGGGCACGCAGCCCACAGAAACCTCAGCTTCCCCCAGTTCTGCTCCGAGGACTGGGTCTAAGGGACGAGGGTCAGGAAGTGAGCAGCAGGTTCACCTCCCATGCCCCTCATGACACTGGTGTCCCTGCCGCAGCTGCCACTTCTGGGAGATTCATCTCTAAGGCCTCAGGGGACCTGGGGGAGTGGGAGACAGGCTATACCATGGCATCTCCACCACCACACAGTCCCCTCCCCGCCTGTACCCCACCAGCTGGGCACCCCCACTTCCCGGGGCCCACAGGCAGCCCGGCCCTTCAGAATTCAACAGGTGTGGCTCACGGCTCCCTGTCCCATGGGGCTGCCTGCTCTGGTAGCATTGAAGTGCTCATAAAGCCCAGAATCCCCCTGCAAGCCAGAACACCTCCATGGTACTGGCAAGCCCCCTCCTCCCAGCTTTCCATCCTACTCCGCAGGGGTCTCTGGCTGCCCTGGGGAGTGTCACCTCCTCTGCACGGAAGGCACACCAGCTGAGAGCCCGTTCAAGCATCCACATCCGCCTGTCTCATGGAACGAGCACGCAGAAAGGAGGGGGGTCACCTCGTCCCGCCTGCCCACCTACCCCCCACGCATGGCGGACACAGGGAATGAAGCCACAGGACGAGAGCCTGGCAACACCATGTCCTCCAGGCTCTGGCGCCTATCCATGGATGCAGCATTCGCCCTCCCAAGGCCAGTGTCCTGGTAAAGATGCTGCTAGTGCCAAGAATGCTTCCCTTCCTGCAGGCCCCGCTCTCTTCCCCATTCCAGCAGCCACTTCCCACCCTGCGTTCCCTCCTACCTGGCCCTCACCAAGGCATCCACCCAATCCCAGCTGGGCCTCAGCACAAACAGGGCTTGCTCTGGGACCGTGCGCCCTGCCAGGAGGCTGCGCCAGGAGGAGGGGAAGCAGTCCCTGAGGATTCCCTCCCAGGCATCCTGGGGGCCAGCCAGTCCCGCTGGGCCCTCCCCGTGGTCACCCCGACTCCTGCGGGAAGTCATTACCTCTGAGGCCACTTGAGAGGTGTTCAGCTCTGGGATGTCCCAGCAACAGGTACTAAGGGAGCCTCTAGGATGACCACAGTAGATGGGCAGAGGTAAACTGTCAGGCTGAGGGTAGCTTTCCAGACACACAGATCCACGGAGTCACTTTGAGTGAGTCGAGAAAGAAACCCACATATCCATGGTCGACAGACTGTCAACAAGCGTGTGCCAAGACCCTTCCATGGGGAAAGAAGAATCTTTTCACCAAATGGTGCCGGGACCACTGGACTGCCGCATGGAAAAGTTGAACTTTTCCTTTGTACCACTTGCAAAAATTAACTCTAAATGGATCAAAGACCTAAATGTAACAGCTAAAGCTAAACAACACGTAGAAGAAAACCTGGGGGTAGATCTTCGTGGCCTTGGACTTGGCAAAAGATTCTTAAATAGGATACCAAAAGCACAAGCAACAGAATAAACGGTAAAACCGCAAGTCATCAATGAACGCTTCTGTGCTTCAAAGGACACTGTCAAGAAAGCGAAAAGACAGTTTGCAAAAGGGAAGAAAATATTTGCAAATCATATATCGGATAAGAAATCTATCTAGACTATATTTTAAAAATCTTACAACTCAACGATAAAAAGACATCTAGGCCGGCCACGGTGGCTCACACCTGCAATCCCAGCACTTTGGGAGGCCGAGGCGGGCGGATCACAAGGTCAGGAGTTTGAGAGCAGCCTAACCAACATGGCAAAACCCTGTCTCTACTAAAAATACAAAAATTAGCCGGGCATGGTGGTGGGTGCCTGTAATCTCAGCTACTCGGGAGGCTAAAGCAAGAGAATCTCTTGAACCCGGAAGGCGGAGGTTGCCGTGAGCCAAGATAGCGCCATTGCACTCCAGCCTGGGCGACAGAGCAAGGCTTTGTGTCAGGAAAAAAAAAAGACATCTAACCCAACTAAAAACTAGGCAAAGGATCTGAATAGATATTTCGCCAAGGAAGATGAAGGCAGAATCTCCTTCATTCAATTGGCAGATTTCCAGTGTACATGGATTATGTACCAGGCACTGTGGTAGGTAACAGCAACATAGCTGGGAGGCAAAGCAAACTCAGCCTCTGCCCTCAGGAGGCTCACATGAGATGAACAGATAATAAACACATCTAGTATATGCCCAGCACCTGGATTAGCTCCCTTCACCCTCACAATAAAGCAGGTACTCCTAGAATTCCCATCTTATCGATGAGGAAACTGAAGCACAGAGAGGTTAAGTAACCAGCCCAAGGTCACACAGCCAGTAAGTTGTCGGGCCAAGATTCACGTTCACATTCAGGCCTGTCTGCTCTAGAGCCTATGTTCTGAACCATTACATAATATTGTCCATTATCTGAATTGATTCAGGCCAGGCACAGTGGTGCAGCCTGTAATCCCAGCACATTGGGAAGTTGAGGTGGGAGGCTCACTTTGAGGCCAGGAGTTTGAGAGCAGCCTGGGCAACAGAGTGAGACCCTCATCTCTACAAAAAATAAAAAATAAAAAAACATTACCTGGGCACAGTGGTGCATGCCTGTAGTCCTAGCTACTGGGAGACTGAGGCTGGAGGATCACTTGAGCCCAGGTGTTTGAGGCTGCAGTGAGCTATGATCATGCCATTGCACTTTAGCCTTGATGACAGAGGGAGACTGTCTCTTAAAAAGTGATCAGGGATCTGCTTAAGGGAGGTGATGGTGACATGGGTTTAAACGTTTTCATCATGCAAGGAAAAAAGGAAGGGGACTCACAGAGGCACACAGCCAAGAATCAGGGTAGGGTCTGGGAGCGCCGAGGGGATACAAGCTAAGCCACAGGTGGGACGACAGGGCCGGGCGAGGGACAAGCTGGAGAGGCCAACAAGGGCAGACCACAGAGGCCCAGAGCCTGCGCCAGGTAGCAGGACTCCTCAGAGAGCAAGGGAGAGCCATGGAAGGATTTTAAGCTGGAGGGAGGCTCTCTCTGATTTTTGCTTGGAGAAGCCATAAGGTGGCTGAGAGTGGGTGCCAAGAGAGGGGTGGTTCTGGCTGACCAGCTGTGGAGGGTTGGGGAGAGATGGTGACCTAGTACCTGGGGAAAATCCCCTGCCACCCTCCTTTTCTCCTTGGCATTCATGTCTGTAATAAGAACAGGAAGGAGGCTAGGCACGGTGACTCACACCTGTCATCCCAGCACTTTGGGAGGCTGAGGCGGGTGGATCACCTGAGCTCGGGAGTTCGAGACCAGCCTGACCAACATGGAGAAACCCTGTTTCTACTAAAAATGCAAAAATTAGCCAGGCTGGTAGCGGGTGCCTATACTCCCAGCTACTCTGGAGGCTGAGGCAGGAAAATTGCTTCAACCTGGGAGGCGCAGGTTGCAGTGAGCCGAGATTGCGCCACTGCACTCCCACCTGGGGGAAAGAGTAAAATTCCGTCTCAAAAAAATGAAAAAAAAAAAAAAGGACAGGGTGGCAGGTGGGTAAGTGACCAGATCCTGCTGGCCATCAGGGACAGGAGAGGTGGTCCCTGTGGGACGCTGTGTCCTGGTGCCCAGGTGGCGTCAGGTTCAACTCCAACACTGCGATCCTCAACGGGGGCGCTGTGGGGACCCACATTCAGACACCCATGCCCACCAGTCTACACCAGAGGGCAGACGGGTGTCTAAGGAGCACACACTGCGGGGAAGAGCGCGGGGAGACAGGTGTCTGAGGAGTACACGCCGCGGGGAAGAGACGGGCATCTGAGGAGCACACACTGCGGGGAAGAGACGGGCATCTGAGGAGCACACACTGCGGGGAAGAGACGGGCGTCTGAGGAGCACACGCTGCAGGCAAGAGCGTGGGCCTCCGGCTGCAGGGGACTCATGAGGAGCCATTCCAAAGACTGAGCCTTTGCTGAGAGGGAACCTGGGGCCAGGTGGCTGCTCTTTTCACGTGGGCAACAGTGTCCAGTGAGAAAACAAACTTCTTTTCATGTGAGAGGAAAAAAAAAAAAAAGGCCTCTCCTGAATTCCTGGCTGGGTAGCCAGGTAGACGGCAGAGCAAAATGCTGTACTAAAAGTTTTATGTGGCTGGGCACGGTGGTTCACACCTGTAATGCCAGCACTTTGGGAGGCCGAGGTGGAAGGATCACCTGAGGCCAGAAGTTCAAGATCAGCCTGGCTAACACGGTGAAACCTCATCTCTACTAAAAATACAAAAATTAGCCAGACGTGGTGGCATGCACCTGTAATCCCAGCTACTCGGGAGGCTGAGGCAGGAGAATTACGTGAACCTGGAAGGTGGAGGTTGCACTCCAGCCTGGGCAACAGAGCAAGACTCGGTCTCATAAAGAAAAAAGCTTTATGTGCATTATCTTATGTAATCCTCTTAACAATTACATGGTGAGTAGTGAGTTCTATTATTATCCCCATTTCATAGAGGAGTAAACTGAGGCACAGGGAGATGAACTAACTTGCTCATAGTCACATAGTTAATGGTGAAACTGGGATCTGAATACAGGCAGCCTGAGAAGCGGCTCTTCCGTCCACCTCCAGCCTCCTTTTAGCCGAGTGTTTTGAGCCCATTTGAACACAGTCACTGTGTCCAGGGATACCAGCGAAGAATTAGATCAATGTCAGGATATGACGCACAGGCAGTCTCAGCGGTAACAACGGTCCACACACATACATGATAAGTTAACTCACTGCAGCCTCACACCGTGCCGGGAAGCAGGCACTAATATTATCCCAATTTTAAAGATGAGGAAACTGAAGCTCAGAGAGGTCACATGACTGACCCAAGGCCACACAGCTGCTGAGTGGCAAAGCTTGGAACCCAGGCAGTCTGGTCTCAGACACTGCCCTCTCTGTTGCTACTAAGTCAGTCACGCTACAGCACACATACTTTTTTTTTCTTTGAGATGAAGTCTCATTCTGTCGCCCAGGTTAGAGTGCAGAGGTGCGATCTCAGCTCACTACAACCTCCACCTCCCGAGTTCAAGTGATTCTCCTGCCTAAGCCCCCCGAATAGCTGGGATTACAGGTGTCTGCCACCACGCCCGGCTAATTTTTATACTTTTAGTAGAGACAGGGGTCTCACCATGTTGGTCAGGCTGGTGTTGAACTCCTGACCTCAGGTGATCTGCCTGCCTCTGCCTCCCAGAGTGCTGGGATTATAAGCGAGAGCTGCTGCGCCCGGCCTCAGTGCACACAGTTCTAACTTGCCTAGGGGGCTGGTCCCCCAGGCCACAGGCCATGAGAAGCAGCAACTACAAGAGAAAAGCCGCTGCTGGAACACGCCCAGCAGAGCAGGGGGAAGCCAACGATCCCGGCAGATGAAGGACAGGAACCAGCAGGCACAGTGCTCTCATGCCAATGTGTGTGCGGGCAGACAGCCCGGCGGGAGCAGCAGGACCATGGCCTGAGCCTGCCTGCCAGGCACAGAACCACAGGGGCACCCAGGCAGACCCAAAAGGGGGTGCATTCGGCCCTGTATCATTCACGCTGCAGGTCAGCCTGGGAATGGATCGTGCAGTTTGGTAGGTCACCCTCTGGAACGGATTGAAAAGGATTATCTCACCTAATAAGGGCAGGTATTACTTTATGAGGCTTATTTCAAGCGTGCGTGTATATATGTGTATTGTGCCAAGTTGCAGTGTGAAATGATTTTCCCACTATGGATTTTGTCCCAACAGGTGGAAGTAGTGTGACCACCCCTGAGTAAGTCGCTGTTTATTCCTGCAATGGAATTCCAGGCAGCTTTGACCATGCACAGTTTAGAGCTACAGGCAGAAGCGATGATGAACCTCAAAACATACATCTAACCAGAAAACAGCAGGTCACAGAAACATACTTACAATGTGATTCTTCTTCTTTTTATTCTTTTTTTTACATTTGCATTTATTTATGTATCTATGTATTTATTAATTTATTTATTTTGAAGTAGAGATGGAGTTTCGCTATGTTGCCCAGGCTGGTCTCAAACTCCTGGGCTCAGGCAATCCAGCTGCTTCAGCCTCCCAGAGTGCTGGGATTACACGTGTGAACCACTGCGCCCGGCCATCTCATTCTTCTTTAATAAACCAAACCCAGACATTGTATGTGCTGTTTCGCATATATGGTACCTTTCACATATAACACAGAAAATGGCTGGGTGCGGTGGCTCATGCCTGTAATCCCAACACTTTGGGAGGCTGAGAAGGGCAGATCACCTGAGGTCAGGAGTTCAAGACCAGCCTGGCCAACATGGTGAAACCTCGTCTGTACAAGAAATGCAAAAATTAGCTAGGCGTGGTGGCGGGCACCTGTAATCCCAGCTACTCAGGAGGCTGAGGCAGGAGAACTGCTTGAACCTGGGAGGTGGAGGTTGCAGTGAGCCAAGACTACACCACTGCACTCCAGCCTGGGTGACAGAGTGAGACTCCACCTCAAAAAAAAAAAAAAAAAAAAAAAAGCAATCAAAAGTGTGTAGGGCTAGTCCAACCCTTACGTTTTACAGCTGAGGACACAGTAGCAGAGCTAGAATAAAAACCCAGATTTCCTGCCTCCCAGTGCAGCAAAAGCCACCATTGTAACGATGGCCCAGAATTACCCAGAGAAGGCTGAAGCCTGTTCAGACTACAGGGAGCCTGTTTTTGTGCCCTGGACCCACAGCAGCCTAGTGAAGCCAAGGGATCCTTCTCTGAAGAATGTTTTGAAATGCATAAAACTAAACTATGCAGGATGACAAAGTAAACCAACTATATTAAAATACTGTCCTAGTCATAGAAACTCTCAGGAGTCCAAGAGAACTAAGAATGCAGTACTCACACACAAGAGAAGTAAGAATGCAGTACTCACACACAGGAGAAGTAAGTATGCAGTATTCACAGGACAAGTAAGAATGCGGGAAGAAGTAAGAATGCGGTACTCACAAGAGAAGAATGTGGTACTCACACACCAGAGAAGTAAGAATGCGGTACTCACACACAAGAGAAGTAAGTATGAAGTACTCATAGGAGAAGAATGCAGAAAGAAGTAAGAATGCAGTATTCACACAAGAGAAGAATGCAGTACTCATACACAAGAGAAGTATGCGGTACTCACACACAAGAGAAGTAAGAATGTACTCACACACAGGAGAAGTAAGAATGCGGTACTCACACACAGGAGAAGTAAGAATGTGGTACACACAGGAGAAGTAAGAATGTGGTACTCACACACAAGAGAAGTAAGAATGTGGTACTCACACACAAGAGAAAATGTGGTACTCACACACAGAAGTAAGAATGCAGTACTCACACACAGGAGAAGAACGCGGGGAGAAGTAAGAATACGGTCCTCACCACACAAGTAAGAATGCGGTACTCACACACAAGAGAAAAATGTGGTACTCACACACAGAAGTAAGAATGCGGTACTCACACACAAGAGAAGAATGAGGTACTCACATACAAGAGAAGTAAGTATGCGGTACTCACACACAAGAGAAGAATGCAGTACTCACACACAAGTAAGAATGCGGTACTCACACACAGGAGAAGTAAGAATGCGGTACTCACACACAAGAGAAGAATGAGGTACTCACATACAAGAGAAGTAAGTATGCGGTACTCACACACAAGAGAAGTAAGAATGCGGTACTCACACACAAGAGAAGAATGAGGTACTCACATACAAGAGAAGTAAGTATGCAGTACTCACACACAAGAGAAGTAAGAATGCGGTACTCACACACAAAAGAAAATGTGGTACTCACAGAAGTAAGAATGCAGTACTCACACACAGGAGAAGAACGCGGGGAGAAGTAAGAATGAAGTCCTCACCACACAAGTAAGAATGCGGTACTCACACACAAGAGAAAAATGTGGTACTCACACACAGAAGTAAGAATGCGGTACTCACACACAAGAGAAGAATGAGGTACTCACATACAAGAGAAGTAAGTATGCGGTACTCACACACAAGAGAAGAATGCAGTACTCACACACAAGTAAGAATGCGGTACTCACACACAGGAGAAGTAAGAATGCGGTACTCACACACAAGAATGAGGTACTCACATACAAGAGAAGTAAGTATGCAGTACTCACACACAAGAGAAGTAAGAATGCGGTACTCACACACAAAAGAAAATGTGGTACTCACAGAAGTAAGAATGCAGTACTCACACACAGGAGAAGAACGCGGGGAGAAGTAAGAATGAAGTCCTCACCACACAAGTAAGAATGCGGTACTCACACACAAGAGAAAAATGTGGTACTCACACACAGAAGTAAGAATGCGGTATTCACACACAAGAGAAGAATGCAGTACTCACACACAGAAGTAAGAATGCAGTACTCACACACAGGAGAAGAACGCGGGGAGAAGTAAGAATGCGGTCCTCACCACACAAGAGAAGTAAGAATGCGGTACTCACACACAAGAGAAGTATGAGGTACTCACACACAAGGGAAGAATGCGGTACTCACACACAGAAGTAAGAATGCGGTACTCACACACAGGAGAAGTAAGAATGTGGTACTCACACTCAGGAAGCACTCAGTAAAAGCCAGCAACACTTACTAGCGGTCACCCTCAGAATCCCTTCCACGTCCTTGGTTGTGGGTCAATGATGCTGAGGAGGGAGGCCCAGGGACCCATGCCTTTGAATAAGACCCGTGGGAGCCCCTCCAGGGCCTGGTCTCGGCTGAGGGATGAGGGATGCTGGCCCTGAACTGCAGACCCCACGCATGATGCTGCCACCGCAGAGGCAGGTGCCTTCTTGAGAGAACAGGTCCCTCAGGGCTGAGAGGAGAGGGACCCACAGCAGGCCCTGCCTGGAGACAGGGAGGAAGGACGCAGGAGAAAATGCTAACACCAACAGGAGCAGAGCCCTGGGGTCTAGGGCTGCTGTACTGCTCCTCTCTGGTACAAGATTCAAGAATTACTTGAACCCAGGAGGTGAAGGCTGCAGTGAGCCAAGATGACATCAATGCACTCCAGCCTAGGCGACAGAGCGAGACTCCGTTTCAAAAACAAAAAACAAACAAAAAAAACCCTCCCCCGACACACACAAAAGGACTAACACATCCTCTTACAGGCCAGGCACTCACACATTATTTAAGCAAAGTTCATCAAATGTTAGCTCTGCAACTGCACAGTCAGTAGGAATTACGCCCCAGACACAGATGAGGAAACGCTCAAAGATGCAACAGGCTTCATCGAGTCAGCACTGACACCTTACGTCTCTCTGACTCTAAGGAGAACTGAATTCCGACGAACGTCCATTCATTCGTTCTTCATCCATTCACTCACTCACCAGACACTTCTCACGTTTCAGGCACTGCTCCGGGAGGCAGGGGTACGACGGAGCGGTAAACAGACCAAATGTCTGCCCTGTGGAGCCACCTTCATGCAACAGCCACACACAGAGCGCGTACGAGGCTCTGGGGAGGGAGGCGGCGCAGATGACTCAGACAGGGCTACCCCAGAGGAGCTCACATTCAGGTTAATGGAGGTGTTGCCATTCTGTGTTGAAGAAGTGGGGGAGGACAGATGTAGCGCATCTAAGCACATATTCTACTGTGAATTATTAACACTTTTCACAGAGTCCACGCTCCACAAAGGGAACTTCAGCAATATGGAAATCTCCCAAGGTGGGATGCCCGTGGGGTGGAGGTAACATCACTCCATTGAGCCGTTGCTCTCTGGCTCCCCCACCTCCAGGAGTGCTGCAGACGGTGCCTGGGCTGAGAGAAGGGGGCAGGTGTCACTGGACCACCCTGCCTTCTAAATATCTATGTGGATTCCCGCTCCAAGGACACCATCCCTTCTCAGGGACACAAGGCTGGGGCGCCCGAGTCTCATCTGCCTCCCAGCCACCTATCCTGGGAAGGTTTTGCAGGGAACCCCCGTCACCCATAAGTCCAGTCTTTTTTTTTTTTTCAAAGACAAGGTCTCACTCCTTTGCCCAGGCCAGAGTGCAGAATGTGATCACAGCTTCACTGTAACCTCAAACTCCTGGGCTCACAAGATCCTCCCACCTCAGCCTCCCAAGTAGCTAAGACTCTCGGGGCATTCCACCACACCTGGCTAATTTTTTAAAATTTTTTTGTAGAGACAGGGTCTTGATATGTTGCCAAGACTGGTCTTGAACTCTTAGTCTCAAGCAATCCTCCCACCTCTGCCTCCCTCCCAAAGTGCTAAGATTACAGGTGTGAGCCACTGTGCCTGGTCAAAGGCACTCTTTTTTTTTTTTTTTTTTTTTTTTTTTGAGATGAGGTCTCGCTCTGTAGCCCAGGCTGGAGTGCAGTGGCGTGATCTTGGCTCACTGCAACCTCCGCCTCCAGGGTTCAAGCAATTATCCTGCCTCAGCTTCCCCAGTAGCTAGGATTACAGGTGTGCACCACCAAGCTCGGCTAATTTTTGTATTTTTAGTAGAGATGAGGTTTCACCATGTTGGCCAGGCTGGTCTCAAACTCCTAACCTCAAGGGATCCGCCCACCTCAGCCTCCCAAAGTGCTGGGATGACAGGTGTGAGCCACTGTGCCTGGCCAGACATCATTCCTTTTACAGCTGGGCTGAAGGCACCTGTTAGGTCCTCTTCCACCCCCTGCACCACTAGCTAACGGTAATCATAGCACCCATTCCCATGGAAGCCCCAAAGCAGCCCAGGAGATGCATTTCACTGCGGAGGCTCATTAAGTGACTCTCCCAGTGCTGCTCGGACTTTACACGGGGACTCTGGGATTCAAATCCAGGCTCTGCCATGCTGCAATTTCTCTTTCCTTTGCCAACACACCCTCCAGAGGTTAGAGACTCCCAGCAGAAGTGAGGATGTTAAAAAACTCAGTTTGTGGTGAGGACCCAGTGAGTGTTTATCAACAGTAACAATCATCCCTTACTCTGGTAGAGAACAGTGCCATGAACACACATCACCAGCATCCAGCTTCTTAGCTGATTTTTACAACAGTCCCAGGACATACGTGGGGCAGGCGTTTATAGCCCTCACTTTGCAGACAGGAGAGACTCAGCAAGAACAGTTGCACCTGGACACAGCCTAGTTTCCTGGCGTGTGCCCCTCCGGATCCCCTCTCCCTGCTGCTCCATCCTCTTTTCCACCCCAGCAGGAGATGAGAGGAAGGCAAAGGCATGAGGCTGGGATGTGGTGCCCCCAGCTCCCCACTGTGGGCCACCCGGGCTGTGCACACTCCTGCACAGAAGCCCTCACTACGTGGCCTCTGCCTCCAGGTCTAGGACACAGACCCTCCCCTCACCTCACCCACATTTCCATCACAGCTCTCCTCACAGTCCCAGCCTAAGTGTGGCATCTGCTTCCTGACGGGCCCTAATGGATGCCGCAGCCAGCAGTTCAAAGGTTGGTAACTCTGGTCTCTTGACGGATGAACCAGGGCCTCTCCGGACCCCACAATAAGCATCACTGAGTAGTCTCTTGGGGACTTGTGGGGAGGGACAGGGAGAAAAGGAAGACGGGAAGGAACTGGAAGGAGCTGGTGGCAGAAACAACAAGCAAAACTCCTGCGTCTCAGATTTCTCTGAATTAACCTGAGTTGACCTTAGGAACACGGAAAAAGATCCTAATGCTGAGAAGTTGGGCCTGGGGGAGGCCCACGGTGGGAACAAAAGTGGAAAAAACTCGGAATGTAGGTTCCGGGCCAAGCGGGGCTGCTGCTGCTACCCAGGAGTGTTCTGCTCACAAGCTGGGAGGAGGACCCGGGCACCCTTGTAGCAACGGGCATTTCCACACTGCTGCTTCTGGAAGGGGCCTGGGGTGAGGACAGGTGAGCAGCTGATGGTTGGAGGGGGAGGTTGCAGGCACCTGATGCCCAGCTCGCCGTCTCAAGGAGCCAGCCAAGACTCTGGGAAAGGGAGGTGCCACCTGTGGGCTCTGAGACCCTCTTTTCCATGTGTTCCCCATGGCATAAGTACCCAGGGTTGGTGCTGGGACTTGGGGCTGTTAGGCTTCTGTCATGCACTGGCCTCCAGCCTCGCCTCCACCAGAAGCACACCGCCGGGCTGTACCGCCAAACCCTGGGTGGTGGAGAAGAGCACGGAGGAGGGCTCTTCTCAGGGGTGGGGCAGCAGCACATGGGTTTCCTTCCTTCTGCTTTTAGATACTTTTTTTTTTTTTTTTTGAGATGGAGTCTCGCTCTGTCGCCCAGGCTGGAGTGCAGTGGCCAGATCTCAGCTCACTGCAAGCTCCGCCTCCCGGGTTTACGCCATTCTCCTGCCTCAGCCTCCCGAGTAGCTGGGACTAGAGGCGCCCGCCACCTTGCCCGGCTAATTTTTTTTAGTAGAGACGGGGTTTCACCGTGTTAGCCAGGATGGTCTCGATCTCCTGACCTCGTGATCCGCCCGTCTCGGCCTCCCAAAGTGCTGGGATTACAGGCTTGAGCCACCACGCCCGGCTGCTTTTAGATACTTTTCTAATCCTCATTAGCTCCATGCGTTCATTTTACAAAAGGGAGAAAATCCTATCCGGGAGAATAATGAAGATTTTCAAGGAGAAGGGAGACATCACACTGGACCACAGTTCTTTGTGAATCAGTTAAGTCTGCAATGGACCGGGAATTAGGATTTGCAAGCAGGGAGCTCAATAGGGCCTGGAAGCCAGCCTGTTAGGGATGCTGGCATCAGGGATGCTCGCAGTAAACACTCAGGATACACTGGGGTTGTCTGCACCTGGGACAGGCTGGCACGTGACCGATGTCTCCATAACAGTCATGGGGTGGCGGACAGGAAGGTATAAAGCCCACGTGAGCTCCACATGCCTGGCTGGGCCCTCTCTCTCTGCAAGGATCTCAGAGGAACAGAAGTCACACCTCCGTCTGGGGTGATACATGCTGGGGAGATAATGCTGCATTATCACCTGCTTTGTGAAACCATCCCTGTGGGTTTCCAGGTCCTTGACCTTAAAGAAACTATGCAGCTAGGTGCGGTGGCTCACGCCTGTCATCCCAGCGCTTTGAAAGGCTATGGCGGGAGGAGTGCTTGAGCCCAGGAGTTTGAGACCAGCCTGGGCAGCAAAGTGAGACCCCATTTTTACAAACAATCAAAAAATAGCTGGATGTGGTGGTGGGTACCAAGCTACATGGGAAAGTGAAGTTGGAGGATGGCTTGAGCTGAGGAGGTTGAGGCTGCAGTGAGCTGTGATCACACCACTGCACTGCAGCCTGGGTGACAGAAAGGCACCTTACCTCAAAAAAAAAAAAAAAAAAGAAGAAGAAAAGAAAAAACTATACATGCTTTGATTGTAGCAACCGGCAAGCAAGCCTGAAGTGCAGGGTTCTCACTAAGAACATTAACATTGGCCAGTCAGGAGTTCAAGACCAGCCTGGCCAACACAGTGAAACCCCGTCTCTACTAAAACACAAAAAATTGGCTGGGCACAGGGGCTCACGCCTGTAATTCCAGCACTTTTGTAGGCTGAGGCAGGCGGATCATGAGGTCGGGAGTTTGAGGCCAGCCTGGCCAACATGGTGAAACCCCGTCTCTATTAAAATACAAAATTAGCTGGGTATGGTGGTGGGTGCCTGTAGTCCCAGCTACTCAGGAGGCTGAGGCAGGAGAATCCTCGAACCCGGCAGGCAGAGGTTGCAGTGAGCCGAGATTGGGCCACTGCACTCCAGCCTGGGCGACAGAAAGAGACTCTGTCTCAAAAAAAGAAAAAAAAANGTAGCAACCGGCAAGCAAGCCTGAAGTGCAGGGTTCTCACTAAGAACATTAACATTGGCCAGTCAGGAGTTCAAGACCAGCCTGGCCAACACAGTGAAACCCCGTCTCTACTAAAAACACAAAAAATTGGCTGGGCACAGGGGCTCACGCCTGTAATTCCAGCACTTTTGTAGGCTGAGGCAGGCGGATCATGAGGTCGGGAGTTTGAGGCCAGCCTGGCCAACATGGTGAAACCCCGTCTCTACTAAAAATACAAAAATTAGCTGGGTATGGTGGTGGGTGCCTGTAGTCCCAGCTACTCAGGAGGCTGAGGCAGGAGAATCCTCGAACCCGGCAGGCAGAGGTTGCAGTGAGCCGAGATTGGGCCACTGCACTCCAGCCTGGGCGACAGAAAGAGACTCTGTCTCAAAAAAAGAAAAAAAAAAAAAAAGGCTGGGCATGGTAGCTCATGCCTGTAATCCCAGCACTTTGGGAGGCCGAGGCAGGCGGATCACGAGGTCAGGAGATTGAGACTATCCTGGCTAACATGGTGAAACCCCGTCTCTACTAAAAATACAAAAAAAAAATTAGCCGGATGTGGTAGCGGGCGCCTATAGTCTCAGCTACACGGGAGGCTGAGGCAGGAGAATGGAGTGAACCCCGGGGGCGGAGCTTGCAGTGAGCTGAGATCGCACCACTGCACTCCTGCCTGGGTGACAGAGTGACACTCCATCTCAAAAAAAAAAAAAAAAAAATTAATCTGATGCTCCATTATTTTGTGACTCAGTGTTCTCCCCTGTAAACTGGAGATAAGTATCTTCTTCATAGACTTTGTGAAGAATAAGGGAGTTAATACAGACAAAGGGCTTGCAACAGTGTGGGACACACAGCAAGTGCTAGGCTAACGTTAGCTGTGATCACTGGCCACTCTCCATCAATCGCACCATGATTTTTTGTGTCGACTCTGTATCAACTACTGTAAAAGCAAAATCTCAAATGTTTCTGTGACAATGCCATAGACACTTTTCTTCAGCTTGGCCTCGGGGAGCCAGGGGATGGCACAAAAGAGAGAAGCAAGTAACAAGATGAGCAAGGAGCATCTGGGTGGGACCCGCAAAGTGTCACACGTAGCATTGAATCCAGATGCAGGGACACCAGATAAAATGCAAGACGCCCCGTGAACACGAAGGTCGGGTGAGCAACAGATAAGCTTTCCTTCTACTATGTCCCAAGTTTTGTATGGGATATACTTTCTTTTCTTTCTCTGAGACAGGGTCTCACTCTCTTGCCCAGGCTGGACTACAGAGGCGTGATCTCGGCTCACTGCAGCCTCGATTTCCCCAGCTCAAGCCATCCTCCCACCTCAGACTCCCTAGGAGCTGGGACTACAGGCGTGAGCCACCCCCCCAGCTAATTTTTTGTATTTTTATTAGAGACAAGTTCTCACTATGTTGCCCAGGTTGGTCTCGAGCTCCTGGCCTCAAGTGATCCTCCTGCCTCGGCCTCCAAATATGCCCAGCCATATGGGATATACTTATACTTAAAAATTATTCAGTTTATCTAAAATTCTAATGTAACTGGGCATCCTTATTTTTATTTGCTGAAACACTCAGCAACCCTTTCAATCTGGTTGGTAAGGTTGTTCCCATTCTAAAGGTGAGAAAAACAAAGCTCACTAGAGCGTAAGTAACTTGCCGGAGGTCACAGGCCAAGCAGATGTTCAAAGACCAAGCTCCCGGCCTGCAGAGGTACCTCTGCCCACCTGAGCAACAGGCCTGGGGCCAGAGAACCAGGCCCTGGAGCACCTTCCCACCATCCAAAAATGCCCCTCAGTCCCTGGAGGGGAGCCTGTGACCCAGAGGAGCCATTTTCTCCCTGGAAGAGGGAGCTCCCCACAAGCCAGTGCCAGGGGAAGGCCTCCTGCAGGTGGGTGGCCGGGAGGAGGTGCGGGAGAGGGCTGCAGTCAGTCAGGGTGGCACCCACAGTGCTTCCAGGAGCCGCCTCTGCCTGGCGCTGGGACCCGGAGGCAAAACATCCAGGAGAAAACTCAGGAAGCTCCAGAGGAAACCCCTCAGGAAGTCCTGAAATAGTTCCACAGCCCAGAGTGAAAACTTTTTTTTTTTTTTTTTTTTTTTTTCTGAGATGAAGTTTTGCTCTTGTTGCCTGGGCTGGAGTGCAATGGCACGATCTCGGCTCACTGCAACCTCCTCCTCCTGGGTTCAAGTGATTCTCCTGTCTGAGCTTCCAGAGTAGCTGGAATTACAGGCTCCCATCACCAGGCCCAGCTAATTTTTGTATTTTTTAGTAGAGAGAGGGTTTCACCATGTTGGTTGGGCTGGTCTCGAACTCCTGACCTCAGGTGATCTGCCCGCCTCGGCCTCCCAAAGTACTGGGATTACAGGCATGAGCCACCATGACCAGCCCCAGAACGAAAACTTTCAAGTGAGAGCAGCCCTGAGGGTGCTATGGTCTCTCTGAGTCCAGGGCGTAGACCTCATTGCCCGGCAGATCTGCCCGGCTCTCAGGGGCCCCTCCCCAGAGCCCACGCAGATGGCCTCAGCCCCCGGGAGTGCCACACCCACCCTCCCCGGCATGGTCCCACTTCTGCTCTCCCAGAGACCATGCAGATGGCCTCGGCCCCTGCCTCCCAGGGTGCCCGCACCCACCCTCCCCAGCACGGTCCCCACCTCCACTCTCCCAGAGCCCACGCAGATGGCCTCAACCCCTCGGAGTACCCACACCTACCCTCCCCAGCGCGGTCCCACCTCCGCTCTCCCAGAGCCTGAGGTGGAGTTTCACTTTGGTCATTCTCAGCTCTATTTTTACTCAGAGGTGATAAGGAACGCCAAACGTTCAAAGCAGGACAGCCAAGTCGCCTGACTCCATGTGGCTGCAGGGCTAAGCTTTTCTGTGCACAGGGACAGGGGAGGGCTGCGGCCCCATGGAGGGCTTCTCTCCAGGGCCAAGGGTCTAGGTCCAGTGCCCAGTCCCCAGTCCCCGGTCCTGACACTCAAGCAGGTGACATTTAGCCTCCTCTTGACCTGGCTGAGAAAGGCCAACAGCATCCCCGGGCAGAGGAACAGCATATGCAAAAGGCACCAAACTATGAATGGGAGAGCGTGGTATGCCTGGGAAACCAGGAGAGGCTCAGTGTGGCCGGAGGCCCAGGGGTGTGGTAGTGGGGCCAGGAGGGGAGGCTGCGGCTGGAGATGGTTGGAGCCAGTCTCTGAAAAGACTCCCACGTTGTGCTAAGGAGTTTAGAGTTTATCCTCCAGGAAGGAGGGAGCTACAAAGGCTTGGAGGGCAGATGTTGCGGGTGCCTGGTTCTTCCCACCCAGTGTGGGCAGCACAGGCCTCACCTGGGGCTTGCTAGAAATACAGATTCCCGGCTGGGCGCGGTGGCTCACACCTGTCATCCCAGCACTTTGGGAGGCCGAGGCGGGCAAATCACCTGAGGTCAGGAGTTCAAGACCAGCCTGACCAACACAGTGAAACCTCGTCTCTACTAAAAATACAAAAAAAAAAAAAATTAGCCGGGCATGGTAGCACGCACCTGTAATCCCAGCTACTCGGGAGGCTGAGGCAGGAGAATCGCTTGAACTGGGAGGAGGAGGCTACAGTGAGAGCTGAGATCGTGACACTGCACTCCAGCCCAGGTGACAGAGTCCGACTCCGTCTCAAAAACAACAAACAAACAAAAGAAAGAAAGAAATGCAGAATCCAAGGCTCCGGACCTGCCAAATCAGAACCTGCATTTCCATCATGGCGGACCTTCCACGAGGGCTGGGGGACCCCGTGATACCCGAGTGATTCATCTTCTCTGGTGAGGCAAAGCACTGAGCCAGACTGGCTGGGCAGAGAGAGAGGCCACTGGTTGGATGTCTCCAGTATCCCCTTCTCATGGCCCTTCTTCCCTCCTAACACCCACCTCCACCTCCTACTTGGATCCTCCCTGCTCCAAGACTCTCCGGGGCATCCCAAGTGCTGGATCCAGGGACCCAGAGCCCCAACGCGCTTCCTCTTTTCATAGCCACCTCCGACGCCAGCCAACCACAAAGCAGCATTTCCCAGGGTTCCACCTGCTTGGTGCTTGGCTGGGTGTTGTGGGGAAAGGAGAACCACCGTGGTGAAGGCTCGGTCCCCCGAGCAGAGGGCACGAGCCGAGGAGTTTTTCAGACATGCAGAGGCCTGGGCCCCAACCTGGGGTCTCATGCCCCAGACCCTGGCATTGGGCGCTTCTGGCAAAGAACACAGGCTGAGGCATGCAGACAGATCTGTGTTGTGTGACCTCTGGGAAGTCTTGCGGAAGCATGAAACAGGATAAAAATGGCTAAGAACTCAGCAGGTAGCTGGAGGTTAAATGGGATACTGTTAGCAAAGCGCACAGGACAACGAACATCTGGCATCCTATCACGGCAGCCTTTGTTGTTATCCTTTGTGTCTCTAAGGAGTTGAGAGTCTGGCAGAGAAGAGATGACAACTGGCATGAAACACTGCACAGGTAAACACTAGAAAACAACATGGTATCAGCCGGGCACGGTGGCTCACGTCTGTCATCCCAGCACTTTGGGAGGCCAAGGCGGGCGGATCACTTGAGGTCAGGAGTTCAAAACCAGCCTGGCCAACATGGTGAAACTCCATCTCTGCTAAAAATACAAAAATTAGCGGGGCGTGGTGGCGCACACCTGTAATCCCAGCTACTCAGTAGGCTGAGGCGGGAGAATCACTAACTGGGAGGCAGAGGTAGGAGTCAGCTGAGAGGTTGTGGAGATTGCGCCGGTGCAATCCAGCCTGGGCGACAAGAGTGAGACTCTGTCTCAAAAAAAAGATAAGAAAGTACTAAGTGATGTGAGCCAGAGCAAGCAGCATTAGGGACTCTGAGCCAGGGATCTCACTAAGACCAGTGCTCGAATCAGACCTGGAGGGCTTCCTGGAGATGGTGGTAGCTGAGTTGAGGCTTGAAGCTGGTTAGGAGATCCTTGGAGCACAGAGGTTTGCAGGATAGTGAGGGGCCTTACTGGCTAGAGACCGGGCAGTGTGCTGGGAAACTGGATAACAAGAAGTTCCCACAGTCTGGACTGAATATGGCAGGAAAGGCGATGCCCCACTGAACCCATGGAAGGAGAGAAAATGGGTTTAGCTCAGCCACAGGCAATTAGAAAGGGAACAAGGTTCTTAACTCAGGGAGGGGCTTGACAACAGACACTGCAGGTACCCCCAGTAGGGGCCTGGCTGTGCTGGCAGCTGACCAGCTGCAGCAGGGCCATCCGGCTAGAAGCAGCAGCTCTCCTGACAGCCAATGTGTGTTCCACCCTCTCTTGCCAGAGAGCAGGAGACCGAATCAGCTCCTGCCTTTGGTTTCTGAAGATTCTACACCCAAGCATGGCACGTGGGGCCCCAGCTCATCCAGGCCTCCCAAGGGGGAACGTGGGTCAGGAGCTGCCACGAGGTCTGCAAAACGCCTGCTGGCCTCCATCAAGTCAAGGTGGCTGTTCCATGCAGCTGGGTGGACACCAGCTGGTCTCTCAGGACCCTCCCCGTGACGCACTCACAAAGTAACTACCAAGGCTTTCTGCTCCATTAACACCAAAGCTGGCCCTGCAGGGGAAAGAGGAGGTAGGGAGGACTCGGGTTTTGTCTAGACAGAGGCATTAGCAAAGTCAGAGGATGACTGAGCTTCTGCTGCACAGGAAGAGGGTGAGCAGAGGAGGGCAGAGGAGACCTCGTGTGTCCCCCTCATGGTGCCCCCCATGGCAGAAGTCACCAGCAGAGGCCAAGAACAATGGCCATCCCCCTTCTTATCCTTCAAATCAGGGTAACAACCTTTCATAGGTTTACTGTGAAGATGAAAGGAGATCACAAACGTGAGAACACTCGCTCGACTCTGGCACCCGTGAGGTGTCCAATCAATTACTGTGTTACTTTTATTCCTATTGGGAAACGGGCTCAAAAGACCTGTGTCAGGGGTTGCCTTTCATCTGGCCAGAATCCAGAGCTACAGAAGGGTCTGGCTTGATTTGAAGTCTCAGCCAAAGGGGGCTCTGCTAAGGTGTAAGCCCCCCAGACACAGGCTTTCCCCCAGGCTGCTGGACTCTCTGCGGGGGACTCTCTGGGCTCGAGGGCGGTCGTGGGTGTGGGACTGGGTCTGGAGGGTCTGCACCACCCCGTCATTAACATGCTGCATGCGGGAGAGTTCAAACACAGCAGCTGGCTCTGCAGCCCAGCAGGCCCTGGGCCTCGGCAAAGGGCCTTGGTGCTCAGTGGCCTGATTTATGGCTGAGGGCTTTCTTTATTTTCCTTTTGAAACTGTGGAGGTGGATTTTAAAAGGCTGGAGAGCAAGGCCAGCACGCGTGGGCTCTGCCAAATCCCCACGTCCTTGCCCCTGGCCTCGCTCTAGAAACTGGGCACTGGCCCTGCTCCATCCCAACCGCCAAAGTCTATTCTCACTCTCCCTTTCTGTGTTTGTGTTTGTGTGGGGGGGTGTGTTTGTGTGTGGGGGGGTGTGTTTGTGTATGTTAACAATCAGCATTTCTTGCCAATAATCCCAGGAACGCAGTAACGCAGGCACGTGGGTAATACAGGCACATGGATAATGCAGGCAGGTGGGTAATGCAGTTACGTGGGTAATGCAGGCACGTGGATAATGCAGGCAGGTGGGTAATGCGGGCACGTGGGTAATGCAGGCACATGGGTAATGATTCAGGCACGCGGGTAATGCAGGCAGGTGGATAATGCAGGCAGGTGGGTAATGCAGGCAGGTGGGTAATGCAGGCATGTGGGTAATGATGCAGGCACGTGGGTGACGCAGGCACGTGGGTGACGCAGGCACGTGGGTAATGCAGGCACGTGGGTAATGCAGGCACATGGGTAATGATGCAGGCATGTGGGTAGTGCAGGCACGTGGGTAGTGCGGGCAGGTGGGTAATGCGGGCACGTGGGTAATAACGGCACGTGGGTGACACAGGCATGTGGATGATGCAGGCACGTGGGTAATGATGCAGGCACGTGGGTAATGCAGGCACGTGGGTAATGATGCAGGCACGTGGGTAGTCCAGGCAGGTGGGTAATGCGGGCACGTGGGTAACAAAGGCACGTGGGTGATGCAGGCATGTGGGTAATGATGCAGGCACGTGGGTAATGACGCAGGCACGTGGGTAATGCGGGCACGTGGGTAATGCAGGCACATGGGTAATGTAGGCATGTGGGTAATGCAAGTACGTGGGTAATGCAGGTACGTGGGTAATGATGCAGGCACATGGGTAATGCAGGCACGTGGGTAATGCAGGTACGTGGGTAATGCAGGCACGTGGGTAATGCAGGTACGTGGGTAATGACGCAGGCACGTGGGTAATGCAGGCACGTGGGTAATGATGCAGGCACGTGGGTAATGCAGGTACGTGCGTAATGATGCAGGCACATGGGTAATGCAGGCAGGTGGGTAATGCGGACACGTGGGTTCCAAGTGCCCATGAGGAGATTTCCTCAGGCTTATCCCTCTAGGAAGAGGCAGCCCAGTTGGTGGATGCTCCCAGTGCTTCCAGGATACCTGGGGGTAGAGGGCCGTCTCCTCATATCATGGGGGGTCGGGGGCAAGACGCAGTCTTCACAACTGTCTTTCTAGTTAGAGAAATGAACCCAGATCCATCCACCTCAGTGAAATACCAGCATCAAGGAGCCTCCCCTGGCACCGCTGTGAAGGGTAAGAATGTGGGAGACAGAGCACAGTTTAGAGCGGAGCCAGCCTAGTGCACAATTCCTGGCTTGTAGTCTGTGACCTTGAATTAATTAACTTAGTTTATTTTGAGATGGACTCTCACTCTGTTGCCCAGGCTGGAGTGCAATGGTACGATCTCGGCTCACAGCAACCTCCGCCTCCCAGGTTCAAGCAACTCTCCTGCCTCAGCCTCCTGAGTAGCTGGGATTATAGGGGCCCACCACCATGCATGGCTAATTTTTGTATTTTTAGTAGAGACAGGGTTTCACCACTTTGGCCAGGCTGGTCTCCAACTCCTGACCTCAGGTGATCCACCCACCTCGGCTTCCCAAAGTACTGGGATTACAGGCGTGAGCCACTGTGCCCAGCCTGTCTCTTCCATTCTTTCTACACCAAATTAAAAACTCTAATTTCTATGAACCCAGCAGGACTGATAGATTTTCTTTTCACTGGGCCCCAGGATCCTGGGAGACCCAAGGATGAGGTTTCTATGTCCCTCTACAGAGCCCAGACACAGTTCCCAAAGAGGCCCCCATGGGCGCCACTGCACAGAACAACTCCGGGGGCATCCTTGCATAGCACACACTGCCACCCTGACCCCACAATTCCCAGAGGGGTCTTTCTCAAACGTTGCCTTCAAGGGAGAGACTCACTCAAAAAGATGACATATGGGTTGTTTAGGCCCGAGGTAGTGCACATCGAATGGGGTAACCACAAGTGAGGAAGTCAATTGCGGCTGCGAGGAGTAGATGCTCCCAGTCAGAGAAATAACTGGCTTAATTACACCGCATCTTTGGTCCCCATAATCTTGACCCATTAAACCTTTGCTGCTGCCCAGGAGCGGATGCCCAGGAGGAAGGGGTTAGTTAGCCCAGAACACTCACAGAAGCAGCCCTTCAATCCCACGAAGGTAATGATGGCTACATCCTTCCCCAACAGCCCCGAGTAAACCCACAGATCCCTGGTCAATACCGGGCTTCCCTAGGCAGCACCAGCTCCATCGATGCCCCTGGGGAGGCCAAGAGCCACGCTGCCCAGAGTGACAAGGACTCTGAGCTCCCTTGGCTCTGGTTTACCTGAGGCCTCCCAACCACCCAAGACTTTCTGGAGACCTTGCTCACCTTAGGCAAAATGCCCTATCACATCTGCCATGTCCACCTGTGACCTAGAGGCATACGAAGGCATCAGAGGTGAGGGCAGGGACAAGAAGGAGGGGAGTGAGGCTGGGAGCGGCTCATGCCTGTAATTCCAAAACTGTGGGAGGCTGAGGCAGGCAGATCACCTGAGGTCAGGAGTTCGAGACCAGCCTGATCAACATGGAGAAATCCCATCTCTACTAAAAACACAAAATTAGCTGGGCATGGTGGTGCATGCCTATAATCCCAGCTACTCGGGAGGCTGAGGCAGGAGAATGGCTTGAACCCGGGAGGCAGAGGTTGCAGTGGGCCGAGATCATGCCATTGCCCTCCAACCTGGACAACAACAGTGAATCTTCATCTCAAAAAAAGAAGAAAGAGGGGAGTGGCACCCAATCAATCAATCAGGTCACCATAGAGCCCACCCCATCTGGCCCCATCTACTGAAGCCCAGGTTGACTCTGACATTTTCCGTCTGGCCGGTAAACCCAGATTCATCTTTTGCTCTGGTGTGTGGGGAGGAAGGAAGGGCAGGAGGAGGATGCAGGATAAAGCCTGGATGAGAAAACTGAGTGAGAGGCCCCAGTCAGGTCTCGATCCGGGGACAGAGAAGCTGCTGCCGCATCCACAGTAGTCACGGCCTCAGCTGGTTCCACCTCAAAGGGCTCTTTGCCAAATGCCGAGGCAGGGGTGGGACTGGGCTTTATCTTCAGCCTCCATATGGGGGTGCCCTCCATAGCCTATTGCCCTGATTTCTTTCTCCCTTCCCCCTTCACAAGGTCTGGGTCAGGTTCTCCTCAAGCTTCAGGGACCACTGGAACATTCCCACTGCCTCCCAGCATCACCATGTCCCCAACTGACCATATCTTGCCCTAAGAAATGCAAGCTACTCCCGGGCCGGGAGCAGTGGCTCATGCCTGAAATCCCAGCACTTTGGGAGCCCAAGGTGGGTGGATCACGAGGTGAAGAGATCGAGACCAGCCTAACCAACATGGTAAAACCCCATCTCTACTAAAAATACAAAAATTAGCCGGGCATGGTGGTGGGCGTCTGTAATCCCAGGTACTCAGGAGGCTGAGGCAGGAGAATCACTTGAACCCCGGAGATGGAGGTTGCAGTCAGCTGAGATTATGCCATTGCACTCCAGTCTAGGCAACAGAGCGAGACACCGTCTCAAAAAAAAAAAAAGAAAAAGAAGAAAAAAAAAAAAAACAAGCTACTCCCCACAGCAGCAATGGACTTTCTCACTTGTGGAGACGAGCCGAGACCACATGTCACAAAGAGCCTCCCCACGTCACAACCCTAGAGACAGGCAAGCTGCAGAACTCTCCCCCCGGTACAGTCACTATGAGGAAAGTACCAAGAATACAGAACGAAGAGGATACTCCACCCCACCCCACATCACCTCAGCAAACACCCCAAACATCACCTCAGCCCAACCCCCCACATCACCTCAGACCACGCCCCCCACATCACCTCAGCCTCACCCTCCACAATTCACCTCAGTCCACCCCATATCACCTCAGACCACGCCCCCACAATTCACCTCAGTCCACCACCATATCACCTCAGACCACGCCCCCTACATCACCTCAGACCACGCCCCCCACATCACCTCAGCCTCACCCTCCACAATTCACCTCAGTCCACCCCCCATATCACCTCAGACCACCCCCACAATCACCTCAGTCCACCC
>NW_016803136.1:987561-1019109 GCF_001698545.2 Rhinopithecus bieti
CAGCCCACACCCCACACACATCACCTCAGTCTATCCCACACACATCACCTCAGTCCACCCCCCACACATCACCTCAGCCCACCACCCACACATCACCTCAGCCCACCCCCCACACATCACCGTCACCTGCCACCACCAAGGGCCTGGCAGGGTCAGCGGGCACAGGGTTGTCTTGAAGTTGCCTGCCCTCGGTTTGCCCCAAAGGGCTCAAGCTGAGCCAAACAGCTGCCGCAAACACTGGCAGTGAAATCTTCCAATCACACACCCTAGCAAAGCACAAGACTCCCTTGGGGATCTCTGACTCCACTACAAGCGACTACAATGACCAGATCCACACACCAGGAAGCTCGGGAACGGGCCAGCTAACAGGTTTCAGCTAATAGGGATTTCTGCTGGGGGAGGAGCTCAAGGAGCCAAGAACTCGAGTTTTCTTTTTCTGCCCGTACTCAGGCAACCAAAACCCATGGAGGGCCTGTGCAGGAGCCGCTGGGGAGGCACCGCCTCAAAGCTGGTCCGATACCGTTCTTGCCAGTCCTCTTGCCACATTCCCTGCCCCTTCCTAAGTCACGTGCCAGCCTTTCCCAGTCCCTCAAGGCTTTCCCGGATGAAGAGCGGATGAGCCAGACAGCCGAGCAGCTCAACAGCACTCCTCACCTTCAAAGCACTTTATACGTATGAATTAATCCACACAACACCCATGAGAGCCGTCATGCCCTCCCTCAGAGGAACGGGCACAAGGAAGGTACTGGAATCGTCCCAGAAAGCAGATCGTACCTCAGAGAATAAGTCTTCCATCCTACCCCCAAGAGTGAGGCAAAGCCTCCTCACCATTCCCCATCTTCCAGGCTCCTAACAGCATCTTCCAGCCAATTCTCCACAAATTTCCTCCCTTTTCCCAAAGAACAACAGTAGCAACAATCACGACCACAAAAACTTCAGTTTCTCTGAGTAGATGATTTAATTCTTCTGTCAGCCCCACCTCTGAGACTCCAGCAGCCATGACGATTATGGGCCGGTGTTGACAAAAAGGAATAAATTACTGGGCTATTCGGAGAACACGCGAACATCCGCCAGCAGGCGCTCACTAGCACACGTGGAGTGGTCTGATACGGCCCGGAGAACTGAGCTGCTCTGATCAAACGCACACAGGCTGTCAGTCAAGTGGCTTGGTCCCTGGTGTAGGAAACGTCGGGCTCAGATGAGAAACTGAGGCAGGCTCATGACCACCTGGAGACAGGCTTGCATCCCCACTGCCCCAAATAACTTTCCTGGCCCATGGATGAGGCACTGAATCTATAAAGGGCATGAAAATACCACAAGAGACTGAAATCGCCCTTGGAAATGTTGCTTGGGGTAAGGGAAGTGAGCTCCAAAAGGCAGGCTCTAGTAACAACAGATGGTCACGTTCTGCCTTCCATGAGGGCCAAGTCACTGCAGGCTCTTGCTTGGCTCAGTAGGGAAGGTATGCTTGAGACCAGGACTAAATTACTTGGGACCAAATGGAGGCTGAAATGGCAAAGCGAGAGGCTTTAAATGCAGTCTCTGCCTTTCCTCTAAATAAGTCCTAAACCCAAATATAAAGATTTTCCATTTGAAGAGGTGCCAGATAATCAACCTGCCTGGGACACACGTATGTCTTAATCCAGATCTGCTTGGAGAATCCCAGGGACAGAGAAAGTTTCAGAGCACAGCTCCGCCCCCATTTTGGGCTACTCCGCAGAACTTAATTTAATCCAATCTAATCCCACGGGATTGGGAAAATTAAAAAACAAAATAAAGAGAAGATGGTAAGTGTTTAGTGGAAAGGGTGGTAAAAGACATAGAGGACTTATGACCAAGAAAACATGGCGGGGCGCGGTGGCTCATGCCTGTAATCCCAGCACTTTGGGAGGCCAAGGCAGGTGGATCACCTGAGGTCAGGAGTTGGAGACCAGCCTGGCCAACATGGTGAAACCCCGTCTCTACTAAAAATACAAAAATTAGCCGGGCGTGGCGGCGGGCCCCTCTAATCCCAGCTACTCAGGAAGCTGAGGCAAGATAATCGCTTGAACCAGGGAGGCGGAGGTTGCAGTGAGCCGAGATCGCGCCACTGCACTCCAGCCTGGGCGAGACAGCGAGACTCTGTCTCAAAAAAAAAAAAAAAAAAGAAAGCGCCTCAGAGAGAGCATCACACCAGCCCCAGGGAGAGAATAAGGTTCTGAGAGGTAAAACTGACATTGCTACATTAATGCAGGCAAATGAGTGGTGCAGACACAGGAACTGGGGGATGTCTGAAACCATCTGTCACTCCACAGGCAAAGGACTCTGCTCCCATCAGTCCCAGAGTCCCTGGCAGCTGGGATCCAACCCTTCTCCTTGAGTCAGACAAATCACACTTACCCCAGCCCTTCAGGACTTCTACCACAGGAGAGATGGGGCATTTGCTGCCCACCCCTCATCAAACGACCACCAAACCTGTGATGGAAGTGGGCACACTCCTTCTGGCAAAACCAGAAAGAATGAACTGCCAACCCCAAAGGCAAGAAGTGTGTGAGGGGAGGGGCTGGCTGGCAGGCTGGTACCTTAGGAGCAGAGAGTCACCAGCCTCAGTGAGCTCAGACAGAGCCTCTGCTGTCCCTGCCTGGGCTCCAGGCCCAGACCCCAGGTCCTACAAGAGGCACAGGGCCAGGTTGGGGTCAGATCCATTGAAGCCATTTACCCTGCCAGACTGTTTCAGGGAGAACTCTGCCAAAGAGGACTGTAGAGAATGGTGCCCCCCATTCCATGACATTCCAAGACCTTGAATAAACTCAGACATACCCAGGTGACACTCAGGGTCCTCCTCATTATTCTAGAATACAATCTGAATTCCAGCTCAGCTATTTGTTACTTATGTGATCTTAGGTATATGATTGGTGCTAACTGAGACTCTCTTTCCTAATCTGAAAGAGCTGCAGAGTTGTGAGGTTTGGAGAGAATGGATAGAAAGTGCCTAGCACAGGGCGGGCACAGTGGCTCACGCCTGTAATCCCGCACTTTGGGAGAACAAGGTGGGAAGATGACCTGAGGTCAGAAGTTCAAGACCAGCCTGACCAATACGGGGAAACTCTATCTCTACTAAAACTACAAAAATTGGCTGGGTTGTGGTGGTACACACATGTAATCCCAGCTACTCAGGAGGCTGAGGTGGGGGAATTGCTTGAATCCAGGAAGCAGAGGTTGCAGTGAGCTGAGATCACACCACTATACTCCAGCCTGGGCAAAGAGGGAGACCCTGTCTCAGAAAAGAAAGAAAGAGAGAAAAAGAAAGAGAAAGAGAGAGAGAGAGAAGGAAGGAAGGGAGGGAGGGAGGGGAGGAAGGAGGGAAGGAGGGAAGGAGGGAGGGAAGGAGGGAGGGAGGGAGGAAGAGAAAGTACCCATCCCAGTGCCTGCCATTCAGCAGGTGCTCTGGAAATGCTATTATCATTGTCACCAGGAACAATGCTCAGAGAGGGGAAGGCAGGGAACCTCTACCACTGAGTCATTCCCATCTCTAAGTCACACTGCCGCCCTACGCCCTGGGTACACCACCTTTACAGTTCCCTATGGATCTGGCATTTGTGGAGATTTGTCACCCAGGACTGCGAGCCTGGTAAGCAAACAGCTTCCTGAGAAGCAGAGGAACTTCCTCTGGGAGCCACAAAACCATGCTGCCAGGCAAATGACAGCCCGGGTATTTCTTTTAATTTAGGCTCTTGTCAAGAGGAAAGTTGATGGCTAACAGCCCAAACATGACTGCACAGCACCTCCCCGGGAAGCCTCCTGCTACAGCTCTCCAATAAGATGTTCAGAAGAGGGAGGCAGGGACTCCTCACACTGCAGCCATATCAGTGCCCCCTCCCACCCACCATCCAGGCCACCCCAGGAGCCGCCCAGAGGCCAGGGCAGCAGCAGGAGGGTCAACAGCTCAGGTGCCAGTCTGCCTGAATCAGGGCTGCCCAACAGAGCCTCCTAAGAGCCTTGGCCTAATTCCCTTTTCTGGCATTCCTCTGATCAGGAATTTGCAAGGTGGCCTCAGGCAATTTCGCTTTTTTGCTCCAGGCATGGGGGAAAGAGGGTGGGCTATAGAAGCCTTGGAAATGATCAGGTCAGGGGAGTCTTCTTCTGCCGCAGAGAAAGCTAGAGACAGGTTTCCATAGGATTCCACACTTCAGGAAATAGGGAAACAAGAACTGGGTTTTGCAAAGAGCCAGAAATACTCAGGAACCTAAGCACATGTGAATCTGAGGCATTGTTATGACGGCTGTTTGCAAGCTGTTTGCAAGCGCACATCTAAGAGAGGGTCACTAATCCTGCCTTCGGGTCAGGAGCTGATCTGCACCGGCGCTCTGAACAGATGTGTGCCCCATTCATGCAGACACACGTGCACACACATGCCACACAGCCGTGGGCCGTGACCTTCACCCAACGACGCTGGCCTCCGCAGAGGACGGAGCAGATGGAGCGGTGGCACTTGGCACAGGACCCACACCCAGGGGATCCGGCTTTGCCCCTTTGATGTTGAGAAACCAAAGCAGAATGAACCATCACAAGGACAGCTCCTGGGGGGAGGAAAGGAAGGAACGTGGGATGGAGGAGGTGGATGGAGAAGAAGATACAGGGAATGACCTGGACCCAAGGGGATGCTGAGGTCAGAGGTTAAATGCTGGGTACCACAGAGCCTCCACGGTAATATTCTGAGGTTTGAGGCATCACCCTTTTCTACTCCTCCCACCCCCCCATATGACTTATCAAGGAACTCTAGCTGGGATGACGCTTAAAAATGCCCTTGTTGGCCGGGCATGGTGGCTCACGCCTGTAATCTCAGCACTTGGGGAGGCCAAGGCCGGTGGATCACCTGAAGTCAGGAGTTCGAGACCATCCTGACCTCATGGTGAAACCCCGTCTCTACTAAAAATACAAAAAATTGGCCGGGTATGGTGGTGGGTTCCTGTAATCCCAGCTACTCGGGAGGCTGAGGCAGAAGAATCACTTGAACCTGGGGTACAGAGGCTGCAGTGAGCCAGGATCCTCCACTGTACTCCAGTCTGGGTGACAGAGCCAGACTCCGTTTCAAAATAAATAAAATAAAACAAATGCTCCTGTTCTATGGTATCCAGTGCCTAGAATCAGGCTGAACCAGGCTCCACCTGGCCCCACCCGCCTCCCCCAACTCCTGCCTGGAAGATGAGCTGAGAGAGTGGGAGGGTCCCACTCACGTGGGCCTTAGGAAGGGTGAAATCCACTATGTAAGCCCAGGAGGACCATCTTCCTAATCCCTGAGAGCATCCAGCCAAGGTGTCTCAGGGAGGGGTGGAGAGAAGGGGCGGTGCCGTTCTAGCACCCGCGAAAGGTGCGGTGGTGGGGTGGGGGGGTGGCTCTCCGATCGCCCCAAGCGCCCCCATTACCCGTGATCAGTTATGTGTCCCCTGGGGCCATGCAAGACCAATCACATGACCCAGGCAGATTTGGGAGCGAGGGGGTGGAGAACTCGAGAAGGTTTGTTTTTTTTTTCCCTTCTGAGGGTGGTGGTGATGATGAGGGTGGGGGTGGTGATGAGGCTGGCAGGAAAGATTGCTGAGCCCGGGATTTTCAGCTCCCACATCCAAAGGGCCCCCGCGGATATCTGTACCCACCGTCTCCCCTCCCACTCGATCCCACCCCTGCCCCGAACCCCCGGGCCCCGAACCACACACAGCCCCAGTGCCCCTGGGTGGCAAACTCGGGTGCCAACGACTTTCTCAAAATGGCCTTTAGGCTTCAGCCTGGACAGAGAAGCTGCTGGTCCGGGGTCGGGGGCAGCACCCCGAAGGGTCTCCCTCACCCGAGGCTCGCAGAGGCCGGATTCACAACAGGTGGAAGGGGGGTACAGCTCTCGGCTGGGTCCGCCCACGGTCCCCGCCCCCGGCCCGCGGGAATCTGCTCTGGGGACCCCCCGCCCGCGTCCCCCGGATCAGCCTGGCGCCTGGGTCCCGACCCCGATCCTGATTCCCACCCCGACCCCAATCTGGACCCCAATCCTGCACCCGCCCATACCCCCAGACCAGTCCGGCGCCTGAGGTCCCAACCCCGATCCTGGGATCCCGATCTCGATCCTGGGGTCCCGACCCCGATCCTGGGGTCCCGCCCCCGCTCCGTCCCCGCCCGGCGCACGTACTGCTGTAGAGGGTGTCGATCCAGGACAGGCGCGGCAGGCCCCGGTGGCTGAGCGGCTCCATCCCGCGGCGGCGGCTCGGTCAGATCCGAAACCCGACCCTCATCGCGCAACAAAGGAGGGAGGGCGGGCGGGAGCCGGGGGAGGCCGAAGTTGCGAACGCGGCGGGGCGAGGAGGCCTGGAACCAGGTCCCCGGGAGGAGCGCGCAGCGGCCGGGGCGGGGGCGAGGGCGGGGCGGGCGCCCCAAAACCCTCCCGAACCCTCCCGGCCCCTGCGGCCGCGCGGAGCTCAGCTGCGGATCCTGGAGCCGACTAGCAACTTCGCGGGGGGGCGGGGCGGGGGCGGGACTTCGCTACAGGGCGTGGCTTCGCGGCGGGGGGCAGGGCGGGACCAATCTCCTCGAGGCTCCGCCCCCCGCAGGACGCCCCGGCCGGGCTAAGGGGCAGCGGGGCTCTGGCACCGGGTGAGGAGGGGCCGCGGGGTCTCGGAGGCCTCCGGGCGGCGGCGCAGACCCGGGCCCCCCTCGCCCGCACCCCCCCCCACCAGGCTCAGCAGGATCCTGGCGACCAGGTGCTGTGGGGGCCCCGGGCGCCCGCAGGGGTGACATCACCTCCCGCCCAGGATCTCCAAGCGCGGCTTCGGGGGCGGGAACCGCGGCCGGGCCCCTCCCCCAGCCAGACCCGCTGCAGCACCCACGGGGTGAACGTCCTGCGCACCGCGGAGGCGACTCTCTCCTCCCGAACCTAACCCAGCTCGTCCCTTTCCACACTCCTGACCTCAGAGGGCGGCTGTTCCCGTCACACATGGAGGGGGGCGGCTGGAGACCCGGGAGGGCCGAAGTCCCGGGACCGTGGGGCCAGGACAGTCCCACATGTGCCCCTGCTGGGCGGGGGACAAACTGGAGCCAGGGGAAGCACCAGGGGCTCCACGTGTTCCCCTCCAGGACCCCTCCTGGGGACCCCGAGCCGCGGCCTGGAAGCCCATCCTGTTTGCTTCATCCCCTACAAATGGTGGAAAGTCGGGTTAAGACACCTGAGTACAGAACGTTTCGAGACGAAATTCCCTCTAACGAAGATCCCCTCGCCCAAGGGCAGTGAAGAGATTGGGGGCCCCACGCCTGTCTCCCGTGGGCTGGTTCTGTGGGAGCCATGGCAGCTTCCACACAGACCTCTTTGGGCCAAGTGACCCTGCAGCAGGGAAGGAGTGGAGGGGAGTCAGGCCAGGGGGGTCCAGGGCAGTGAGGCTGAAGCCCCTTCCTGAACCCAGGGGAAGGGAAGCAGTGGGGACCACCCAGGGCGCCCGGTACCCCAGAGAGTGAGTTTAGATACCGGAGCTGTCCCCACCCCACCCCATCCCCAGGCAGCTTAGGGGAAAACCTTCTGGGAGCCCAGCCCTACAGAGGCCCACCAGGAAGGTTAAGTCAGCCTGGCCTTTGCCGGGGCCTGGGTGTGGTCAGCACCTGCAGAACGCTGGAGGGGCGTGGGGGTCGGTCCTCATCACTCCAAACAGACACACACATGTAGTTCTTAAGGGGAGAACCAGCTCCTCCCCCAGGATGCTGAGAGGAAGCCCCATAAGCGGCTTGAGCAGAGGCCTCTGCAGCTGCCCCTGGGGAGATGGGGGTCACCCATTCATCACAGGCTGGGGAGCCCCTGGGAGACGCAGGGGATGATGCTCTGGGTGGGGAAGCCTCTACAGGTGGCTGCAGCAGAAATGGTTTTCAATATTATTAGCCCCTCCCTGCGTCCCCTGGGCTCCCCCAGCCCCAATCCTCCTGGTCAGGCACCAGCGCTGTGTCTTGCCGCCCCTCCCTGCAGCTGTCACCCTCCCACTGTCCCTGACTGGCACACAGGATTGGGAGGGCCAAGCAGGCACCTGGAGCTTAGCAGGGAGGGGGCGTGCATCTCCAATGAGATGCTCCAGAAATAGAGCTTCGGCATGGGAAGGGAATGAGCAGGCTCTCGGAGGACCACGAGGTTGGAGGAGCCATGAGGGGCCAAGAGCGTCTCTTCTTCCCACATGGAACACTCAGAAGACAGCCCAGGAGAAAGGTGGAAACAGGGGCGTGAGCTGCCCCCACCAGGAGCCACCAGCCCAGGAGGCAGCAGCACTGTCCCCTCCTCAAAACAACCACCACCAAGAAAGCCCGGGCCCTCTCCCCACACTGCGGGGTTTTCCTGATGGCCACATCCGGCACTGACTGTGAAGGAGCCATGGATGTATGCTTCTGTGTGAGTCACATACATTTGCGTACATTTTACATTTTTATCTACAAAGGCTTGAACAATCTATTTTCAGCATCCTCCAAGCTAAAATGTGGCAGTTGCTTTCCTTCGCATTGCCATAGTTTGCTTTTTTCTGTCTACATTCTGTCCAATCCTGGCACTCTCGGACCTTCCACTCCACAGCACAATAGAGGGTAGAGGGAGAGACAAATCTTGAGGGCTCAAGGGAGGAAAACTTCTAATAATACACACAGAATGTCTACTGTGTGCCCGGCTTAGTGCTTCGTTCAGTAGCGTGATCTCACTGTGAATGTCACTGTTATCTCTGTTTTCTCCATTTTCCAGGTGAAAAAACCGAGGCCCTGAGCAGCTAAGTAACCCACCCAGAGAGTAAGTGGGAACTGGGACTTGAACCCTGGCAGTCTGTTCATGCTCTTTTTTTTTTTTTTTTTTGAGACGGAGTCTCTCTGTTGCCCAGGCTGGAGTGCAGTGGCGAGATCTCGGCTCACTGCAACCTCAGCTTCCCAGGTTCACACCATTCTCCTGCCTCAGCCTCCTGAGTAGCTGCTACTACAGGCGCCCACCACCACACCCGGCTAATTTTTGTATTTTTAATAAAGACAGGGTTTCACCTTGTTAGCCAGGACGATCTCGATCTCCTGACCTCGTGATCCACCCGCCTCGGCCTCCCAAAGTGCTGTGATTACAGGCATGAGCCACTGTGCCCGGCCTGTTCATCCTCTTAAACACCACGCAAGCTGCCTCCACGGCCAGCTAACTGCTGATCACCGGGTGATGAAGGTTCTCAGAAATCTCTGCGGGTCCATGGGGTTAAAGATCACCCTCTGGGAAACCCTGTCAACCCTCTTCCATCTCCAGACTTCTGTCTCAGACAGCGTGGCCCGGGAAAGGGCAGACACTTCGAGATTCCCGATGCCTTTGTTGGATGGCTTCCAGTAGATGTTAACACCACACGGCCAGATGCTAACCTCGGCCATACAGACAAGCATGTGGGCCTTTGAGCACCACAGTGATTTGGGATGGAAACAGAAACCTCCACATCCCTGGCACTGAGGAGTTGGGGAGATGCAACATCATGCACTGGGAAGGAAGGAGTTAAAGAGTCCTTCTCGGCCGGGCGCGGTGGCTCAAGCCTGTAATCCCAGCACTTTGGGAGGCCGAGACGGGCGGATCACGAGGTCAGGAGATCGAGACCATCCTGGCTAACACGGTGAAACCCCGTCTCTACTAAAATACAAAATCTAGCCGGGCGAGGTGGCGGGCGCCTGTAGTCCCAGCTACTCGGGAGGCTGAGGCAGGAGAATGGCGTAAACCCGGGAGGCGGAGCTTGCAGTGAGCTGAGATCTGGCCACTGCACTCCAGTCCGGGCGACAGAGCGAGACTCCACCTCAAAAAAAAAAAAAAAAAAGAGTCCTTCTCAGCCCGGGCGCAGTGGCTCACGCCTGTAATGCTAGCACTCTGGGAGGCCGAGGCGGGCGGATCACGAGGTCAGAAGATCGAGACTGTCCTGGCCAACACAGTGAAACCCGGTCTCTACTAAAAATACAAAAAATTAGCTGGGCGTGGTGACGGGCGCTTGTAGTCTCAGCCACTCGGGAGGCTGAGGCAGGAGAATGACTTGAACCCGGGAGGCGGAGGTTGCCGTGAGCCGAGATCACACCACTGCACCCCAGCCTGGGCAACAGAGCAAGACTCCGTCTTAAAAAAAAAAAAGAGAGTCCTTATCTGGGCTTTGCCAAAGATGACGCTACCCTGAAGTGCTCTTAACCCCAGCCATCAACCCCACTCTGTCAGAGCAGCGGGGAGCTGTGGTAGACAGACCTTCCTGATTCAGCTGAATGTGGACCAGCCAGTGCTCCCCAAGGCACTGAACCCCCACCTATCACACTGCCTCCTCCAGACCCCTTCTAACCATTCCCCAGATAGTCCATGGGGCCAGTGCGCTCCACCCTCCCCAGCCCTCCCTCCAGCCTGTGCACTCAGACTGTCTGCGACTCCCCAGCCCCAGGGTGACCTGCCGGCTTCTGCCTCATCACTGGACTTAAAGGGAATTTCATGGTTAGCTGCACTGCCAGGAGAACTGGGTTCACGATGAGGGGCTGAGCTGGAAGAAGGTACATCCCATTTTCAAGGCCATTTGCCCTGCTCCTAATTCCCAAGCATGTGCTACTCACGGCCTCTCCAACAAGCAACTCTTGCTTCTACCAATCACTTGACCAGGATGGAAAAAAGGGGACGGTCCCTAGAACCAAAACTGGGTATCTCCACTTTTCCTCCCTTCTCATGTTAGCAGCTCAGCTCTACTGCACACGACAGGGAGGCCCCAGGAGTCTCTGCTTCCTTGATCACCCAGAGGTCAGCACTGATGACAAAAATATGTTCCCATGCAGGGGCCAGGCAGGGAGCCCCGGTGCGTGCAGAGGCTGGATGCACAGTGGGTAGGAGGCAGTGGGGCCCTCTACATAAAAATGAAAAACTAAAACCAAAACAGACTTTGATGACCAAACAACCAAGAGTTTGGCCCTCAATGGCCCATCAGCTCCTTAAAAGCCGGACTGGCCGGGCGCAGTGGCTCACACCCACAATCCCAGCACTTTGGGAGGCTGACCCAGGCATATAGCCTGAGGTCAGGAGTTCGAGACCAGCCTGCCAGCCTGGTGAAACCCCGCCTCTACTAAAAATACAAAAAGCCGGGCGTGGTGGCATGTGCCTGTAATCCCAGCAGTGAGCCAAGATTGCACCACTGCACTCCAGCATGGGTGACAGAGTGAGACTCCCTCCTAAAAAAAAAAACCCGGGGCTAGGCACAGTGGCTCACGCCTGTAATCCCAGCACTTTGGGAGGCCGAGGCGGGCAGATGACAAAAAATCAGCCAGGCGTGGTGGCGGGTGCCTGTAGTCCCAGCTACTCGGGAGGCTGAGGCAAGAGAATGGCATGAACCCAGGAGATGGAGGCTGCAGTGAGCCGAGATTGCGCCACTGCACTCCAGCCTGGGCGACAGAGTGAGACTCTCTCTCAAAAAAAAAAAAAAAGCCGGGGCCGGGCACAGTGGCTCACGCCTGTAATCCCAGCACTTTGGGAGGCCAAGGTGGGTGGATCACGAGGTCAGGAGATGAGACCATCCTGGCTAACACGGGGAAACTCTGTCTCTACTAAATATACAAAAAATTAGCTGGGCGCAGTGGCTCACACCTGTAGTCCCAGCACTTCGGGAGGCCGAGGTGGGCGGATCATGAGGTCGGGAAATCGAGACCATCCTGGCTAACACGGGGAAACCCCATCTCTACTAAAAATACAAAAAATTAGTCGGGCACAGTGGCGGGTGCTGGTAGTCCCAGCTACTCGGGAGGCTGAGGCAGGAGAATGGCGTGAACCCGGGAGGCAGAGATTGCAGTGAGCCAAGACAGCGCCACTGCACTCCAGCCTGGGCGACAGAGCAAGACTCTGTCTCAAAAAACATAAATAAATAAATAAGCCAGGACTGCACCTTCCTCACTGGGCAGACTCAGTGCTCAGCGCAGTGGGTGAACAAGGCTCAGGTAGACTCCCAACGCAGCTATGACCGCACTGTGCCTCCAGATCAGCTTTCTGCCGAAAGCCCAGCAGATGGGCATTCAATAATGCCATCGAACAAATAAAATTAATGACAGCTGACAGTTATGAAGTGCTTTTATTTATTTATTTGTTTTTTGACAGAGTCTTGCTCTGTCACCCAGTCTGGAGTGCAGGGCGTTATCACAGCTCACTGCAGCCTCGAACTCCTGGGTTCAAGCAGATCCTCCTGGCTCACCCTCCCAAAGTGCTGGGATTGTAGGTGTGAGCCACCGTGCCTGGTCTATTGAGTGCTTCTTAAGTGCCAGGCACTGCTCTATCTGCTTTACATAGGTTATTTCACCTAATCCTTACAATAAGCCAATTTACTATTATCTCCATTTCACAGAAGACAAAATTGAGGTGCAGAGAGGCTAAGCCACTGACTAACTAGCAGATGGCGATGCTTGGAAACGAACCAAGCCTGAATCTGGGGTTCCCATGGGTAATCTCTGCATTGAGCGACAATTACTGAATGAAGGAACGAACAGGATGAAGTTAAACTCAGGCAGGAAGAAATCGGAGCAACACGAGGGAGGCAGGCAGCGTTACTTCAGAACCCTCCCAGGGCCACTGATGATAAAGTAAGAAGAGAACTGGTTTCCCAAGAAAACCGTATCTACTACAGCAGGCCAGATGACCCTGGAGACAAGCTGAACAAAGTCCAATGACAATCTCCCAAATGCCAGTCCCGGCCAAACCCCATTTCATTGATGCCTCTGGCCAATCTGAAGAATTTCCAGCCTCAGTGTTCACATCTGTAGACGGTGTGCGCCCAGGGCCAGGCACGGTGGCTCACGCCTGTAATCCCAGCACTTTGGGAGGCCAAGGCCAGCGGGTCACCTGAGGTCAGGAGTTTGAGACTGGCCTGGTCAACATGGTGAAATCCCGTCTCTACTAAAAATACAAAAATTAGCTGGGCATGGTGGTGGGCACCTGTAATCCCAGCTACTTGAGAGGCTGAGGCAGGAGAATCGCTTGAACCTGGGAGGCAGAGCTTGCAGTGAGCTGAGATCTCGCCACTGCACTCCAGCCTGGGTGACAGAGTGATACTCTGTCTCAGAAAAAAAAAGAAAAGAAAAGAAAGAGTGTGCCCAGGTGGATCAAGAAGATGACCTCCCAGCAGACTATAAACTCTCCTGGCAGATCCTGGGGAGGCCTGTTTGTCACGCTTTGCTCCATTTCCATTTCCTTGGTACAGTAAAGCAGCATATACTATCCTATTTTTTTTTCTTTTCAGACAGAGTCTTGTTGCCTGGCTGGAGTGCAGTGGCAGAAACTTGCCTCACTGAAACCTCCGCCTTCCGGGTTCAAGCGATTCCCCTGCCTCAGCCTCCTGAGTAGCTGGGATTATAGATGCCTGCCACCACGCCCAGCTAATTTTTTGTATTTTTAGTAGAGATGGGGTTTCGCCATGTTGGCCAGGCTGGTCTCGAACTCCCAACCTCAGGTGATCCGCCCGCCTCAGCCTCCCAAAGTGCTGGGATTACAGGCGTGAGCCATTGCACCTGGGCAGCATTTACTATTCTAAGATTCATCCTCAGCCCTCTAGTCTGGGGAAAGAAGAAAATTTCCCAAGCCTCCATAGCGTCATCTCTAAGGGCAAAGGCTCAGCCTAGGAGTCTATCTTTTGCCCTCTTCTCCCCTGCCCTCCGCTCAGCCTCCTGGATTTTCTGGTAGCCAGTGAGACCTACAGGCAACAGAGGTGAACTGAAAGCCCATCCCAGTCAGTCATTTCTCCACCGAAGTTTTGTGTCAGCTTGAGTCATGGGAAGACCTGCTCCCCCTCTCGCTGCCTGTCTAGGCATCACTGCAGGATAAGGCACAGTGACATCAGGTCCTTGCAGCTGTGACACTCCCCACACGCCCCCACACACTTCCCAGGGGCCGAGTTGAAGCCCCATTCCCACGGCCAGGGGCCACAGCAAGTGCAGCATCCTGGGCAGAGCCGCTGGCTTAGATTATGCACCCCCCGAGTCAGTTTTAGGAGGGTCTCTTGCCAAGCCCCAGCTCACATGGCCCTCACTTGACATGGCTCAGATGACACCACCCAGAGGTCAACAGCAGAGTTTTCTGAGGGCTGGACAGCAGGGCCAGGAGACCCTTCCTCATTACTTACCACCAAGTCCCCATCAGCATTCAGAAAAACGCCAGCAGAAGAGACGGTGGATTCTCTAAGTCCCCCAAACCCAGAGATTCAGTTCTGGGGCTCCAATCTCCTTAGCCCCAAGAGAAGCAAGAACACATCCAGCCAGGGTCAGAGCTCATGCGCTGGCCCTCTGCCCTCCTGTGGTCACCACGGCCCCGAAGCTGGCCGTACTCCTTGCTCGTTCAGCCAGAATTCTGCAGACGCATCCCAGGCCTACGCTGCTGTGCCAGGACCTCAGAAGCCACCCACCAGGCTGGCCCTGTCCCCATCAGGCCCAGGAGTGGGTGCAGGAGCTGAGGGCAGGCTGTAAAGCAGACGGGCTCCGAGAGTCAGAGGCTCACCATTCAGCAAGGCGAGGGCAAAGGAACCTCAGAGCCTAGCCAGGGGCGCCTGCCATCAGTGGAGCCTTGCTCTGGGACTGCCGGTCAGGCCGCGTGTGCTGTGTCTTTAAGGACCAGGCCTCTTTTAAGGCAAGTTCCCTCTGCAGTCCAGTCCTGCCTCTGCCCGTCCTGCGGCAGAGTGGGGTGCTCCCCAGCGCCATCTGGCGGCCGCACAGCAGCACCTCGGCCACTGGAGGCTTCCAGCCGAGCGGCCCGCAACTGCCTGGACAAAACTCTCCAGCTTGGACACAGGGCTGCAGGCTGCTGTTGGGAACGCAGCTGGGAGAGTCGGGAGGAACCCCGTCCAGGCAGGAGACAGCAGAAGCCCCGAGGAGTGACATGGGGAGAGTGACTATCCCGCCGGACAAAACCTTCGCTAAAACACCTTCAAATGTGCCGGGTGTGGCAGCTCACGCCTGTAATCCCAGCACTTTGGGAGGCTGATGTGGGCAGATTAGCTGAGGTCAGGAGTTCGAAACCAGCCTGGCCAACATGGTGAAACCCCATCTCTACTAAAAAAAATACAAAAAGTAGCCAGGCATGGTGGTGGGCACCTGTAATCCCAGCTACTCTGGAGGCTGAGGCAGGAGAATCGCTTAAACCTGGGAGGCTGAGGTTGCAGTGAGCCAAGATCGTGCCACTGCATTCTAGTCTGGGCAAGACAGAGTGAGGCTTCCTCTGAAATAAAAATAAAAATAAGAATAAAATAAATAAAATATAAAATAAAATAAAACAAAACAAAATAAAATAAAATATTCTTAAATAGGGCTGGGCACAGAGGCTCACACGTGTAATCCCAGCACTTTGGGAGGCCAAGGCAGGTGGATCACTTGAGGTCAGGAGTTCAAGACCAGCCTGGCTAATGTGGTGAAACCCTGTCTCTACTAAAAATACAAAATTAGCCAGGAGTGGTGGCGGGCACCTGTAGTCCCAGCTACTCAAGAGGCTGAGGCAGGAGAATCGCTTGAGCCTGGGAGATCAAGGCTGCAGTGAGCTGAGATCGTACCACTAACAACCCAGCCTGGGAGACAGAGCGAGACCCTGTCTCAAAAAAAACAAGTCAGTCAATAAAAATAACAACGTGTGGGAGCATTTGAAGAGGTCACAATAGGCCGGCCACCATGGCTCACACCTGTAATCCCAGCACTTTGGGAGGCCGAAGCAGGTGGATCACAAGGTCAGGAGATTGAGACCATCCTGGCTAACACGGTGAAACTCCATCTCTACTAAAATACAAAACATTAGCCGGGCGTGGTGGCGGGCACCTGTAGTCCCAGCTACTCGGGAGGCTGAGGCAGGAGAATCACTTGAACCCACTGGGAGGAGCTTGCAGTGAGCTGAGATCGCGCCACTGCACTCCAGCTTGGGCGACAGAGTGAGACTCCGTCTCAAATTAAAAAAAAAAAAAAAGAGGTCATAATAACCAGGGGTCGCTACTAGCCTTCAAAAGACAGAAGCCAGAAATGTTAAAATGTCCCGCAGGACTTGCCCTCAAGAACATCTGTCATAAATGTCAACAGCATTGAGAACTCTTACCTGGTTGGGGAAAACGGAGGATGGCGGATGGCAAGCTCTCACCCCACCCCCAGCTGGTCCTCCTTCCCCATCACGCTGCTTTGGATGTCCTTCCTAACTAAATTTCACCTTCAAAAACTTAGGGGTGGAGGGAGGGGGCAGTCTGACCCAGCCACCTTCACAAGGGAAGCTGGTGCCTCTGGTTGCCCCTCCCAGAAGCCAGGCACACACACCGCACCGGGTCTTCTTAGGCTGAGCTGCACCCAGGACGTGCAAATTTTCCATAAGACACGGGTTCTGATCGTGAAACCTCGTGACTCCTAATTTCCTCTTCCCCAAGCTCTTGGCGCCTTGTCCAGATCTGGTCAGTTCAGTCTCATGAACAGTCCGGTGCCAGGAGCTGGCACGAGAAGTGAGCACACATGACCCGTGTTCTCCCGAAAGGAGAGTGAAGAAGGGTGAGACTCCGGCCACAGTGGCCACGTTTTGGCTGGGTCCGTTGGTTGGAGCCGTGCCAGGCTCACGAGACTGACATCAAAGATATGAAGATCAATTAAAGGAAGAGTTTCCCAGCGTCTCATAGCAACTAAAGAATTGCTCTAAAACATCCTAAAACACACATGGCATGTCATTCCTCTTACTAAGAGCCGTCTATGGCTTCCTTTTTTTTTTTTTTTTTTTGAGACGGAGTCTCACTCTGTCGCCCAGGCTGGAGTGAGTGGTGCGATCTCAGCTCACTGCAAGCTCCACCTCCCGGGTTCATACCATTCTCCTGCCTCAGCCTCCTGAGTAGCTGGGACTACAGGCGTCCACCACCGTGCTCAGCTAATGTTTTGTATTTTTAGTAGAGACGGGGTTTCACCATGTTAGCCAGGATGGTCTCGATCTCCTGACCTCGTGATCCGCCCGCCTTGGCCTCCCAAAGTGCTGGGATGACAGGCGTGAGCCACCGCGCCCGGCCTTTTTTTTTTTTTTTTTTAACATGGAGTCTTGCTCTTGTCCCCCAGGCTGGAGTGCAATGGTGCAATCTCGGTGGCTCAGTGCAACCTCCACCACCCGGGTTCAAGCGATTCTCCCGCCTCAGCCTCCCGAGTCACTGCTATCAGGATAGAGAACCTACACATCCTTTTGGTGGCTTAAGGGCTCTGTGGCCGGGCCTCTGCACCCCTTTCAGCTTCATCTGGCACATTCTGCTCCTTGCTGTCTTCTACTTTTTCCTGTCTCGGAACTTTTGCATAGGTTGGTATCTCTGGCGAAAATGCTCTACCCCCACTCTGCCTGGGTAACTCCTATTCACCCTTCTGGTCTTAACTTAAATATCTCGTCTTCCAGGGAGCTTTCCCTACCCACCAGACCGGGAAGGCCTGCGTCGCTCCCTCCTTCTGAATGCTCAGTACTCTTGTAAACGTTCCATGCCTGTCTCTCCTGCTAGACTGAGGTCTCTGGGAGGATGGGAACCACGTCTCCATTATTCACTGTAACCCCAGGACCTTGCACAAATAGTTTCAGTGAATGAATGAGCAAATGTGAATGAATGAACAAGTATATTCCTGGTCACAAAGAGCCTGGAATGAGGCAGTACAGATGTTCCAGCCAGCCCAACTCCACCAACTGGAAGAGAACTGTTTGGCTGGTTGAGATACCACGTCCAGAATGACCACCCTCTCTGGAAAGACGCAAAGAAAGAACCACCGGCCCCTAGAATGGGGTTTGGAGTGGGAGAATTGCTGTTCCAATTAGTTCTCTAACTGCTCATAAACAACCCTAGCTGAAAACTCCCCAGTGCACAGGGCTGCCTTGCTCAGCAGCCAGTACTGGAGGCTGTACTCCTTTTTATCCAATCAGGCTCCAACATGGAAACGGCAGAGAAACCCAGAAATCATTCAGCCCACTAAGGGAACTTCGGTCTCAATTCTCAGAGTCCTTCTCCGAGGCCTGTTCCAAATTTGCAATAAAACTTGTTTTTGGGCCGGGCACGGTGGCTCATGCCTGTAATCCAAGCACTTTGGGAGGCCGAGGCAGCTGGATCACCTGAGGTCAGGAGTTCGAGACCAGCCTGGCCAACATGGTGCAACCCTATCTCTACCAAAAATACAAAAATTAGCCGGGCGTGGTGGTGGGTGCCTGTAGTCCCAGCCACTCAGAAGACTGACGCAGGAGGATCGCTTGAACCCAGGAGGCGGAGGTGGAGGTTGCAGTGAGCCGAGATCGTGCCACTGCACTCCAGCCTGGGCAACAGAGTGAGACTCCATCTCAAAAAAAACACACACAAAAAAACTTGTGTTTGGGGGAGGGAGCTTGGGAAGAAAGCAGTTTCTGGGTACGTACCCGTCCCGTCTCCTCTCGCCGTCTGTTGGAGTTCTGAGAAGGAAGATGCCAGTTGCTTACGGTATGCTTAACCCCTCTGCCCCACGGCGCTGCAGGCTGACGCTGTGACTCACCAACTCCCAGGGACGACTTGATGCACCTCCGACCAGACAGATGGGAAATCTGGCTTTCAGTTCCATGGGGAGAAATAGGATAGAAACGGATTTCGGGCCTTCACACTCCCGAGTGGCTGGCCTGAGCGAGTCTGCAGGGCCTGACAGACAGGGCTTGGGCAAAACTTCTCCAGGTGCAGACTGCGCTGGGTGACGGTGACCAGCACGCCGACCCAAGGGTCCTGCAAAGCGCGGCACCGGACTCCTGGTCTGCTGGGGGCCAGTGCACGGGGAAGACGGCTCCTTTCCATGTTCCCATCACCAGAGCAAATAAACAAACAAAACAACCAATGTCGAATCAAGATCCGGTTCTTGGGCCTTGCTTGAGTTTGTAAAGATCCAGAAAGCCACCCCACCAGATAGGGGTTAGTCCGCCAAGCTTCCCACCAGCTTCTCACCACTGCCTAGTAACGATGTTCTGGATGTTCTGGCATTTTTCTTTTCTTTATATTTATTTTTTTTTATTTTTTTTTTTTTTTTTTTTTGAGATGGAGTCTCGCTCTGTTGCCCAGGCTGGAGTGCAGTGGCCGGATCTCAGCTCACTGCAAGCTCCGCCTCCCGGATTCACGCCATTCTCCTGCCTCAGCCTCCCGAGTAGCTGGGACTACAGGCGCCCGCCACCTCGCCCGGCTAGCTTTTTGTATTTTTTAGTAGAGACGGGGTTTCACCATGTTAGCCAGGATGGTCTCGATCTCCTGACCTCGTGATCCGCCCGTCTCAGCCTCCCAAAGTGCTGGGATTACAGGCTTGAGCCACCGCACACGGCCTATTATTTTTTATTTATTTATTTTGAGACAGAATCTCCCTCTGTTGCCCAGGCTGAAGTCTAGTGGTGCAGCCTCACTGCAGCCTCTGCCTCCCAGGTTCAAGTGATTCTCCTGCCTCAGCCTCCTGAGTAGCTGGGATTTCAGGTATGTGCCACCATGACCAGCTAATTTTTGTATTTTTAGTAGAGATGGGGTTTCACCATGTTGGTCAGGCTGGTCTCCAAACTCCTGACCTCAAGTGATCTACCCGCCTCGGCCTCCCAGAGTGCTGGGATTCCAGGCGTGAGCGCCCAGCCTGTTCTGGCATATTTAATAGTGCCAGGGTTCTTTTCTCTCCTGATATGAGGGGCCTGGTGAAAGGAGTAGGGGTGTGGAAGAAGAACAGAGGGTAATATATAGAAATGATACCGCAAACACTTCCATGCGCTTACTGTGCCCAGGCTGCCCTAAGAACTTTGCATGTATTAAATCACTTCACTGTCACAGTACCACACGACCCACGCCAGGAGCCACACATTAGCCCCTCAACACCCTGCTGCCTTTCTCCAACAGGACGGAAGGAACGCTCAGCCGAGCACAGCCTGAATCTAGCTGCTGGCTCTGCCACTCACTTGCTGTGTGACTCTGAAGAGCTGCCTTTCCCCGTCTGTCCCTTGATTTCCTCACTTCAACATGAAGAGAGGTAAGTCCCAGGGAGCAGCTAATAACGGAGGGGGGAGTCTTTCCTCTTTCCCATCCTTCAGTTCCTATATTCCAGGAAGTTTAATGGGTTTTCAGAGCTAGAAAAGTTGTATTATTATTATTTTGTAGAGCCAGAGTCTCACTATGTTACCCAGGCTGGTCTCAAACTCCGAGGCTCAAGCAATCCTCCTGCCTCATCCTCCCAAAGCGCTGGAATTACAGGCATGAGCCACTGCACCTTGCAGAAAAGTTACTTATTATTTCATTGAATATTCCCCTACTATATAAGCCAGAGTTCCTTTTCCCAGGTTGCTTATGATAATGGACTTCAGACATGTCCAGAAATCACAAAGAGGGAAAGCACAGAGAGAGGTCTGCACAGTGAGTTATGGAGGGGGTAGGAGAGAAGCACCACTTCAAACTGAATTGAAGACTAAATGCTTCTAGAAAGAATGTGGACCAGGCACAGTGGCTCACGCCTGTTATCCCAGCACTTTGGGAGCCCGAGGTGGGCGGATCACCTGAGGCCAGGAGTTCGAGACCAGCCTAGCCAACATGGTGAAACCCCCTCTCTACTAAAAATAGAACATTAGTGGGGTATGGTGGTAGGTGCCTGTAATCCAGCTACTGGGGAGGCTGAGGCAGGAGAACTGCTTGAACCCAGGAGGTGGAGGCTGTAGTGAGCCGAGATGGCGCCATTGCACTCCAGCCTGGGCAACAAGAGCGAAACTTGTCTCAAAACAAACAAACAAACAAAAAACTGCACAGAGGCCGACGTGGGAATGGAGTGAAGAGCTAGAATGGATGACTGTGAAGAAGATTCTTTTGGGAATGGGGGGCGAATATAGAAACTGCTACTAATCTAATGTGTGGCCTCAGCATGAATCCAGGAAAACAACAGAATTAGCAGCTTTTATTAGATCCACCTTAAAGAGAAGCCTTGCCGGGCGCGGTGGCTCAAGCCTGTAATCCCAGCACTTTGGGAGGCCGAGACGGGCGGATCACGAGGTTAGGAGATCGAGACCATCCTGGTGAACACGGTGAAACCCCGTCTCTACTAAAAAATACAAAAAAACTAGCCAGGCGAGGTGGTGGTGGGCGCCTATAGTCCCAGCTACTCGGGAGGTTGAGGCAGGAGAATGGTGTAAGCCCGGGAGGCGGAGCTTGCAGTGAGCTGAGATCCGGCCACTGCACTCCAGTCCCGGCGACAGAGCGAGACTCCGCCTCAAAAAAAAAAAAAAAAAAAAAAAAGAGAAGCCTTTCTGGGACATCCCCTCCCCCTCAATACACACAAGGATTCAGGACTCCCCTCCTCTCCCAGCAAGTTTGCTGAAAGCCCTTCGGCCGATGTGTTCCGAGCATCACCAGTATTTACGTTCTAGGCACAGGTTAAACACGTAACCTTCACTCTTCCCAAGCAGCCTCTCTATGTGGAAGCCACAGTCACCACGCCCACTTTACAGAAGAGGCTCAAGGTCACACTTCCAGCGAGTGAAGGAGTCAAGTTCACACTCTGGTCTGGCTCGGTGCAGAGCAATTGTACCTGGCCGCCAGTCCTGAAGCTTCAAGAAAGCGTCCTGACCGGATGCCTCCTGACATTCACTCACAAAGAGCTCGGTTTCCAGCAGGCCAGGCAGCACTGGCACCTGCTGCTAATTCAAGTACATCAGTGCAGCTCTTTTTGTTTTTGTTTTTGAGGTAGAGTCTCTCGTTCTATTCCCCAGGCTGGAGTGTGGAGTGCAGTGGTGTGATCTCGGCTCACTGCAACCTCTGCCTCCCAGGTTCAAGCGATTCTCCTGCCTCAGCCTCCTGAGTAGCTGGGATTACAGGCGCCCACCACTGTGACTGGCTAATTTTTTGTATTTTTAGTGGAGACGGGGTTTCACCATGTTAGCCAGGATGGTCTCGATCTCCTGACCTTGTGATCTGCCCGCCTCGGCCTCCCAAAGTGCTGAGATTACAGGTGTGAGCCACCACGCCCGGCCAGTGCAGCTCTTAAAGCTACTCTCCAGGGGAAGTGGCAGGGGAAGGAAGACACGAAGATGAATTTCCATCCTCTTTCTCCTCAACTGAAATCTGACAAGCTCCTGGGCCTTTTGACTCCTCCTTGAACGTGAGGTCTGTACCTGGAGGATCTCTGGTGGCAAGGGTGTTTTCTTTCTTCTTTTTTTTCTTGATTTATACTTTTATTGATTGATTGAGACAGAGTCTCGTTCTGTCGCCCAGGCTGGAGTGCAATGGCACAATCTTGGCTCACTGCAACCTCCGCCTCCCGGGTTCAAGTGATTCTCTTGCCTCAGCCTCCCAAGCAGCTGGGATTACAGGTACACGCCACCACGCCCAGCTCTTTTTTTGTTTTGTTTTGTATTTTTAGTAGAGAGGGGTTTCACCACATTGGCCAAGCTGGTCTCAACTCCTGACCTCAGGTGATCCGCCTGCCTCGTCTTCCCAAAGTGCTGGGATTACAGGCGTGAGCCCCCGCACCTGGCCGAGATCCAGCTTCTTAAGTAAGGACACTCTGCTGCTCAGAAACCTTCCCAAATGCTCCAGGCATCCCAGCTCCCCTGCAGTGCTCCTGGGCAGACGCATCCTGCAACACTCCAGAGGGTATCGGATCTTGGAGGCATCTCTTTCTTCAAGGCAGCCCCCAGCCCTGCCCGGCCCAGGCTCGGCTGAGTATTGCAAGGAGCACTGTAAGGAGAGTCATTCCTATTTCAGAGCCTCTGGGAACAGGCCCTGATTGCCTGCTGTGGGGCAGAGAGGGTTTGGCTTCGGCTCTGAGCAGAAGCCACCTCCACTTAACGCCAGAGGGAATGATTTTAAACCTCTGTCTCTGGGCAGGGTCAGCCCCATGCCCAGGTTGGAGACAGAAAGACACCATCCCTCTGGCTCCTGACCATTCTGAAGCCTCAAGCTCCAGGAGCCTCCTGCGATCTTAGCCATGGCTCTGGTGCAACCTCACCCTAATCCCCTTCTCGTGGCCCACAGTCTTCTAGACACTCATTGCCCAATCCCCTGCGTGAGTTATTTTCCCAGTTGCTGTTTCTGTCTGATTGTGAAATTTTCTTTCCTCCAAAAAGCCACATGCCTATCACATGAGGGGAGTGCCGGGCCACCAGCAGGGAGGCGGAGGCTGCTGGGAAGTCTTCTTTCGTGGATCCCAGGCTGGTCCCCAGAGTTGGGGAGTGGCTCCCCACTCCTCCCTATAGCCAACATCCCAGGGAGCATTGGATCACACTGGGGGGAAGATCAGCGCTCACCCAAATCAGATCGTGACTGGGTCTTCCCCAGAGAGCAGCACCTACGGTGCCTCCACCTAAGACCTCACTGGAGCTGGGCTCCTCAGACCCCTGGCTCTGGGGGCAAATACACCCTGCTGACCGTCAGATCAAAGCCACGCTGCAGGCTGCTGAGACAGGAACATGGCTGCTGCTGCTGCTGCTGCATCCGGCTGGCCATGGCCCCACACTGCGAGTTAGTTCTTTGGGGGCATAAAGAAGAGCTGAGCTGTTGCCTTCTGGACGTAAAGGAGCTGCTTTTGCAAAACAGATTGTATTTGCTCCCTGCCACAACTAACCAGAAATGAGGAAGCCGCCACAGAGAAGCCTCCCTAGTCAGTCCCTGGGGCTCCGGGTTCTCTCCGCTCCCCCTCCCAGCGACCACACACGAGGATGTACACGCAGGCCACATTTCCTTCCAGGCCCACAAAGAACCTTGACTTCCTGCAAAGACCACGAACCCCAACGTCAGTACACATGGCTCATTACCCAAGGCCGAGCTGCTGCTGATTTTCAGTGTGACTTTCAGGACCAAAAAGGAAGAGGTTCTGTCTGGCCAAGGAGAGCATGGCCTGAGACACCAACAGACAGCAACTTCCCATCTGGCCTGCCTGATTCTGCAATCAAAGCTACCTGGTTCCGGCAGGGTGCAGTGGCTCACACCTGTCATCCCAGCACTTTGGGAGGCTGAGGTGGGTGGATCACCTGAGGTCAGGAGTTCAAGACCAGCCTGGCCAACATGGCAAAATCCCGTTCTCTACTCAAAATACAAAATTAGCCAGGCATGGTGGTACGCGCCTGTAATCCCAGCTACTTGGTTTTTTGTTTTTGTTTTTGAGGTGGAGTCTCGCTCTGTCGCCAAGGCTGGAGTTCAATGGCGCGATCTTGGCTCACTGCAAGCTCCGCCTCCCGGGTTCCCGCCAGTCTCCTGCCTCAGCCTTCAACTACAGGCGCCGCCACCACGCCAGGCTAATTTTTTTTTTTTTTTTTTTTTTTGTATTTTCAATAGAGACAGGGTTTCACCATGTTAGCCAGGATGGTTTTGATCTCCTCACTTCATGATCCTCGAAATGCTAGGCCCTTTGGCCTTGACCTCCCAAAGTGCTAGGATTACAGGCGTGAGCCACCGTGCCTGGCCAATCCCAGCTACTTGGGAGGTTGAGGTAGGAGAATGCTTGAACCTGGGAGGCGGAGGTTGCAGGGAGCCGAGATGGTGCCATTGCACTCCAGCCTGGGCAACAGAGTAAGACTCTGACTCAAAAAAATAAAAAAAGAAAAGAAAAAAATTGTGCCCGGTTCCAAGGACGAGGCACTATCTCCTCCCAGACCTTCATTCCTCTGAGGGAGCTGGGGAAGGTGTGAAAGCTTTGCTCAGGGGAGGTCAGGGTCATAAATGCCTGGTTCTGGAAAACAAAACCTCTCTGGCTCTGTAGGTGCCAGGGAAGACTGGGGGAAACAGAGGCAGTGAGCCAAAGCCCCGCTAGGAAGATCACCCAGGCTGCTGGCTCGGAAGCCACACTGCCATTAACACGCGGCAGGGGCTCATTTGTACGCATGGCATAGACCACCAAGAGGCCACATGGAAGGTATGAAGCATACAGGCTGTTGGGGTTTTTGTTTTCTGGTTATTTTGAAACAGGGTCTTGCTCTGTTGCCTGGGCTGGAGTGCAGCGGTGCAATCACGGCTCACTGTAGCCGGTGAGATAATTTTTTTGGGTGGGGCGATGGGGAGATGGAGTTTCACTCTTGTTCCCCAGGCCGGAGTGCAGCAGTGCGATCTCAGCTCACTACAGCCTCTGCCTCCTGGGTGCAAGCAGTTCTCCTGCCTTAGCCTCCTGGGCAGCCAGGATTACAGGCACCTTCCACTACACCCGGCTAATTTTTGCAATTTTAGTAGAGAAAGGGTTTCACCATGTTGGCCAGGTTGGTCTTGAACTCCTGACCTCAGGTGATCCGCCCACTTCAGCTGCGCAAAGTACTGGCGTTATGTGCGTGAGCCACAGCACCTGACCAATTTTTTTTTTTTTTTTAAGACGGAGTCTCGCTCTGTCGCCCAGGCTGGAGTGCAGTGGACGGATCTCAGCTCACTGCAAGCTCCGCCTCCCGGGTTTACGCCATTCTCCTGCCTCAGCCTCCCGAGTAGCGGGGACTACAGGCGCCCGCCATGTCGCCCGGCTAGTTTTTTTTTTGTATTTTTTAGTAGAGACGGGGTTTCACCGTGTTAGCCAGGATGGTCTCGGCCTCCCAAAGTGCTGGGATTACAGGCTTGAGCCACCGCGCCTGGCCCAATTTTTTTAACTGTAAATTTATTCAGGTTTTTTTTCTGTCATATAAGTCATACAGCCAGAATTTTAAAAACTTTTACACCATAGAAGAGTAAAATGTGACCCATAAAATACACCACCCCAATCAGCATTTTCCAGCGTTTTTTATATGCATACAATGGAGCTCTTTACAAAGTTTTATAGTTAGCCTTCCTACCTGGCTGGGAAGCCACACTATCCCTATCCAAGGGCGCCCTCAGATTCAACCAACCGCAGATCAAAAATATTTGGGGGAAAAACAATTTAAAAAACCTACAAAAATGAAAAATATAAATAATACAGTATAACAACCACATAGCATTTACAATGTATTAGGTATTAAAAATAATCTCGGCGGCCGGGAGCGGTGGCTCACGCCTGTAATCCCAGCACTTTGGGAGGCCGAGACGGGCGGATCATGAGATCAGGAGATCGAGACCATCCTGGCTAACACGGTGAAACCCCGTCTCTACTAAAAAATACAAAAAACTAGCCGGGCGACGTGGCGGGTGCCTGTAGTCCCAGCTACTCGGGAGGCTGAGGCAGGAGAATGGCGGGAACCCGGAAGGGGGAGCTTGCAGTGAGCCGAGATCATGCCACTGCACTCCAGCCTGGGCAACAGAGCCAGACTCCGTCTCAAAAATCATCATCATCATCATCATCATCATCATCATCATCATCATCATCTAGAGATAAGTTAAAGTACATTGAGGGGGCAGGCATGGTGACTCACGCCTGTAATCCCAACAATTTGGGAGGATCGCTTGAAGCCAGGAGTTCAAGACCAGCCCAGGCAACATAGCAAGACCCTATCTCTATTAAAAAAAAAATTTTTTTAATAAAGTATATAGGAGATGTAATTAGGTTACACGTAAATATTACAGCACCTTATATAAAAGACTTGGGCGTCCTGGGATTTTGGTATCTGTGAGGGGTCCTGGGGCCAATCCCCCATGGAAATGGAGGGACAGGTGTAATTGGAGTAGCTCTCCAGACTGTGCCCAGGAATTTCTCAGCCTGATCTCTGGCCAGTCCAGCTTCATTTTCTCCCCTTGTCCCATGACATCAAGCAGAACAAGTTTCGCCTACATGAGCTATGACCTCGGTTTACTCGGGGCCTATGTGGTACAAACACAAAGATGGATCCCCCTGTGGAAACTCTGGCACGTCATCCCAGTTTCTTCACGGTGCAAGATGTCTCCGGTTACTTCAGGGAGAGAGGAACATGACCTGGGTTGTCAGCACCGTCCAGGTACACCAGAGATAAAACCTCATCTAGGACATCCCCAGTAACAAGCTGAGAATTGCTCCTGACAAGGTCCTGGGCCGGGCTACAGCTTAGAGAATGGGAGAAAGTCTTGAGGTTGGCCAGGGCTACCCATCTGCCTCAGGAGGGCCTGTGTTAGTGTCATCCGCCTTTCAGCAATGGAAACTAAGGAGGATGGGGGGAGGGAAGTACAGGAGGACTTATAAAGAGAAAGTTTGATTTGCATTCAGGGCCCAAGCCCCAAACCCTGATAGGAACAAAATGAGCAGGGGAGCAGCTGCAGGGACTTTGGTCCCCCTCAGGCAGCCGCATCACTCAAGACTGTTCACATCAGCAATAGCTACACGGGGCCAGTGTCCACGCGGCTGCTGCTCCGGATGCAAAGCATAATGGTTTAGGTCAGGATGTGGGTTCTAGAGACAGAACAGACCCGGTTCAAGGCCTGGTGTCATGATGTATTGAAACTCTCTGAGCTTCGGTCTCTTCAGTAATGATGGTAACTGCTTTTAACTGAGATTGTTAAGGGGACCGTGAATAGAAGATCATGAATAGAAGACAACCAGCACATCGTCGGGTCCCTCACTAGCACTCATGCAGTATTAGCTATTATCATGATGCTAGCTGACTTTTATGTGAGCCTGTATAACATGGGTACACACACACACAACACCTCTCTCCCGAGGGTAAAAACAAGACAAAAAGTGAAACAGGTCCCCTGAAGAGAAGACAGCAAGCCGATACTGTGCATTGTGTGAAGGTCACCAAAGCAAAACCACACGCTTTGTTTTCTGGGGGGTTCTCACTGTCATTGCAGAGATAGCTTACTAGTGTCTCTTAAAAAGCCAAAGCAACGCTATCCTTCATAAGTGTGTTCCTCCTATACTTTGCTATTCAAGAGCAGCTAGATGAAGAAAAAGGAGGTCCATCTAGAAAAGCATAATCACTTCACCTCCTTTTATTTATTTATTTTTCGAGACGGAGTCTGGCTCTGTTGCCCAGGCTGGGGTGCAGTGGCACAGTCTCGGCTCACTGCAAGCTCAGCCTCCCGGGTTCACGCCATTCTCCTGTCTCAGTCTCGCGAATAGCTGGGATTATAGGCGCCCCCACCACGCCCAGCTAATTTTTTGTATTTTTAGTAGAGAGGGGTTTCACCATGTTAGCCAGGATGGTCTTGATCTCCTGACCTCTTGATCCGCCCGCCTTGGCCTCCTAAAGTGCGGGGATTACAGGTGCGAGCCACCGCGCCCGGCCAGTATCAACTTTTGTAATATCCAAAAAGAAACTATAATCTTCTTATTTCTTTTTAAAATTTAAATAGAGACAAAGTCTCACTGTGTTGCTCAGGCTGGTTTCCGACTCCTGGGCTCAAGTAGTCCTCCTGCCTCAGACTCCCAGAGTGCTAGGATTACAGGTGTAAGCCACCACACCCGGCCTAAACTTTTTTAAGAAATAGGATTTTCTGGCTGGGCATGGTGGTTCATGCCTATAATCCCAGCACTTTAGGAGGCCAAGTGGGTAGAACAGTTGAGGTCAGGAGTTTGAGACCAGCCTGGTCAACATAGTAAAACCCCGTTTCTACTAAAAATACAAAAATCAGCCAGGCATGGTGGCAGGTGCTTGTAGTCCCAGCTACTTGGGAAGCTGCAGCAGGAGAATGCTTGAACCCGGGAGGCAGAGTTTGCAGTGAGCTGAGATCTCACCACTGCACTCCAGCCTTGGTGACAGAGTGAGACTCACCTCAAAAAAAAAAAAAAAGAAATAGAATTTTCTCCAAGATACCAATGTAGAGCCTTCTTCTAGAGCAAAAGGGAAACTGAGGTCTGAAGACTATGTGTCCAAGTGTGTTCGAAACAAAAAAAATATGCATAATTGTATGTTAAAATTTTAAACATTGGGCCAAGCGCAGTGGCTCAAGCCTGTAATCCCAGCACTTTGGGAGGCTGAGGCAGGTGGATCACGAGGTCAGGAGATCAAGACCATCCTGGCTAACACAGTGAAACGCCAACTCTACTAAAAATACAAAAAATTAGCCAGGCGGTGGCGGGCGCCTGTAGTCCCAGCTACTCAGGAGGCTGAGGCAGGAGAATGGCGTGAACCCGGAAGGCAGAGTTTGCAGTGAGCCGAGATAGCACCACTGCACTCCAGCCTGGGCGACAGCGAGACTATCTGAAAAAAAAAAAAAATTAAACATTGACTTGTCCTGAGTAAACACTAAATCAAAACGTTTTAAAGAAATAAAGAAAAAATTTTCTCAAAGTCAGAAATGAGCCTGTATCCATACACACACACACACATACACATCTATACGTCTATGCAATAAATTAGGACATATCTGAGCATTATAACACGGGCATGCTGGGATCCAGAGGAACTTCTGAATCTGTCACCCAGGCCGGAGTGCAATGGCGTGATCTCGGCTCATTGCAACCTCTGCCACCTGGGTTCAAGGGATTCTCCGGCCTCAGCCTCTCAAGTACCTGGGATTACAGGTGCGCACCACCACGCCCAGCTAATTTTTGTATTTTTAGCAGAGATGGGTTTTCCCCATGTTGGCCAGGCTAGTCTCCAACTCCCGACCTCAGATTATCCACCCTCCTCGGCCTCCCAAGTAGCTGGGATTACAGGCGCCCACCACCACGCCTGGCTAAATTTTGTATTTTTAGTAGAGAAGGGGTTTCATCATGTTGGCCAGGCTAGTCTCGAACTCCTGACCTCAGGTGATCCTCCCACCTCGGCCTCCCACAGTGCTGGGATGACAGGTGTGAGCCACCCCGCCCGGCCCCATTCCTTTTAACAGGTCTTCCATTGGAGGGTGTGAGCTGACCATCCTGGGGCGGCCCCTTGGAAGGGGCTTCGGATCCAGCCGGGCTTCCGCGCAGCCCTCAGGGGGCGTGGCCTGGCCCGTGGGGGCGGAGTCTGTGCGGCGGGGCCTGTGGGGGCAGGACCTGCGGGGCGGCGCCGCCGGTCCTGGTCACGTGATGAGGCCGCGGTACTTAAACCACGGGCCACCTGCGCTGCCTCGTCCTCTGGGCGCTGTTAACCTACTGTCCATTGGGGAACCCCCGAGTCGCCTCCCGCAGCCGCGCTGCGAGGAGCCTGGCGAGGGTTTGGCCTCCGTTTCTGAGGTTTAGGCGGGAGCGGCGATGCAGACGCCTTCAGGGCCCGGGCAGTGTCCGTGACTCGCGCGAGAGGGCGGATGGTACCCTCCAGGCGTGTCTACACCCTCGGAACCTCAGGCGCTCTCTCCGCCTGTGGGGGGACCCGCCAGGGGGTGTGGCGTGAGTGTGTGTCCCGCCAGTGGCCAGGGGGTGTGGCGCCGCCTGACGCGGGAGGAGAAACCAGCTTCAGTTCCTTATTTGAACTTAACATAAATCCTTGGCTTAAAGTGCTTTCCTGTCCGGGCCTCGGTGCCGGGTCCACAGGGGAAATCCCTGGAGCCTAGGGGAGGGCGCGAGAAACCACCGACCCCCTGGCCCAGGGGCCAGCCCAGCCCACTCCTCCCAGCTTCTCCCTCATCTTGGCCTGGGCCCCGCAGAAGCCACCGCCAGGACTCCTGGATTCCACCAGGGGCATCTTAGTCCCTAGCGCGTGAAACCGCGCCTGGGGGCATTTAAAGACTTAATGAGGGCCAGGCACGATGGCTCAGGCCTGTCATCCCAGCACTTTGGGAGGACCAGACAGGCGGATCACCTGAGGTCAGGAGTTCGAGACCAGCATGGCCAGGATGGTGAAACCCTGTCTCTACTCAACATACAAAAAATTATCTGGGCGTGGTGGCGTGCGCCTGTAATCCCAGCTACTCGGGAGGCTGAGGCAAGAGAATGGCTTGAATCCGGGAGGTGGAGGTTGCAGTGAGCCGAGATTGCACCACTGCACTCCAGCCTGGGTGACAGAGCAAGACTGCGTCTCAAAAAACAAACAAAAAAGACAAATGAGAAGCATGGGTTCAAACTACAGTCCTGAGCATTGTGACCTGAAAGGACCACATGTGCAAAGGGAGTCCGGAAGATTACAATCCAGCATTTTTACTGTACCTTTTGTATGCTTAGACTTGTTCTGACACACAAACATTTTCCATTGTGTTACAACTGCCTACAGTATTCAGTATAGTGGCCTGCTATACAGGTTCATACAGCTATCTATATCATAGAGCCCAGGTACATAATAGGCTATATACCATTCAGCCTCCTATGTACCTGGGCTGTATGTTACTATGTAGGTTTGTGTAAAATATACAGCCGGGTGATTTTTGTATTTAGTTTGTCTAAAATATACTATGATGCTCGCACAACAGTGAAATCATCTACACATTTCTCAGAACCTATCTCTTTTTTATCTTTTTTCTTTTTTTTGAGACGGAGTCTCGCTCTGTCACGCAGGCTGGAGTGCAACATCATGATCTCGGCTCACTACAACCTCTGCCTCATGGGTTCAAGTGATTCTCCTGCCTCAGCTCCCCAAGTAGTTGGGATGACAGGGGCGTGCCACCACGCCCAGCTAATTTTTGTGTTTTTAGTAGACATGAGGTTTCACCATGTCGGCCAGGCAACTCTCGAACTACTGACCTCAGGTGATCTGCCCGCCTCAGCCTCCCAAAGTGCTGGGATTGCAGGCCTGAGCCACCGCGCCCGGTTTTATCCCCCTTTTTTTCCCCCTTTTAAAAAAAGTATTATTATCTTTGGGCTCTTTTGTTCACTCCCCAATATTTTTTTTTTTTTTTTTTTTTTTTTTTTTTTTTT